>NC_139028.1:55303775-55414340 GCF_964662115.1 Mustela nivalis
GAGAGAGCATGAGAGGGGAGAAGGTCAGAGAGAGAAGCAGACTCCTCATGGAGCTGGGAGCCTGATGTGGGACTCGATCCCAGGACTCTGGGATCATGACCTGAGCTGAAGGCAGTCGCTTAACCAACTGAGCCACCCAGGTGCCCCATAATTACGTTTTTAAGAAAATGTTCAACTCTTTTCTTGAGTGGCTGTACCATTTCATATTCTTGGAAGCAATGTCTTAGTGATCCAGTTTCTCTGCATCCTTACCAGTGTTTTGCTATTGACATTATTTTTTCTTCTAGCTATTCTGATATTTACATAGGCATCTCACTGTGGTTTTAATTTGCATTTCCCTAATGGTTTATCATGTTGCATATTGTTCATGTGCCTTATTTACCATGTGTGTTCTCTTTGATGAAATGTCCATTTATTTGTCTGTCCATTTTCTAATCCTTTTAACTGTTGAGTTTTGAGTGTTTTTTATATATCCTGTATCCTACTCCTTTTTAAAAATGGGTTTGCAAATATTTTCTCAGAGTCTGTAACTTGTTTTTTAAGTTTTTAACACAATCTTTCTCAGAGAAAAAGTTTTTAATTTTGATTATGTACAATTTATCATTTCCTCTTATAGATTGTGCTTTTGGCATGAAATATAAGAATTCTTTGCCCAGTACTTAGCACTAGATTCTGAAGATATTCTCTTATTTTTTTCTAAAAGTCTTTCATTTTTACATTTTCCATTATGTTCATGATCCATTTTGAGCTAACTTTTGGATAAAGCTTGAGATTTACGCAAAGGCCTATATTTTATCTTTCCATAAGCAGAACTTTAGTTTCAGATTTTTGAGAACATGTGAATAAAGGAGAAGAAAGATAAGAGTGTAAGCTTACCTAGGAAGCACACCATCATGTAGAAAACATAGGACCTGGGTTTTTTTTTTTAAGGTTTTATTTGTTTATTTGACAGATTGAGATCACAAGTAGGCAGAGAGGCAGGCAGAGATGGGGGCGGTGGGGAAGCAGGCTCCCCTGCTGAGCAGAGAGCCCAATGCAGGGCTTAATCCCAGGCCCCCGAGACCATGACCTGAGCTGAAGGCAAAGGCTTAACCCACTGAGCCACCCAGGCACCCCAGGACCTGGATTTTGAAGGGAATAATCTGTGTCTGATGACTTTAAGTTCAATGGTTAAAGTAAAATTCATGCTAAATTCCTTGCTTTGCTTTCTTTTCAGAGTAATTTTGAGAATAAAATAATTGATGAAAGAGATTTATAAATTCAAAGTCAATGTTAATTCAAATTATTTTTTGATTGGGTGCAGCAGATCACAAGAAAGAAAACTGCAATAGGTTTGAGTATAGACTGTATTGAGGTTACAGTTTATGTTGCATACTTGCCCATCTCTTTGTATTGCAGAAGTCTATGTTTCTCATTCCACCTAATATCTGGCTCTGTTTATCTGAATACAAGTTAGTAAAATTTTGTTTTGAAAATTTTTTTATTCTTGATCTGGCTATTCAATAATTTCATTTTTATGCATCATAAAAGGAAAGCAAATCAATGGCCAAATGTTTGCTTCCCCAACACCTGGAAAAAAGAGACAAAGTATAATTCCTATTCTTTGGGTTCATGTGATAGGGAAAATAATGCTTTCCCCCAAAGATATCTGTGCCCCAATCTTTGAACTCTAAGGTATTATATTACATGGCAGCGGGTGGGGGAGGTGTTGAAGGTTGTTAATCAGTTGACCTTAAGGTATATTGATTAGCCTGAAATGTTCAGGTGTGACCAAGGTTCATAAAAACTATCTATGAAAAGCCCACAGTGAATATCATTCTTAGTGGGGAAAAACTGAGAGCTTCTCTCCTTAGGTCAGAAAAATGATAGAGATGCCCAGTTTCACCACTGTTGTGAGCATAGCACATCGTAGGTGTTCAGCATAGTACTAGAAGTTGTAGCCTCAGCAATCTGACAACAAAAAGAAATAAAAGGCATTCAGATTGGCAAAGAAGTCAAATTCCCATTCTTTGCAAGTGACAATGATACTTTATGTGGAAAACCCAAAAAACTCCACCCCAAAATTGCTAGAACCCATACAGGAATTCAGCAATGTGGCAGGATAATGCACATTATTAATATTAATTAATATTAATGCACATTTATCTGTTGCATTTCTATACACTAACAATGAGAAAGAAGAAAGAGAATTCAGGAGTCAATCCCATTTACAATTGCACCCAAAAGCATAAGATACCTCAGAATAAAGCCAACCAAAGAGGTAAGGGATCTGTACTCTAGAAACTACGTAACTTTCATGAATATTGTTAAAATGTCCATGCTACCCAAAGCAATCTACACATGCAATGCAATCCTTATCAAAATATAATCAACATTTTTCATAGAGCTGGAGCAAACAATCCTAAAATTTGTACGGAACTAGAAAAGACCCCAAGTCCCCTGGGAAATGTTGAAAAAGAAAAGCAAAGCTGGGGCATCACATTGCCTGATTTCAAGCTTTATTACAAAGCTGTGATCACCAGAATAGCATGGTACTGGCACAAAAACAGACACATAGATCAACGGGAACCCAGATATGGACTCTCAACACTATGGTCAGCTAATCTTCAAAAAAGCAGGAAAAAATATCCAGTGGAAAAAAGACAGTCTCTTCAATAAATGGTGCTGGGAAAACTGGACAGCTACACGCAGAAGAATGAAATTCACTGATTCTCTTGCACCATATACAAAGATCAACTCAAAATGGATGAAAGACCTCAATGTGAGACAGGAATCCATCAAAATCCTAGGGAAGAACATAGGCAGTAACCTCTTCAACATCGGCCACAGCAGTTTCTTTCAAGACTTAGCTCCAAAGGCAAGCGAGATAAAAGCAAGTATCTTTTATTTATTTATTTTTTAAAGATTTTATTTATTTATTTGACAGACAAAGATCACAAGTAGGCAGAGAGGCAGGCAGAGAGAGGGGAATGGGAAGCAGGCTCCCTGCTGAGCAGAGAGCCTGATTCAGGGCTTGATCCCAGGACCCTGGGACCCTGGGATCACAACCCAAGCGGAAAGCAGAGGCTTTAACCCACTGAGCCACCCAGGCGCCCCAGCAAGCATCTTTTAAAGTGATAGAGGGAACCAGAAGATAAAATTGGATTCTGAGAGAGACTTGAAGATGTTATATTGCTTGATGGGTGAAGGGAACACAAGCTAAGGAATGCAAGTAATGAAGATGCTTCTAAAAAAGGCAATGAAATGGATTCTGTCCTTGGACCTTGAGAAGAAATTCAGCCTTCCTAACATCTTGATTTTAACCCGGTGAGACCCATTTTGAACATCTTACCTCCAGAACTGTAAGGTAATAAATGTGTGTTGCTTTATGTAACTGTTTGTGATAGTTTTTAAAGATAACAATTGGAAAACAACTCAGTGCTGAATTATTTAACTAAATCAAATTGATGGGGTTTAAAAAAAATTATTTCTATGAACTCTCAGAGAACTTTATCTGTTCATGTTTCTCTCTACCCTTTGTTTCTTAATGATGGTCTCCAGCACCTGTAGAGTGCATAGCACATAGTAGGTACTTAAAAATATGCTGATAGAGTGTATGGATATATGAATGCCTTCACATCTTAACTAAATTCAATATATATTTATTGGATATCTATTATGTGCCAACCACTGCAATTTTGGGGAGTGCTGGGAGGGTTAGATAACTGAATAAGACACAGAGCATTCTAGTAATGGAGATGGGTACCAATAACTCTATAATGTGGAAATATGACAGGAACATTGAAAAAAAAAAGTTGGGTGAATAGAAAAGCTGATGATATTTTTTGTAGTCTAGAGGAGTTGTACAAAGCTTTTAAGTAGAAGGAACATATTAAATGAATCCTAAAGGATAATTATTTGGCTTTCATGAAGAATCAGGGGCTTGATGGGTAGAAGAAACAGCATTTGCAAAGGCACAAAGATGTGAAACTTTAAGGCATCTTCAGGAAAGGGTTGTTCAATGTGGGTATGTGAGCGAGAAAGATACTACAAAAGAGTTTTGTAAATAAGCTTGAATACCATTCTTCATAATTTCAATTTTATTCTGAAGACAGTAGAGAGGGAGTAATTGCAACATGAAAAGTGATATAGACAGATCATCATTTTAGAACTGTAATACTGACCACTATGTGGAGAATGAATTGGATGGGGAATGAGAGGCAGTTAGGAAGCTGTCACAACAGTCAGGACTGAATATGATGAGGGGTGAACTAGAGCAGTTGCAAGATTATGATAGTTTTGCAAGTCCTTTTAGCAATAAGTGTGAGGGTTGAATTGATGGCTGATTGGTTTGGGAGGAGGGTGGTAAGGGAAATGGAGATATCAAATGTGTTTTGGATTGGGGTGGCTGGACAGATAATAGAATTGTGATCTGTGATACATATAGGAAAAAGAACAGTTTGAAGGATCAGTGAAAATTAATTTTGGAGATACTGAGGTTGACAGCAAGACATGCAGATAAAATATGGAATAGGAAGCTGGATGTTAGGAAAGATATTGAATCTAGGAATATTGATATGAAAACCTCAGATGTTATTGTATTATCTTCTGAGTCCATGTTGGTATATAGAAAGCGAATAGCCTTTGTAATTAGATAGACTTGAACTTAGATCCCACATTAATCACTCATTACTTGGATAAAAATAAGCAAGTAACACCCACTTTTTTTATCTATGAAATAAGTACAACAATATTTAGTTCAAAGAATTTTTGAAATTAAAGTATGTAATGTGCATGAAACACCTAAAGCAAATTGTATACTCAGAAATCTTCATTTATTCTTTTTCTAACTCTCCCATGTTTTTTATTTAATATTGAAGTTCTCAATAATGGGGTTAATATTTTATTAGCCTTTATATAAAACAGATTGCAGGTGCTCAGTAAATGCCAGTTGGATTTAATTATTTAAAATATTTTAAGTTGAATAAAACTATATTCACGAAAATATTTTAAAAAGGCAATTATAAAATTTAGAAGTTGAATGCTTAATCTTCTCCAATCCCACTTCTTGTAGTGGAAAATTGTCAATATTTTAGTGTAAAAGTTTATAGATTTTTAATCTCTCTATATAAATAGATATTAGGTACTTGGATTAGTAAAGTGGTACATTTTAACAGGTTGTCCATCAGTTTGCTTTTGTTAGTTAACAGTATCTGTATGGTAGAGTTCATGTCAGTGTATGCCCCATTCCTTTTCATGGTCAGATGTGTTTTACTGTATGAACATACTACCATTTTTTAACTCTTCCCTACTGATGGACATTTGCCTTATTTCTGATTTTTGGATATTGCGATGTTGCAAAGTGTAGTCTTAAACATCTTTCATTATACATCTGTGAAAATATTTTTGTAGAATATTTTGATACTTGTGCTTATATAAGAGTACTTATTTATGGGGTATGCATATAATTTATTTTACTAGAGACTGCTCACTCTTTAGGATGGTGATATAAATGCTCATTTCCCAACTGTGTAAAATAGTGCATAGTTTTCTCCTTTCTTGACAACAGCTTTATTTAAAAATTGGCCAACATGTGAAGGAAAAAACTTGTTCAAATGAAATTTTGACTTGCATATTTAAATTACCAGTGAGATTGGGCCTAATTTTCTGTTTTTTGGCAGTTTGAATTTTTTTTTTTCAATCTGAGTTTTTTCTCCCAATTCTTGGTTTGTAATTCACTAGTTTCTTGTTTTTGCTTTCTAAATGTGGTATAAGAGGAAGAGAGAGAACATTTGAGTGCTTCTTTAAAAGAATAGCTTACAGGGGCGCCTGGGTGGCTCAGTGGGTTAAGCCGCTGCCTTCGGCTCAGGTCATGATCTCAGGGTCCTGGGATCGAGTCCCGCATCGGGCTCTCTGCTCAGCAGGGAGCCTGCTTCCCTCTCTCTCTCTCTCTGCCTGCCTCTCCATCTACTTGTGATTTCTCTCTGTCAAATAAATAAATAAAATCTTTAAAAAAAAAAAAAAAAAAAAAAGAAAAGAATAGCTTACAACTGTGCTGTGTGTAAATGAGCAATCTACTTCATGATATATCATATGAAGACTCTGAAGATCACCATTAATAGTGACATGTGTGTGACAGTCATTGGTCACTGGACAGAAAAAAAAAACCTTTTGAGTAAATAATATGTACTTGATTTCTGCGCCTTCTTCTTTAAAAAATATTAAGACAAAAGGGAGAGAAATATTACTGAGCAATTACTTAATGCTACACTTATATACTTTATTACATCAATCTTCTCAGTAATCTTATTATTCATAACATTTTTCAGATGAATGGCCAGAGGTACAGGAGGTTAATTAAGCTTCTCAAATTCCCACAGTTTTAATGGCAGCTTAGAGCTTAAGTTCTAGCCATTGCCAAAGTCCATATTCTTTCTGTCATGATATAGTGCCTCCTCCTTAATTAGACAAATTCTAACGATTCTAAGCAACAAACTATATCTATCTATCTACCTATCTATCTATAGTATTTTGGAAGGTGCTTAAAGGACAGTTTGATATTTATTAAAATAAAGGCAGCATTTGGCAGTGAGTGCTGCATAGAAGCAATGCTGTTGTAGCTTAAAAGAGGAAGAAAAGATTTCAGCAATTGTAGGAAGATCAGCTGGGCCCAAGAGAAAGGGCAGGAACTGGATGTATGAAAGGGAGGCAAGGCCCTCTAGAGGGGAGTATTGGTTTGGGCAAATATGAGGTGGATATTCTATTATGGTTCCAGGTATGGACAATGAGGCCTTGCTGCTAGTTTGGGCCAAAGAAAGTCATGGATGACAAGATCATTGTTTTGTGGTTTTTCCTTAGGCATTCAAAATATGTTGTGTGTTTAAGCATACAGTGCTAGCTTTTACCTAGTTCTTAGATGTTTCAAATTGGTAGTATTAAATATTACAAGTTTAGGGGGCATGACAAGTACAACAAATAACATTTCATGCAGTATCCAAAAGGACAAAGAAATGAAAAGATTTTTTCTACTGCTTTTAAAAGCCCTGTACCTGCCTAGAGGATAGAATTAAATATTTCACAGAAAAGCTGATAGAAAAAAAAATACTCAAAAGTAAATTGAGGACAAAAAAACCAAGGTTGCTTCCTGTAGTCATTAGAAGTTTGTATAGAGAAAAGACTATTTCATAGAGATAAGAAAATGACATTAGTGTTTTCTGATACAGAGTCATCAAAATCTATTTAGTTTTTATGGCTAGATAAGTTTCTAACCTTACAGGAGACTTCAAAGACAGATAAGTGGAGAGATAAAACACCCCAATGGAATTTAATTAAAACTGTAATGAACATTGGTTTTGGGTTATCTGGATGAATTTTCAGTCTCTTGCAGTTTGTGTAACATTGAGAGATTTCACTTTGGTCAAGTTCGTGCATTTGACTATGAGATACTTGCTGATGGTATGTCCAAGGAACAACATAAATATCTGGGTCTGTTTAGAAGTGATGAACTTTTATGTTCTTTGAGACCATAGTGGTGGAAAATGAGCTAGAGACAATGTTGACAGAGTTATAAAGGCTAAAAATCGTAAGATAGTAGTATTTTCATAATAGTACTATTATACACACTAATTTTGCACAACAATTAATTTTATTGAGTGTTTATTGTGTCAGGGATATTATATTCATTAATTCATTTATCCTTAATAATAATACTATGAGGTAGGTAGAAACTATTCTTAAGGGGCGCTTGGGTGGCTCAGTGGGTCAGACCCCTGCCTTTGGCTCGGGTCATGATCCCAGGGTCTTGGAATTGAGCCCCGCATTGGGCTCTTTGTTCAGCAGGGAGCCTGCTTCCCCCTCTCTCTCTGCCTTCCTCTCTGCCTACTTGTGATCTCTCTCTGTGTCAGATGCATAAATAAAATCTTAAAAAAAAAAAGAAACTATTTTTTAACTCTATTTTAAAATGGAGAAACTGATGTTTAGAATAGTCAGATGTAAGTAGCAGTGCTGGGATTCCATTCCAAGTTTGGATGACTTTGTAGTAGGAGATCTTAACCTCTCCACTATACTGGTCTTAAACTCTGTGCTAGACATCATTTAGTTCCATTTGGTAGATAGCAGTAGAGTAGAAGATAGAGAACTAGACATAGAGTCATAGACCTACATTTAAATCCTAGTTTTGCTACTTACTAAGTTGTATAACCATCAGCTAAACTAGACCGCATGTCCAAGATGACTCAAGCTTATGTCTGGTGGTTGATACTGACTCTTAGCTAGGAATTCAACTAGGGCTTATTCATATTTGACTTCAAAGAATTTATTTCTGAAGTGCCAATTCCTTTTGTTTGCTTGACAAACTTCTTTTTTTCCCCTTAAAGCCTATTTCTTAAGCCTTCTTTCCACAACCATCAGATTGACTTGATCTAACCATCCTTGTATTCTTTGAGTAAATTGTTCTTATCTCTGTTAGAATTCTCATTCTCTGATACTGCAGGTATTGAATTCAAAGTGAATCTATACCAATAGACTGCAATCCCAAGGGTTAAACCCAAAACTTTGCATTTTTATTTTCTTCAGAGACTAGACATTCTCTCAACAATAGGTGTCTGTTAAATGCTGATGAAAGAATGCTATTAAGTCAACCTTCCACTTACGTATTATATGAATGGTCAAGAGCTTGTTTGTATAGCAGTTACCCTATTTAGCCAAGTAAAATCACTGAGGGAAGTTAGAGGGTGAGTCACAACACCACAAAATTCCCCTGTTAAAACAGGATTGAATTTTATAAGTCTCTTTATATTTTACTTTTTCCATTAGAGATATACGGATGATAATACCATTTATTTGCTTGCATAAACCTATGAAGGCTTAAGAATTATTTCAAATATGCATTATTTTCTTTATCGCACAGGAGCAACTCTATAAATCATGTAAGGCAACTCAGTAGAATTTGCTATATCTAATATTGAATAGGAGGCCTTCCAGGGAAAGTGGCAGAGTAGGAGGATGCTAGGCTCACCTTTTCCCAGAGGTATGCGTAGATATGGCCTGCATCAGTGTAATATCAAATAGAAGTGATAAGAATTACTATCTCTAGCTAAGTATTTTAGAGGTTATAGTGTTTCTTTTTACCTCCCAAATATTTACTTAAATGTACACCATTCATTCATCACAAAACATTTATTTTAATTTTTTAATGTTTCTAAAAAACATTTAATCTAAAAATTTTTTAATTTAAGTACTATAGTTTAGAGATTAAAACTGAATAACAGCAACTGTTTCAGAAAACTCATTTCACAGTGATTAGTAACCAAATAGATAAAGAGTATAAAAATAGGAGACAAAGGAGGTAGGTAGTATAAATGAAATAAATGAGACAGATATGACATGATTCTGTTTGACTGTTTAGGGTCATGTGCCAGAGAGCACGAGATAATTTAGGTGTGTTTTGAAAAATGAGGAGTAAACTACTAGTAAGAATGAGGCTGGTGAGGGGAAAGAGCCTCCCAAGCAAAGTAGACACTAAGGACAGACAGGGAGTCATAGACATTGCACCAGTCTTCTTGTGACAGCACTACTTTAACTTGGGAAGCCATAGAAGGCTTGGGAGAAGGAGATTGCCATGATAAAAAGGTGGTTTATGAAGGCAAACATGTATGTATTATGGAAAAATGAAGACAGGGAGGAGAAAGCATGGGAAAGGGTCAGGAGGTTATTGCAGTCTGATGGCAATGGGGGATATGAATGCAGGCAGGGACTGGGGGAATGGTGACATAGACTTGGATAATAGACAAAGCAAAGCATGGGATTTGCCATCAGATTGTATGTAGAGTGAGATGAGAGGGAGTAGAAGAAAACGGACACTGTTAAACTACAGGTTTTGATGACTGAGCAAGTAGTCATACTATTAGCATAGATGCAACAGGAAGAACAGAGAGAAAGTAAAGTCCCCTTTTAGAAAATACATTTGGAATACACACTCATAGCCATGATTCTACTGCTGCCAGAGATGTTCCACAGCTTTGCTGAGAGGCCAAGGCTTCCTACCTCCTGCATCGAAGCAGGCAACATCTTTGGAAACTGGTCCGTGAATTTTAGGTAAGCCCAGATGTTATGCCAGTAGGAGCATATTGCAATAGGAATTCACATTTTATCTTTAATTGACACACAATGGCAGCAAATAACATAATTTGCATTCTGGTAGCGAAGCCAAGCCAGTACTGATTTGAGACAATAGTTTGGGATCTCTATCTGGACATGCAGAGTCTCTTTGCCCATACAAATGAGCACAAATGCAGCAGGCAATCTTTAGTGACTAATAATACCTCCTTTCAGATTCTGAGCAGAGTTGGTTTGCTTGTTCATTGTTTGTTTCTTTTCTGATTTTGGCATGCTGTGTGGCGTTACGACCCCTATTCTAGTTGCAAGAGAATCAAAGCACAGTTAATCAAGTAGAAAATTTACATACAGATTCACAAAATAAATCTAAACCAACAAACAAAAACAGTGCCATATATATATATATATATATACAAAGATTTGAAGAAAATGTTTTTCTCCTAGCCTGGAATAAACTGGCATTGTCCTTTCTTACGTTACTCTATTAAAAAACAGTCATAGCAACAATAACAGTGAAGCCAAACAAAACAAAACAAAAAACAATACTATAATGATGTTTCTCAGTAGTTTAATTTAATGAATATTTCTTACTTGTTGAGACTGATAATAGCCATTGCAGTTAAAATACATAAAAATCTGTCCTTATGCCACATTAGGAAAAGTCTGCTGCTTTTCCCAGTGGTTCCCATCTGGAATCTTTGGTAACTCTACCGGCAGATCAAGCCTATATTGCTCTTGAAATGGTCCTGATAAATGTGAAGTATTGTTTCAGTTGCTCTGCAGCCTCAGGCCATCCTTATGGTAGCATATAAAATTATCGTATTGCCCAGATTTTTGATAACCTGAATTTCAAGGGACAAGGTTGGAGTGACAAAGAAAGTTGTTTTTCCTAAACCACCTGATGAGTGCCTCTCCCTTGCCTCCTGCCCCATGTGGATTACCTCTGCCTTAGCTTCTCTGCCTAGCACTCCTCAGTGCCTTCTCCACATATGCATGTCTATGGCTATGGAAACCAGAGCTAAGCACAAGAAACTGCCCCTTCTTCACCTCCAGAATCAGCCCTGACTTTCTCCCTACTGTCTACTTTCAACTTCCTCTCATGTGGCTTTGGGTTCTTAAAACTACTGTTTCCTTGCCTTTTTGGGATAATGACTTAAATTTAGTCACCCTTGGAAGTGATGACTGGCTCTTGATTCTAACATTGCTACTAGGGACAGTACCTTGACACAGATACCACCTGGCCAAGTTTACTAATCCTCATCCCCTGATTTTCAAAAAGAAGGAGTATCTCTATAACGTCCCTTCCCCCAAAACCCAGAGTGTAGGATGCCTGCCTTCCTCTTGAGATCTCCCTCTTTCAGGACATTGGACGGTGCTTTCAAATCACATCTTTTCTCTCCCCAATCTGAGTTATGAACATTCAATATCCTATTAACAAGAGCATATTACCCATTTGGCTTCCTTCATCAGTTCTGATTTCATTTTATTTTTTTAAGTTTTAATTTTAATTCTAATAGAAGTATCATTTAATTTCAGGTATTCAATATAGTCTTCCATACATCACCCTGTGCTCATCACAACAGTGCACTCCTTAAACACCATCATCTGTTTAACCTACCCGCCCACCCCTTTCCCCTCTGGTAACCATCATTTTGTTCTCTATAATTAAGAGTCTTTTTCTTAATTTCTCTCCTTCCTTTCCCCCTTTGCTCATTTGTTTTGTCTCTTAAGTTCCATATATGAGCAAAATCATATAGTATTTGTCTTCCTCTGACTACCTTATTTCATTTAGCATTATACTCCTGAGATCTACCCATGTCGTTGCAAATAGTAATATTTAATTCTTTTTATGGCTGAATAATATTCTACTATATATGTTTATATTTTCTTTATTCATTCATCAATCTTTGGACACTTGGTCTGCTTCCATATCTTGGATATTGTAAATAATGCTGCTGTAAACATAGAGGTGCATGTATTCCTTGGAATTAATGTGTTTGTATTCTTTGAGTAAATACCCAGTAGTGAATCTTGTGGTAATTCTATTTTTACATTTTTGAGGAACCTCCATCTTGCTTTCCAGAGTGGCTGTACCAATTTGCATTCCCAACAGTGGAAGAGGGTTCCTTTATTTCCACATTCTCACCAACACTTGTTTCTTGTGTTGTTGATTTTAGCCATTCCAGCAATTGTGAAATGGTATCTCATTGTAGTTTTTTTTTTTAAGATTTTATTTATTTATTTGACAGACAGAAATCACAAGTAGGCAGAGAGGCCGACAGAGGGAGAGAAAGCAGGAAGCAGGCTCCCTGCCGAGCAGAGATCCCGATGTGGGGCTTGATCCCAGGACCCTGGGATCATGACCTGAGCTGAAGGCAGAGGCTTTAACCCGCTGAGTCACGCAGGCACCCCTTTCGTTGTAGTTTTGATTTGCATTTCCCTGATGATGAGTGATATTGAGCATGTTTTCATGTGTCTGTTGGCCATCTGTGTTTTCTTGGGAGAAATGTCTGCTCATGTCTTCCGTCCATTTTTAATTCGATTATTTGTGGGGTTTTTAAGCTATTATGTTGTATAAGTTCTTTATATATTTGGGTACTAACCTTTTATCAAATAGGTCATTTGCAAATCTTTTCTCATTCTGAAGGTTGACTTTTAGTTTTGTTGATTTTTCCTCTCCTGTGCAGAAATTCTTTATTTTTATGTAGTCCCAATAGCTTATTTTTTAAAAGATTTTTATTTTTAAGTTATCTCTATGCCCAGCATGGGGCTCGAACTTACAACCCAGAGATCAAGAGTCACATACTCTGCCAACTGAGCCAGCCAGGTACTTCCCTCCCTAATAGTTTATTTTTACTTTTGTTTCCCTTTCCTCAGGAGACAAATTTAGAAAGAAGTTACTCTGGCCAGTGTCAAAGAGGTTACTGCATGTATTCTCCTCTAGGATTTTGATGGTTTCCTGTCTCACATTTAGGTCTTTAATCCATTTTGAATTTATTTTTGTGTATGCTGTATTAAAGTGGCCCAGTTTCATTCTTTTGCATGTTGCTGTCTGGTTTTCCCAACACCATTTGTGGAAGAGACTGGCTTTACTCCGTTGGATATTCTTTCCTGCTTTGTCAAAGATTAATTGACCTGGTAGTTGTAAGTATATTTCTGGGTTTTCTGCTCTGTTCTATTGATCTATGTGTCTCTTTTGGTGCCAGTACTATATTGTTTTGATCACTATAAATTTGAAGTCTGGAATTTGATAACTCCAGCTTTGCTTTTTTTTTTTTTTTTTTCAAGATTTCTTTGGTTATCTGGGGGAGTTTGTGGTTCCATACAAGTTTTAGAATTATTTGGTCTAGCTCTGTGAAAAATACTGGAGGTATTTTGATAGGGATTGCATTAAATGTATATATTGTTTTGGGTAGTATAGACATTTTAGTAATGTGTTTTAATCCATAAGCATGGAATGTTTTTCCATTTCTTTGTGTCATCTTCAATTTTTTTCATCAGTGTTTTATAGTTTTCAGAATAAAGGCCTTTTACGTCTTTGGTTAGGTTTGCTCCTGGGTATCTTATTATTTTTGGTGCAGTTGTAAGGGGTATTGTTTTCTTAATTTCTCTACCTGCTGCTTCATTATTGGTGTATAAAAATGCAACAGATTTCTGTACATTGATTTTACATCCTGCTACTTCACTGAATTTATTAGCCCTAGCAGTTTTTTAGTAGCTTTTCCGGTTTTCTATGTAGAATGTCATGTCATCTGTAAAATAGTAAAAGTTTTACTTCTTCCTTACTTATTTATATGCCCTTTATTTCTTTTTATTGCCTGATTTCTGTGATTAGGGTTTCTAGTACTATGTTGAATGAAAGTGGTGAGAATGGACATCCTTGTGCTGTATCTGAGAGGAAAAGCTCTCAGTTTTTCCCCATTGAAGATGATATTAGCTGTGGGTCTTTCATAGATTGCCTTTATTATGTTGAGATATGTTTCCTCTAACCCTATTTTGTTGAAGGTTTTTTTTTTTTTTAATTTTATTTATTTATTTTGACAGAGAGAGGTCACAAGTGGGCAGAGAGGCAGGCAGAGAAAGAAGGGGAAGAAGGCTCCCTGCTGAGCAGAGAGTCTGATGTGGGGCCTGATCCCAGGATCCTGAGACCATGACCTGAGCTGAAGGCAGAGGCTTAACCCACTGAGCCACTCAGGCGCCCCGAGTCCTTTCTCTTTTTTTATTGATGAGTCTGGCTAGAGGTTTATCAATTTTGTTCATCATTTCAAAGAACCAGCTTCTGGTTTCATTGATCTGTTCTATTGTTTTTAGTTTTTATATCATTTGTTTCTGTTTTGCGCTTTATTATTTCTTTCTTTTCTTTCTTTCTTTTTTTTTTTTTTTTTGTTCTCTGATGGTGTTTGGTTTGTTATTTTTGTTCTAACTCCTTTAGGTACAAGGTTTGGTTACTTATTCATTATGTGTGTATTGTGCAAACTAAGATAGGAAATAGAGTTCCACAGAAATCAAGGTTGATTGGTGAATATTCTATTTGTACTTACTGCTTTAATAACTATGTGAACCATTCTCAGAGGAGTGGGAAAAATCACCAAAAAACTGCATTTTAAATATTCAATATACAAAGCCATTTGCTATACCCAGAGAGACAGGATTGATGGACAGGACATGGGGAATTACTGTTTCATAAATAAATCACAGAAGAATAGACTTCCATTGAACAATCACACCTTTCCTGCTGATTCCTGATAGGAACTGGCAGGTTTGTTTTGCCACAACTATGAAAAGATGAGGGATTTGTTAGGTGGTCATTGAAATTGTCATTCAAAATCTAATACAAATGGATGACCTGATGAAAAAGCAAAAGGAAAGAGGATAAGGTTAAATGGAATCTTAAAACTCTAGGTTATATATTAAGTGGAAATTTATTATAATTAAATGATTATATATTGGGCCTAGGTTTAATTAATAGTTACATAAGCTTTAAAAACAAATCTTGGTCTCTTGTATACTTTTTCTGTCAGGGAGCTCATCATCACATATGTAGGCAGAGTTGCTGATGAATAACTCTGATTAAATTACAGTTTTTATTTTGTTGAAATATCATTTCGCTTTCTCTACTTTCTTTTTTAGGTCTCTTAATAAGACATTAATTAATTCATTCATTTCATTCATTCATTCATCCACATGTACATTTTTTCTCTTTGAAAAAAGTATTTGTTGAGTGCCTATTTTATGCAAAGCCCCATCCTAAGCCCTAAGGATGTAATAAACAAAATACTACTGGTTTATGTGGTAGTAGAACTTTGAATATATAGGATGAAATCAACAGTAATTAGAAAATAACATAAAACATATAAAGTTTCAAACTGCAATAAGTGCTATGATGTAAATCTACGTTTTTTTTTTTTTTTTTTTAAGATGATATAAGAGACTAAACTGACCAGTGCTGATGGTAGTAGCAGTCATAGAGGTGATGGTGGTGGACAAGACACCTCATGAGGAAGTGATGTTTAAATTGAGATCTGAAGAATCAGTCATTGTTAATGAAGCAAATTGAGAGCTAGAATAATGAAGAACCTTTCTAGACAGGGAATGATCTGTGAGAAGAGCTTGAATTGGGCGAGACAAGGGCTAAGACTTAGGTATTCACCCACCCCTAAGACAGCATGCTGCTATTCTCTTTTAATCTTCTTAGTCTGTGCCTCTTTGCATCCTTCAGCTATTTCTGACATGACATGAATTCCAGAACTCTCACCTCTCTTTCTGCTCCCCTTTGACCATGCTCCCACCTGTCTCTGTGTCTTGTATATCTTTCTAACAACACAGCAGCATGGAAGTCATGTGAGTAGGTCAGGAAAAGACCAATGCCTCTGAGTCTCAAACTGAAGTTGGAAGAAGTTATTACTGAAGGCCTACCAAAAACATTAGCCAGCATTTATTGGGGTAACCCTAGGAACTCTACTGGGCTGGCAAAGCAGGTACTATCTTCTAAACTTGCCTGCTTACCCTTTTCATATCAGTAACACCTTAAAAGGTGATAAAGTAGCAAAGCTGGTGGATTTAAAATCAGTCTTCAACTGATTTTTTTCTGATTTTCTGATTTTCTTTGGTCAACATAACTAGCATTTTGATGTAGGACAAAAGAGAACAAAAGAGCTCTTTTATCTATTTCCACAAGCTCCACATTACAACAATGTCTTTTTTGTGTTTTATCTCTTTTCTTTCAACCTAAAGTTCCTTGGGACCTGTTTCTCTTCATAAATAGTTCTCATACTGGAGTGGAAAATGTTACTATTGGCAATGGATTATCCAAAGTGGACAAAGTGCCAAGTGGCTTCCAAAGAACCCCAGAGGCTTCAGCCTAAAGGATAAAAGGCAATATATGAAAGGGAGAGAGTTGATCCTGTAAATAAATTTGACTGGCATTAAGCATTTAATGTGATGGCTGGCTCCATGAGGGCAGTACATTAAATGCATAATGGCATAGTATCCATTTGGGCTTTACTGTAAATCTGACAAGCCCCAACCAGGCTGCATGGCATTAAATTGTAAGTGACAAGTTCTGATAGAGCTGTCAGCTTGAGAAGGTTTACTTTAAAGCAAACAAAAAGGGCTGCAGATTCTTTTATTAATAAGGTAATGTTCAGTTGGAGACAAGAGGGGGGGCAGTGTGATACTGTCATAGGCCCAGGGCTTTGGAATTAAACCTGCGTTTGAATTACTGGCCCTGTTGCTTATGCTGTGTAATCCTTGAGTAAATTACTTCACCTCTCTGAGTCTCCATTCACTAATGAGTATAATGGGAATGTGTATTTCAGACTTGCCTTAGGTAAGACTCCCCAAGAAACAAACTTGGGATAGAGATATACATACATGTAATTTATTAGGAATTAGTCTTGGGAAAAGTAGCTTCAGTGGAGTAAGGGAAGTATAACTGGCTAAGAGAGAAGTCAGATATTCTTCTTACCTTCCTTTAACCACTTGCAGTAAGAGCCATTTTATAATTCTATTTTAACACTTTTATTAATCTCAAAAGAAGTTATTAAACTTATCTATAACCTAGATTTCCTGGAAATAGAATCTAAGATGGAATTTTTATTTCAAGTGGGATATTGGTGAATGGTTTCAGGTATATCATCTGTAAAGGACTAAGGGAAGCAGCATTGGTCAGAGCAAGAGATTGATCTACAATGTAGTTCAAAAGAGGCTCAGATGATACCATGGAATGATGTGACACTAGGATATGGCATTTCAAAGTTGTCTCATATTGAAACGGGGCTCTGGGTCTTTGTTCACCTTCATCAACAGGTCACTTAATGTAGACTGCCTT
Source organism: Mustela nivalis (assembly GCF_964662115.1). Lineage (NCBI taxonomy): Eukaryota > Metazoa > Chordata > Mammalia > Carnivora > Mustelidae > Mustela > Mustela nivalis. The sequence continues at coordinate 55,321,201 of NC_139028.1, forward strand.
TGAGAATATAATTTTGGGCAAGAGAGCTCCATTGGGACAAGTGCAAGTTTCAGGGAGGGACTCATTTCCCTGGAGCTATAAGCAGACAAGATGCCTGGCAGGTGGTGGTATATCTCTTGGTTCTGAAGAGTCTACCACTTGAAACCCACTTGTTTCCAATAATAATTCTAGGAATAATAATAATAATTATAGGAATAATAATAACAACAACTGTTTACACCATCTACAAACTATATTTTCTACATTCTACATTGTTCATTTCCTGGGGTACTCATACTCTTAACTGGAGGAAAATTAGTGGAATAAAGTCTAGCCCCTCTTGCTGCAAATGCTCTGTAGGCTACAAATAATATTCATCATCTTCCTCCATTACTATCATTCTATCATTCTAGATTTCCCTACCCTTGAGTTAGTATTTGTGCTACTAGCATCTCCCGGACCATCATTGTCATGCCTGAGGAATTTTTAGTTCTCATGTATCCTATCTTATTCAGATCATGACTGCTTCATTTGTTGATATGCTATCAAAATTGGGCAGAATAGGAAATTTCCTTGGTCACGTGGCCATTATTATTTTTTCCTTCACTGTTTCATAGCCATTTTACCTCCTTCTAATATAAGTATTATATTAGAAGGGGGGTGTGGAGAGGGTGGCTGGGTTATGGACATTGGGGAGGGTATGTGATATGGTGAGTGCTGTGAAGTGTGTAAGCCCGATGATCCATAGACCTATACCCCTGGGGCAAATAATACATTATATATTAATAAAAATAATTAATAAAAAAATTTAAAAAGTGATATTTCATAACATTAGAAATAGTGCAGAGAACAATAGAGGAAGGGAGGGAAAACTGAATGGGAAGAAATAAAAGAGGGAGATAAACCATATGAGATTCTTGACTCTGGGAAAGAAACTGAGAATTGTAGAAAGGAAGATGGGTGGGGGGGATGGGTTGATTCAGTGATGGACATTAAGGAGGGCATGTGATGTGCTGAGCACTGGGTATTATATGCAACTAACAAATTGTTGAACATTATATCAAACACCAATGATGTACTATACATCAGCTACTTGAATTTAAATTATAAAAAAAAAAATAAATAAATTTTAAAAAATGATGTTCCATAATAATAAGTGGAGTATTCAACCAGAAAGTCCTATCATAATAAATATATGTGCACATAATAGTTTTTAAATACCTGAAGCAAAAATTTACAGAATTAAAAGGTAGAAATAGATAAATCTGCACTAACAGTTATTCTACAAGCAATTGACAGAGCATGCATAACTGACAGAGCAACTATCAAATACACATTGATGACAGAGAAAATCTAAATAACCCCATCAAAAATTGACCTAATTGCCATTTATACATTATTATGTTTAAAGAAAGCAGAACATATGTTCTTTTCAAGTTCACGCAAAACCTTCACAAAAATAGACCATATAAAGGACCATAAAATAGATTTAATAAATGTAAAATTATTGAGTGCACATAAATGTTTCCTGAACACAAATGAATTAAGGTAGAAATCAATAACAATTTGATATATTAAAACAGTGATATGCAAACCATCTAAATGGTTAAGATAAACAACATATTCATAAATAACATAGACAAAATTTAAAAATCACAAGGGAAAATAAAGGATACTTTGACGTAGATAATAAGGGAATATAAAAAATTCTGGATCTTGGTCTAATTTGTGTTAAGAGGAGAATTTAAATGTTTATATTAGAAATAAGAAGTGCTTAAACAAGCAATGATATAATTTCCTCCTAAGAAAATGAAAAAACATTAGCCCAAAGTAAACAGAAAGAAATATGATAACAATAAGAACAGAAATCAAGGAAATAAAAGGACAAACATAAAGAAAAGTAATAAATTTAGTTCTTTGAAAAATTTTAAAATCAATAAAAACCCTCAAGAGTGACCAGAAATGAAAGAGAAACATCATAAACTGGCAATATCATTGATGGAGGAAAGAGATATGAGAGATCCTACCAACTTTAAAAAATCAAAACCTCAGTGAAACATTTATATTTCTTGAAAAATACAGTTCATTAGATTTTATATAAGAGAAAAGTGCAAAATATGAATTAAAGATATTATTAAATACCCATAACATAAAGAGGATTCCTGGTGCATAGATCTTCACTGGATAATTCTATCCAACAAACAAAGAAGGGAAAATATGAATATTACACGTATTCTTTCAGAATTAAAGTAGAAAAGAAAACTTCTCAGCTTGTTTATAAGGCCAAGATGATGCTGATCCTGAAACTGGAAAATACATTAAAAGAAAAGGTATTACATAGAGAAATATTTCTTATGAGTATAGATGTGAAAACTCAAAATATTAACAATTTGCATTAAATGACCTCTAATGGCTAAGAGAAACTTGTCTTGGGAATGCAAGTCTGATTTATCATTTGGAAATTAATCAGTGAAACATACTGTATTAACTAAAAAATGGAGGAAAGGGTGCCTGAGTAGTTCGGTTTTTAATCATCTGCCTTTGGCTCAGGTCAGGTCCTGATTGGTTCTGGTATCAAGCCCTGCATCTGTTTCCCTGCTCAGTGGGAAACCTGCTTCTCCCTTTCCTATTCCCCCTGTTGTATTCCCTCCCTCCCTGTCTCTCTCTGTGTGTGGTTGTGTCAAATAAATAAATAAAAACTTAAAAAAATAAAAATTTAGGGGCACCTGTGTGGCTCAGTGTGTTAAGCCTTTGCCTTCAGCTCAGGTCATATCTCAGGGTCCTGGGATCAAGTCCCACATCAAGCTCTCTGCTGAGCAGGGGAGCTTGTTTCCCCCTCCTTGTCCCCACCCCCCACCGCCTGCCTTTCTGCCTACTTGTGATCTCTCTCTGTCAAATAAATAAATAAAATTTAAAAAAAAAGTTTAAAAAGGAGGAAAAATATGATTATCTCAAAAGATGCATGCAGTAGATATTTAACACAATTCAGTACCCATCAAAATGAAACTTTACATAATCAGGGAAAGCCAAAAACTTTCTCAATCTGGTAAGTAACTACAAGCAAAATAAAACAACAAAAACTTTTTTATATTTGGTGAGATTTTTTTTTTCTTTTTCCAAGAGATCTTGTCAAGGCAAGAATGCCTGGTTTTACCATTCCTATTCAACACTGTATTGTGCTGGAAGGTGTAACCATTACAATAAGGCAAGATTAAAAAGTCATAAATATAGAAAAGGAAAATCCTTTTATCTGTATCTCTATTTACAAGTGACATAATTTTTGTGTAGAAAATCTCAAAGGAATCCAAAAACCTACCAGTACTAAAACTTAAACAAGTTTTCAAAATAAAAAGTTAATATTAAAAAAAAATTTCTTCCTATGTACTTATAAAAACAAATTGGAAAATAAAAATTAAAAAACCCATTTGACATACCATTAAACATTTTAAAAAATGGACTGGCATTTATGTTGTTAATTGATTTTAAATGAAAGAGTCAAAGCTATTCAACTGGGAAAAATAGCAACAATTGATGTAGAAACAACTTAGTAGCCATATGGGAAAAGAAAACCTTACCTTACATGAAATAAAAATTCATTCAAGACTAAAACATAGAAACTAAAGCTCTCAGAAGAAAACATGTACTTATCTTTGAGACCTAAGATTAAAGAATAATAATTATTACAATGATGAATTAGATTTTATCAAATAAAAAAGCTTCTGCTTATTTAATTTACTATTAAGAAAATGTATAGAAAAACCACATATAGGATAATTGAAAAACATGTATCTCACAGAATACTTTGAGATAATATAACAAACTCCTATGATAAAATAATAAAAACACAATTCAATTATTTTTGTCTACTTTTTTTTTTTTTTTAAGAGAAAGAGAGAGGGGAGACAGAGGCTTATTTTGGCAGGGAGGATCTTATAACCCTAAGATCATGATCTAAGCCTAAGTCAAGACTTGGATGCCCAAATAACTGAGCCACCCAGGCACCCCAATCAATTCAGTTATTTTAAAAAAAGGTCTAAAAAGAAAAAAGGTCTGAAGATCTCACATTTCACAAAAGATGATCTGCAAACACCAATAATCTCATTTAAAAAGTGCTCAATATCTTTAATTATCCAGGAAATACAAACGAAAACCACAAAGAAATATCTGGATATACTCACCAAAATGTCTAAAGTTAAAAAGACTTGGAATATAAAAGTTGTTGAAGAGCAATGAAAACTTTCTTCTCGGTTCTAGGGATGTAAAATTGTATAATCAGTTGAGATACACGTTTGGCAGTTTAAAAAAAAATAAACATCTATTTGTTGACCTAGCAATTCTATTTCTAGGTGTTAAACAAGAAAAAGAAGAAAGAAAAACAGCTTCAAACGATTTTTACAAGAATATTCATAGCAATTTTATTAATAACCCCAAACTGGAAACATGGCTATCAAAAGGAAAATTGAAAAAACATTGCAGTCTATTCACATTATGGAATAGTACATAGAAATTTTTAAAATCTCATAGGCATTAAGTTGAAGAAATCATATCACACACAGAAGAGAACATACTCTGTGTTTTCATTTACATAAAACAAGAAAGAATAAGATATGGTGGAAAATAAATTTAAAAAGTTGTATCTGCAGTAATAATGAAAACTTTTCCTTGCTTCATCACTTGTATTTATATAAAATTGATAAAAAGAAGGCTGTAGAACATAAAGCACTGGCAGTTTGTTGAAGCCATAGTAAGTTGGAACTTGTCTTACTTGATACCTGCATGGTATTTCTGTTTATAGTAGTGTTTTGGTTAATATCACAGAAGTATTAATAAATTCTCAGTTGTTTCCACTAGAGGTGGTTGGAATGACTTTGATGACCTAGAGCCACGTGGCTTTTAGGAGTGGTCAGATACTAAGAATTAGACTGAACAGAGAACGCTGAATGTTCAAATGTACTCATTAAATTTGATTACTTTCACTAAATTGCACAGCCTACTATGTAGGATAGGTATCTTTGATTATCTTCCTCACTGTTAATGTTATACTCGGATAAATTAAGTGAATTAAATTATGTGTTTTAAGTGGATTTAGAACTCTTTCACTTGGGAGAAATATTATACACCTAGTGTATAACAGGACTAGGGGAGGAAGAAAGAACTATTATTTGTGAATCCTATTATGTGCTAGGATCTCAGGTATGTTCTCAAATTACTGTGTCCTATATATTTCCTACAACTACTTTGCAAAATGGAAAGTTTCATATATACTTTAATTTAGACAAAAAGCCTTTGAACTTTTTATAATAACCTCAAGAATGTTTTATTCAAACTCACTTCTATCTATATCTAAAATCTTATCTCTCCTTCTCATGGTTGCACTTACTCCATAGTTTATTTTCTTCAGGTGGTATTTATAAACTATGTATTTTTTTCTTTTCCTTACCATGATACCATAGCACAGGTGCAGTGCTTAGCTCACCATATTTGCAAATAGGCCTAATCCCATAAATTGTTTGAGTAGGCATGAAGTACAAGACACAGATAGACGATAATATTTTCCTTGGTTATTCTCTGGTTTAAGAATGTATTTTTACTTTGATGAATTGTGATTCCCTTTTTTCTCTTATTTGACTCCAGTCTATTTATTGAATAGTTTTTTGTTTTGTTTTGTTTTGTTTTTGTTTTAAGTGCTTGCCCTGTGAGCGACATTATTCTAGGCCTTGGGAATTTAGTAATGAAAAAAAAAACAGAAACAAAAACAAGACTCATGCTCTCATGTTGCTTGCATTCTATTGAAGGGAAGCAGAAAATAAGTAAATAAACAGATGAACAAGATTATAACTTCTGGTAAGTTTTAGGGAAAATATTATAGGTGGCATCACAATATAGTTGGGAATGGGGGCATCTTCCTTAGAGTGGGTAAATAGGCCTTTATGAGGAGGTGGAACTTGAATTGAGCTGCCTAGTAAGTGTGACTGGTGGTGCAGAGATCTAAGAAAAACATTTCAGAATCTGGGAAGAGCACATACAAAAATCTTATGGTAGAACTGAATGTGTTGAAGAATCTTTTGAAGGCCAGTGTGGCTGGAGCTCATTGAAATGGGGTAAAATGGTAAAAGGTGAGTTTGGGAATATAAGAAACATACAGATCATTGCATGGAAGCATGGGAGTGTTTTAAGTGTGTGGGTAACATCATCTGATTCACTGTTGAAACACATGACTAGGGAGAACAGGAGATTATTGGCATAATTCAAGTAGAATATAATGATGACTCTAGGTAATGTAGCAATCCTCCAAAAAAAGGGGGAGTCTAACATACTTTAGGAGGCCAGTGCCTAATCCATTAGGCTACTGGGGCTGATGAGTCTAACACATGTAACACATTGAAAGGTAATGCTGACAAGCACTTGATGATAACTGGAACAAAGATGAGAGTATCTTCTCAGTCATGGACCAGAATCATTTAATAAGGTTTCATTTGGTGGCTCAAGGATGTTTCCAGTTTGTATTTGTATTCTAGAAATGAAAATGACACAGTCCCTGCCCTAAAGTGGATTGCTGGACTTTACCTTAGTCTTACTGAATTTCATGCATGAGCCTGGAAATCTGAATTTCAACTACTATGAGAACCACTGCTGTGCTAAATATGCACCTCTATTCTCAATGTAGAAGTGGGGAGGAAAAATAAAAATGGAAGTACCTGTCCAAATTCTCCTCATAAGAGTGAGATAAACCTTGAAGAGAGAGTAGTTAGATTGAAAACTGAGCACTTAGATCAAGACTAAATACTTAGAGACAGTACTTAGATTAAAGCCTAGGTATGTGGAATGAAAGGAGCTCTATGCAAAGTAATTGAGGAAGTGTTACCCATGTGGAGAGGCAGATATTGGGGGAGAGCAGCTTGGTTACACTTGAAAAGAAAAGAACCTGTGTCGTGTTTACAGAGCAAGAAGAAGAAGAAGAACAACAACAACAACAAAGAGAGAGAGAAAGAGGGAATGTTAAGAATGGAAGAAATTATAGACTCAATTTCTGAATGGGTTGTGTAGTTCAAGAAACAATGTAGTACTTGAGAATATAAATGTTGCTACTATTATCTTGGATAAAAATCCAAGATAAAATGTTTTTTTAGTTGCTCAGTGAACTACAAGAGAATACAGATGGAACCTTGAAACCAGGGAGATAGCACCTGAACAAAACAAGAAGTACAACAAAGATATAGAAGTCATAAAAGATAACCCAAAATAAAAAGTATAAAATCATAAAAGAAAATCATAAAAGCATTAGAAGTGGAGAATAGAATGAACAAAATAAAAAATCAACAGAGAGCTTCAACTCAAAGATAGGTCATTTGGAAATATAAATTCAGAGGAGAGAAAAGAAAAAAAGAAAAGAAAAAGAGTGAAGAAAGCCTATGTGATTTATAGGAAACCAAAGGAAATAATATATATATTATGGGAGTTCTTAGAAGGAGAAGAGACAGAAAGAGGCAGAAATTTCATTGAAAGAAATAATGGCTGGGCAGACTTCTAGGGAGATAGCAAAGTAGAAGGATTCTGAGCTCACCTGTCCCACAGATACAACTAGATAACACCCACATCAGTGTAAATAAAACAGAAAATGAGCCATAGACCAGCAGAACAGATTCTTCATCGCTAAGTGTAGATAAGAGTCCACATTGAAGAGGGTAAGAAAGGCAGAGATGGCTAAGAGCTAAATGGACCTTTAGGATTTCCTCAAAAGAGAGGAATGGGGCAGCCATAGAGAGGTGAGAGAAACAGACCCTCATACAAGACACCAGAGGCACAGAGAACCCATATGGGGAAAGCAAATTCTCATAACATTTGACTTAGAAAACTGGAGGGGTCTAATCTCATGAGTTCTTAAAATTAGTGGTACTTAACATCTGGGTATTTAAAAATCATCAGTCTTGGCTATTGGAGCAGGAAACTGAGTCACCTCCCTTAAGGAGATAGCATAATAAACAGTCCCACTGAGATAAAGAACAGAAACATCAATTTGAAAAATACCTGAGGTATAGGAAGGGAGATTTGTTTACTAAGCTCAGAGTGTGTGCTGAGGGTGGGGGGGGAGGATTTACTGGAAGACTTCAAGAATAAAAGAGCTGGCAGCACCATACTCACGCTCCCACCAGTCTAGATACACAGATACCTGCAGGAACCAGTGCCAGTGTAAATAGTCTCCACCTAGTTTTCTAACAGTATGCCCCACCCCCAAGTACTTCTGCAGAATTGCCCCTTCAAACCCTTATGTAGGAGTTTTCTAAAGTGGCTTGAGGTCCATTCCCATAGCAGATTTGTGCAAACATTGCCAACACCTTGTGCATTTTTGAAGACCTGACCCCTCCAATATGGCCTTGGCTGGAGCTCATCCCAAGAGGTGCCATAAGCCCGGCAGTGTGCAGGAGCCCTGACAAGGGCTAGCATCTCTTCAAAGTGACTTGTGCAATGGGGAGAGGGGAGGATAATGACACATACCAGTCTAACAGGGCCCAAACAGTGGGTAGAGGGCTGACATTGGGTCTGACTACAGATCCCACCCACCAATGAAATCCTCTTAGGAGGAAAGAGGGAAAGCACTTTGCACTTCAGTGCTACTGCATCTCGGGCAAATGCATGGTATGACTCAACATAAGCCCAAGGTAGACACAGAATGGAACACTGACAACACAAGGACCAAACCCTATCCACAGTGGGCAAAGAGAGCCACTGTGGACAACTGGACTGAAGGAAAAAACAAGCTCAGCCATAACAGTGGTACGCACATAATGCACATAGGAGACATACCTGAAGTACTAAATTCTAGTGAATGGGGCTATTGCACTATCGAGTACTATAGTACCTCTTCATACAGCCACTATTTGCAAGAGCAGGAGATGTAGCTCCTAACACACAGAAACAGAAATAGAGAAATAGAGAAAATGAGGAGCCAGAAGAATATGTCCCAAGGGAAGTCTACCTCAAGAAGGAAAAAAAATCGCGAATAACAATCTAACATTAACTCTGAAGGAGATAGAAAAAGAACAAAGTGTAAAACCAGTAGAAGGAAGGAAATAATAAAGATTAGAAGAGAAATAAATAAAATAGAAACTAAAAAAAAAAAAAATAAATAAAAAACCCCACAACAAACAAACAAAAAACAACAAAGCAAAATGAAACAAAGAACAGGTCAATGAAACTGGGAGCTAGTTCTTTGAAATGATCAACAAAATTGATAAACCTTTAGCCAGACTCATCAAAAAAAAATAAAAAAAAGAATTAAGAAAGGAGTCAAACAAAAATCAGAAAGAAGAGAAATAACAAATGAAACCACAGAAATACAAAGGATGATGAAAGATTATGTTCCAACAAATTGGATAGCCTAGAAGAAATGGATAAATTCCTAGAAACTCGTCACTTCTAAAAATTGAATCATGAAGCAATGGAAAATATAGACTGATTACCAACAATGAAATGGAATCAGTAATCAAAAAACTCGCAACCAACAAAACTTCATAGGTGAATTCTACCAGACATTTCAGAAGAGTTAATATCATTCTTCTCAAACTATTAAAAAAAAAATAGAAGAGGAAGGAAATATTCCACATTTATTCTTTGAGGCCAGCATTACCCTATATCAAAATCAGATAAAAACACCACAAAAAAGAGAACCACAGGCCAATATCTCTGATGAACATAGATATAAAAATCCTTAACAAAATACTAGCAAGCTGAGTTCAGCAATACATTAAAAATAATTATTCACCACAACCAATTGGAATTTATTCCAGGGATGCAAGGATGGCTCAATACTCATAATCAATATTATATCACATCAATAAGAGAAAGAATAAAAACCATATGATAATTTCAATAGATGGAGAAAAAACATTTCACAAAGTACAATATCCACTCAAGATAGAACTCCTCAACAAAATAGATATAAAGGGAACATACCTTAACATAATAAAGGCCATAAATGAAAAGCCCACAGCTAACTACTATGGTCAGTGGTGGAAAACTGACAGTTTTCCCCATAAGATTAAGGACAAGGCAAGGATGTCCAACTCTCACCACTTTTATTTAAGATAGTATGGTAAGCTCTAGCTGCAACAAGCAGACAACAAAAAGAAATAAAAGACATCCAAATAAAAGTTAAACTTTCACTATTTGGAGACAATCTGTACTATATATAGAAAATGTGAAAGACTCCACCAAAGAACTACTGGAATTGATAGATGAGTTCAGTAAGTTTGCAGGATACAAAATCAAAGTATAGAAATCCATTGCATTTCTATACACTAACAATGAAATATCAGAAAAAGAAATTAAGAAAACTGTCCCATTTACAATTGCGCCAAAAATAGCAAGATACCTGGAAATAAATTTAATGAAGAAAGAGAAAGACCTGTCCTCTGAAAACTATAAAGCATCAAAGATGACAGAAATCAATGCAAAGATTCAATGCTCATAGATTGGAAAAATACATACTGTTAAAAGAGGTATACTACCCAGAACAATTACGGATTCAATGCAATCCCTATCAAAATACCAAACACTGGTTTTACACAGAATTTAGAACACATAATCCTAAAATTTGTATAGAACCACAAAAGATCTCAAATTGCTAAAGCAATCTTTAAAAAGAACAAAACTGTACACCTCACAATCCCAGATTTCAAGTTATACTATAAAACTGTAGTAATCAATACTATAAAATTCTAGTAATCAAAAGGTAAGGTACTGGCACAAAAATAGACACATAGATCAGTGGAACAGAATAGAGAACCAGAAAAAAAAAAACATAACCCACAATTATATAGTCAATTAATCTTCCACAAGGGAGGAAGGAATGTGCAATGGGAAGATGATAGTTTCTTTAATACATGGTGTTGGGAAACTGAACAGCTGCATGAAAAAGAATGAACCTAGTCTACTTTCTTACACCATACCAAAAATAAAGTCAAAATGGCTTAAGGACCTAAACTTGAAACCTGAAGCCATAATAATCCTTGAGGAGAGCTTAGGCAGTAGTTTCTCTGACATTGGCTTTAGCAACATTTTTCTAGATATGTCTCCTAAGGCAGGGAAATAAAAGCAAAAAGATACTATTGGGACTCCATCAAAATAAAAAGTTTCTTCACAGAAAAGGAAATAATCAAAACTCAAAGGCAACCTATGGAAATGGGGAAATATATTTACAAATAACATATCCAGTAAAAGGTTAGTATCCCAAATGTATAAAAAACTTACCTAACTCAACACACACACTAAAATAATAATCCAATTAAAAAATGGGCAGATGACATGAACAGGCATTTCTCCAAAGAAGACATATAGATGCCAACAGAGACATGACAGGAAGTTCAACATTACTCATCAGGGAAATGTGAATCAAAGTGGAGAAAAGGAACCCTCATGCACTGATGGTGGGAATGCAAACTGGTGCAGCCACTGTGAAAGATTGTAAGGAGGTTTTTTAAAAAAATAAAAAATAGTATTACCATATGATCCAGCAATGCCACTACTGGGTACTTACTTAAAAAATATGAAAACATGGAATGGGTGAAGATATTTGCAAATGACAGTAGAGACAAAAGGTTGATATCCAGGATCTATAAAGAATTCCTCAAACTCAACACACACAAAACAGACAATCATATCAAAAAATGGGCAGAAGATATGAACAGACACTTCTCCAATGAAGACATACAAATGGCTATCAGACACATGAAAAATTCTTCATCATCACTAGCGCTCAGGGAGATTCAAATTAAAACCACATTGAGATATCACCTTACACCAGTTAGAATGGCCAAAATTAGCAAGACAGGAAACAACATGTGTTGGAGGTGATGTGGAGAAAGGGGAACCCTCTTACACTGTTGGTGTGAATGCAAGTTGGTGCAGCCTCTTTGGAGAACAGAGTGGGGATTCCTCAAGAAATTAAAAATAGAACTTCCCTGTGACCCTGCCATTGCACTCCTGGGTATTTGCCCCAAAGATACAGATGTCGTGAAAAGAAGGGCCTTCTGTACCCCAATGTTTATAGCAGCAATGGCCACGGTCGCCAATCTGTGGAAAGAACCAAGATGCCCTTCAGTGGATGAATGGATAAGGAAGATGTGGTCCATATACACCATGGAGTGTTATGCCTCCATCATAAAGGATGAATACCAACTTTTGTAGCAACATGGACAGGACTGGAAGAGATTATGCTGAGTGAAATCAGTCAAGCAGAGAGAGTCAATTATCATATAGTTTCACTTATTTGTGGAGCATAACAAATAACATGGAGGACAAGGGGAGTTAGAGAGAAGAAGGGAGTTGGGGGAAATTGGAAGGGGAGGTGAACCATGAAAGACTATGGACTCTGAAAAACAATCTGAGGGGTTTGAAATGGCAGAGGGGTCGGAGGTTGGGGGAACCAGGTGGTGGGTATTATAGAGGGCACGGATTGCATGGAGCACTGGGTGTGGTGCAAAAACAAGGAATACTGTTATGCTGAAAATAAAGTAAAAAAATAAAAATAAATAAAAATTAAAAAAATATGAAAACATGAATTTTTAAAGGCCTATGCATCACTATGTTTATTCTAGCATTATTTCTAATAGGCAAATTATGAAAGAAGCCCAAGTGTTCATCAATAGATGAGTAGTATATATTTACAATAGGATATTATTAACCCATAAAAAAGAATGGAATCTTGCCATTTGCAACAAATGGGTGGATCCGAAGAGTATAATACTAAGTAAAATAAGTCAGTCAGAGAAAGACAAATACCATACGATTTCAGTCAAATGAGAATTTAAGAAAGAAAACAAATGAACAAGAAAAAAAGAGACAAACCAAATGCAGGCTCTTGAATACAGACAAAAAATTTGTGCTTACCATTGAGGAGGTAAGTGAGGGAATGGGTGAAATAGGTGAAGCACCTTAAGAGTACATTTTTTATGATGAGCACTATGTAATGTATAGAATTGTTGAGTCACTATTAAGTGTACCCAAAACTAATATAACACTGTGTCAACTTTACTGGAATTTTAAAAAATAACTGCAATTTCAGAAAAGAATAGAAATAATGGCTGAAAATTTCTCAAATCATGGAAGGGATATGAATATCTAGGTTCATGATGCTCAGAGTTCCCTAGAAAGATTGAACCTAGATTACACTGAGGCACATAATATCAAATTGTCACAAGTCCAAAACAAAGAGAAAAATTTAAAAACAGAGCAAAGTAACTTGCCACATAATGGCTATTAGTGGATTTCTCAGCAGAAATCTTAGAGACAAATACCACATGATTTCACTCATATATGGAATTTAAGAAACAAAAACAAATGAACATAGGGGAATGGAAGAAAAATTAAAACAAGATGAAAATTGAGGAGGCAAGCCGCAAAAGACACCGAACTCTAGGAAACAAACTGAGTGTTGCTTGAGGGTTGGAGAGGTGTGTGGTGGGAAGGGATAATTGGGTGATGGGCTTTAAGGAAGGCACTTAAAATAATGAGCACTAGGTGTTATATATGCATCTAACAAAGCACTAAATTCTACCTCTGAAACTAAAAAAAAAAAAAAAAAAAAAAAAGAAAGAAAGAAAAGAAAGCAACAAAAAACAGAGAAATCTTATAGTCCAGGAGAAAGTGAGATGGTAAATTCAAAGTGCTGAGAAAAGAAAAGACAAAAAATCAGCAACAATAAACTGATGATGAAAAATACAGTACATGACAAAGCTGTCCTTCAGAAATAAATGAGAGAGAAAGATTGTCTAGAAAACCAAAAGATGAGGTAGTTCATCAGCACTAGATCTGCCTTACAAGAAATACTAAAGAGAGTACTTTAGGTTCAAATAAAAGAACACTATCAAGTCACATGAAAACATGAAAATGTAAAACTCACTGGTAAAGAAAGAATATGTCAATATTCTGCTTACAGTAATACTGTAATGGTTGTGTATAAATTATTTTTAACTATAGCCTCAAAGTTTAAGGCAGAAGTATTATAAATAACTGTAATTATTATAATTTTTGATGGACATAAAATATAAAAGATGCAAATTTTGGCATTAACAACATAAAATATAGGAGGTAATAATGTATTTTAAAAAATTAACATATAATGTATTATTTGTTTCAGGGGTACAGGTCTGTGATTCATCAGTCTTAAACAATTCACAATTCACAGCACTCATCATAGCACATACCTTCCCCAATGTCCATCACCCAGCAACCCCATCCCTTTTACCCCCTTCCCCTCCAGCACCCCTAAATTTGTTTCCTGAGATTAAGATTGTCTTATGGGGGCACCTGGGTGGCTCAGTGGGTTAAAGCCCCTGCCTGCAGCTCAGGTCATGATCTCAGGGTCCTGTGATTGAGCCCCACATCAGGCTCTCTGCTCAGTGGGGAGCATGCTTCCTCCTCTCTCTGCCTGCCTTTCTGCCTACTTGTGAGCTCTGTCAAATTAATAAATAAAATCTTAAAAAAAAAAAAAAGATTGTCTTATGGTTTGTCTCCTTTTCTGGTTTCATCTTGTTGCACTTTTCTCTGCCTTTCTCTATGATCCTCTGCCTTGTTTCTTAAATTCCACTTATCAGTGGCATCGTATGATAATTGTCTTCCTCTGATTGACTTATTTTGCTTAGAATAATACGCTCTAGTTCTATCCACATCATTGCAAATGGCAAGATTTCATTTTTTTGATGTCTGCACAATATTCCATTGTGTATATAGACCACATCTTCTTTATCCATTCATCTGTCAGTGGACATCTGGACTCTTTTCATAGTTTAGCTATTGTGGAAATTGCTGCTATAAACATTGGGGAACAGGTGCCCATTCTGATCACTGCATTTGTATGTTTGGAGTAAATACCCAGTAAAATACTCGTTTGTAGGATAGCCCTATTTTCAACTTTTTGAGGAACCTCCATACTGTTTTCCAGAGTAGCTGCACCAGCTTACAAAAAGGTTTCCCCTTTCTGCACAACCTCACCAATACCTGTCATTTCCTGACTTGTTAGTATCTCATTGTGGTTTTGATTTGTATTTTACCAATGACAAGTGATGTGGAGCATTTTTTTTCATGTGTCTGTTGACCGTTTGGATGTCTTCTTTGGACAAATGTCTGTTCATGTCTTCTGCCCATTTCTTGATTGGATTATTCGTTCTGTGGGTGTTGAGTTTCATAAGTTCTTTATAGATTTTTGGACACTAGCCCTTTACCTGATATGTCATTTGCAAATATCTTTTGCTATTTGGTAGGTTGTCTTTTGGTTTTGTCAACTATTTCCTTCATTGGCAAAAGCTTTTTATCTTGATGAAGTCCCAATAGTTCATTTTTTTTTTTTAAGATTATTTATTTATTAGCCAGAGAGAGAGCGAGTGCACAGGCAGACAGAATGGCAGGCAGAGGCAGAGGGAGAAGCAGGCTCCCTGCTGAGCAAGGAGCCCAATGTGGGGCTCGATCCTAGGATGCTGGGATCATGACCCGAGCCAAAGGCAGCCGCTTAACCAACTGAGCCACCCACACATCCCTCAATAGTTTATTTTTGTCTTTGTTTCCCTTTCCTCTAGAGACGTATCTAGTAAGACGTTGCTATGGTCAAGGTTAAAAGGTTGCTGCCTGTGTTCTACTCTAGGATTTTGATGGATTCTGACATTTAGGTCTTTCATCTACTTTGAATCTATATTCATGTATTGCATAAGAAAATGGTACAGTTTCATTCTTTTACATGTGGCTGTCCAATTTTCCCAACACCATTTGTTAAAGAGACTATCTTTTTTCCATTGGATATTCTTTCCTGCTTTGTTGAAGATTAGTTGACCATAGAGTTTAGGGTCCACTTCTGGGATCTCTGTGTATTCTTTGAAGAGTTTTTGTATGCAAATAAAGTAATTATCAGTTTAAAATAGACTATGATAAGATGTTGTTTTATGTAAGCCTCGTGGTAACCACAAAGAACAAATCTCTAATAACTACCCAAAAGATAAAGACAAAGGAATTAAAACATACCAATGGGGGAAAAATCCAATCAAAAAGGGAAACAAAGGAAAAAAGGAAGAAATAAACTACAGAACAGTTAGGGGGAAAAATTTTAATAACAAGCATATGTTTTTACCTATCAATAATCACTTCAAATTTAAATAGATTAAATTCTCCAACAAAGACAATTGAGTGGCTAAAATGGGTTAAAAACAAAACAAAACAACCCAGGATATGCTACCTACATGAGACTCATTTAGCTTTAAGGATCCTAGTACTGGAATTGAAGGGATAGAAAAAGATATTACCATGTAAATGGTAACCAAAAGAGAATAGGGGTGTCTATATTCATAGCAGAAAAAAAATAGACTTTAGGTAAAAAAAAAAAAAAAAAAAAAAGCCTACCCAAGAAATAAGAAGGTTATTATATAATCAAAGTGGGGTCAATTTATTAAGAGGATCTAACATTTGTAAATACATATAACCAACATCCTAGTACCTCTATGTATAAAACAGTTATTGACAGAACTGAAGGGTGAGATAGATAGCAGTACTTTAATACCCCACTTTCTGTAATGGATAGATCATCCAGACAGAAAATCAACAAGGAAATAGTGGACTTTGATAATGCTATGGATGAAATGGACATA
This sequence comes from Mustela nivalis, assembly GCF_964662115.1. Taxonomy (NCBI): domain Eukaryota; kingdom Metazoa; phylum Chordata; class Mammalia; order Carnivora; family Mustelidae; genus Mustela; species Mustela nivalis. The sequence goes on from NC_139028.1 coordinate 55,337,811, forward strand.
ACAGATATACACAAAACATTTAACACCAGCAGAGTACACATTCTTCTCAAGCACTCATGGAACACCCTTTAGTATACATCATATATTTACTACAAACAGTTGTCTTCTCTCACCACAAAGATGTTAAACTAGAAACCAGTAACAGAAAGAAAATGGGAAATTCTCCAATATGTGAACATTAAATAGTACACTTCTGAACAACCAGTGGTTCCAAGGAAAAATAAAAATGTAAATAAAAAGAAATACTATGAGACAAATGAAAATGGAAATACAACATACCATATCTTAAGGATACAGCAAAAGCACTTCTATAAGGGAAGTATATACTGATAAATGTCTAGAATTGAAAAAAAAGAAAGATCTCAAGTAAACAACTTAACTTTATACTTTAAGTAACTAGAAAAAGAACAAAATATACTCAAAATTAGTAGAAGAAAAGAAATAAATGAAACAGAGACTAGGAAAGCATTAGTAATTATCAATAAAACTGAGAGCTGGTGTTCTGAAAAGAAAAACAAAATTGACATCCCTTTAGCTAGACATACTAAAAAACAAAATTGACATCCCTTTAGCTAGACATACTAAGAAAAAATAGAGAAGAATCAAATAAAATTATAAATAAAAGAGGAGTCATTACAGCCAATGTCACAGAAATAAAAAGGATTATAAATGACTACTATAAGCAATTGTATGTCCCTGCAGGATAAGATATGTATCTAGGATAACCTAGGCTATCATTGAAAATAGAAGGAGAGATTAAAAGCTTCCAGGACAAACAAAAACTCAAAGAATTTGCAAATACCAAACCAGCTCTACAGTCTACAGGAAATATTGAAAGGGGTCCTCTAAGCAAAGAGAGAGCCTACAAGTGGTAGATCAGAAAGGAACAGAGACCATATACAGTAACAGTCACCTTACAGGCAATACAATGGCACTAAATTTATATCTCTCAATAGTTACCCTGAATGTGAATGGGCTAAATGCCCCTGTCAAAAGACACAGGGTATCAGAATGGATAAAAAAACAAAACCCATCTATATGTTGCCTCCAAGAAACTCATTTTAAGCCCGAAGACACCTCCAGATTTAAAGTGAGGGGGTGGAAAAGAATTTACCATGCTAATGGACATCAGAAGAAAGCAGGAGTGGCAATCCTTATATCAGATCAATTAGATTTTAAGCCAAAGACTATAATAAGAGATGAGGAAGGACACTATATCATACTCAAAGGGTCTGTCCAACAAGAAGATTTAACAATTTTAAATATCTATGCCCCCAACGTGGGAGCAGCCAACTATATAAACCAATTAATAACAAAATCAAAGAAACACATCAACAATAATACAATAATAGTAGGGGATTTTAACACTCCCCTCACTGAAATGGACAGATCATCCAAGCAAAAGATCAGCAAGGAAATAAAGGCCTTAAACGACACACTGGACCAGATGGACATCACAGATATATTCAGAATATTTCATCCCAAAGCAACAGAATACACATTCTTCTCTAGTGCACATGGAACATTCTCCAGAATAGATCACATCCTCGGTCCTAAATCAGGACTCAACCGGTATCAAAAGATTGGGATCATTCCCTGCATATTTTCAGACCACAATGCTCTAAAGCTAGAACTCAACCACAAAAGGAAGTTTGGAAAGAACCCAAATACATGGAGACTAAACAGTATCCTTCTAAAGAATGAATGGGTCAACCGGGAAATTAAAGAAGAATTGAAAAAAATCATGGAAACAAATGATAATGAAAATACAACGGTTCAAAATCTGTGGGACAAATTCCTAGAAAGTTACAGTCTACCAAGACTGAATCATGAAGAAACTGAAATTCTGAACAGACCAATGGCAAATAAGGATAGCGAAGGAGTAATTTTAAAAATCTCCCCAAAAGAAGATATCAGAATCAGATGTCTTTACTGATGAATTCCACCAAATATTTTAAAAAGGATTATTTTCAATCCTTCTCAAAGTCTTCCAAAATGTTGGAAATGAGGAAACACCTCCAAACTCATTTTACGAGACCAGCATACCCTGATATCAAGCCCAGAGAAAGGAACATAAGAAAAAAAAATGAGAAGCCAATAACCTGGATGTATATAAATGCAAAAATCTTCAACAAAATACTAGCAAACCAAACACAATAGCACCTTAAAAAGCTCAAACACTATCATCAAGTGGGCGTTATCCCTGAGACGCAAGGGATAGGCATTCAACATAGGCAAGTCAGCTAATGCAATATCCCACATTAACAGAATGAAGATAAATTTCCATGTCATCACAATAGATGAAGAAAAAGTATCTGACAAAGTGCACAGTCCTTTCATAAAAATTTGTTTTTAAAATAAATTAGTTACAGAAAGAATATACCTCAAAGTAATAATGGCCAGATGACAAACCCACCCACAGCAACATACTCAGTGGTGAAAGGCTAGAAGCTCATTTTCTAATATCAGGAGCAAGCAAGGATGCCTATTCTCATTATTCCTATTTAACATAGTACTGGAAGTCATAGCCAGAAAAATTAGACGATAAAAAGAAATAAAAGATATCTAAGTCATTAAGCAAGAAGTAAAATAATCTGTTTGCACATGTCATAATACTGTATACTGAAAACACTGAAGGCTCTACAAAAAAAATATTAGAATAAACAAATTGAAAAAATAAAAATAAAAAAAAATTCAGGAAAGTTACAGAATACAAAATCAACATGCAGAAATCAGTGATGTTTCTATACACTAACAATGAATTACCAAAAAATAAATTAATAAAATAATTCTACTTATAATAGCATCAAACTAGTGAAATACTTAAGAATAAGTTTAAACAAGGAGTTGAAAGATCTGTGCACTGAAAACCATAAAATACTGATGAAAGATATTGAAGAAGATACAGTAAAATGGAAATATATCTCTTATTTACTGAATGGAAGAATTAATATTGTTAAAATGTTCAGACTACTGAAAATGACCTACAGATTCAAACAATACCTTCAAAAATTCAAATGAAATTTTCTTAGAAATAGAAAAAAATAATAAAATTCATAGAGAACTGCAAAAGATAACAAATAGGCAAATTAATTTTGAGAAAGAAGAACAAAGTAGGAGACATAGTAATACCTGACTTCAAAATATGCTACAGAACTACTTTAATGGATAAACGGTACGGTACTGTCAAAAAAACAGATATATAAACCAATGAAATTGAATAGAAAGCCTAGAAATATAGTCATTTCTTTGATAGGATTAATTACAATGTAATTTAGAACACAACACCTGTCAATGTTAATGTAGTTGAGGCTGTGGAGCAATTGGAACTTTCAAAAATTGCTCATGGGCATGTAAAATGGTACAATCACTTTAGAGAATACTTCGGCTTTCCTAAATTTTTAAAAATTTTTATGAGGCCAAACATACAGAATGCTCCCAAGATTTTCAGAGTCAGGTATACTGGTCTTATGAGTGTGCTTAGGATTTATGAACATGATGGATATTCACTTCTTTGATTAGGTTACTTCATATATGGTTTAGGAGACTAGAGTGAGATTCATCTATTGGCTTCAACAATTTTAGCTGCAACTTTGTGAGTTGATGACATGGCTAAGACACGTGGGCATCTTATAGAAGTCAAAAGTAAACTCTGGTCGACAGCCAGCAAGAAAATGGGAACGTTAGTCTTAAAACTGCAAGGAATTAAATTCTCCTAATGACATGGATGAGCTTAAAAGGACTCTCAAGGTTCAGATGTGAATACAGCCTCAGCTAACATCTTGATTTCAGTCTTGCTGGACCTAAGCAGAAACTTCAGTTGTGCTATGAAAACTTCAGTCCTAGAGAAATAGTAAGATGACAACTGTGTATCATTTTAACTGCAGTATTTGTGGGAATGTGTTAACCGCCCATAGAAAACTAATGCATACTAGAGTTTTCATCTTTATCTTCTTTGTCTCTGACAATGTGATATTCAAATAGTAAAACCTTGTTTGGTATATCTGTAGAAGGAGTGAGTGAAGTGACCCATCATGTTGTGATTAATCCCTGTCCTCACAGAGTCAAAATAGCAGATTTACAAATCCTTGTTCCAAGGACTGTATATCTTGTAAATGTATTTAATTTGATTCACATCCCAAGCAAGACTTTGTAATTAAATTTTCTGGGTTCTCCTACCAAAATATTGAATTATGAATTATGTTTTCCTGCTCCTTGTTAACTCATATTCTTCTCTAGCATTGAAATTCATTCACTTATTACTAGAATAGAGATCTAATTTCTCAGATCTTTTTCTTCTTTTTCTCTCTTCTTAATGGTGCATTAAAAAAATGTAGGGCAAATTTAGAAAAATTTCAAAGATAAGATTCATTAAAATGACTAAGCGTTCTATTCATGAAAATTGGGATGGGGTAAATTGATTTTAGGTGAGGATCTAAAATATCCTACTCAAATATACAGATTAAATTAATATACTTTCAAATTACTCCTCAGAGTTATTCAGCTTCTACTTCTCTATCCAGGGCTCAGTGGATAACTGAATACCAATTTCCAACAGGAACAAAAGGTCATCAATGAAAACCTTTTAGAAAAGTGCAATTATCGCTACTTCCCCACTTTCAACCAAGACTTTTGCTCAGACTCATCATTAAACAATACTTCATGTTGAGCTATATTTCAGATACGTCAATGTGACTCTGTTCATTTGTCATCTAATTTGGATCAGGGTTTTGGCTGAATTTTTGAGGTGTTGCGTGATTCAGTCAATGGTTTATTTGGAAATGGTGCTGGAATGGAAGCCACGAATCTGGACTCTTGTTTTGACCCTCTCATTTTCTTTTTCTTTGATAGGATTAATTACAATGTAATTTATTGTTTGTGTTTATTTAATATCTAAGAAAACAGTTTCATGAGGTTCATGGATGTAACGTTTGTTTACTGGTATGTTTCTAAGAGATAGTGTTTTGTTGTTTATAGAATGGACATAATCTAATTGTTGAAATTAAATAGCTTTTGATATAAAGCATTTAAGGCACCAAATTAGGTGTTATTTTGTTATTTGATATATTTATAACAATACTCTATATGATTAGGAACAAATATCCCATTCAAAGATTTAGTAGAATCATTCCTTGATCATGTAGTCTTTAAATAAAATTCAAAACCAGATCTTTGGTCTCAGCTTGCCAAGTCAAGGATGGGAATGTAGGCATTAACTTTGTTAGAGAATCTAGCGGTGGGTCTAAGTGACATTCTTTTCCTCTTTTCAGCAAGGTCAGATGAGAATATGGAAAGTAGAATTTTATGATGGTCTCACAAGATTTCTGGTAGTTGATGTGCACACACTTTCTCCTAGTAATTCAACTAAACACTAATGTAGATAATTCTGTGAAGGAATTTTGTAGAAATTACTGTCTCCAAAAAGTTTACTTTAAAATAGGGAGATTTTTCAGGTGGGCCTGTCTTAATCTCGTGAACTCTGAAATCAGAGTCTACTCTTTATGCATGCAGAAATGGAAGTCCAAGAGATGTGCACCAGCTGGCCTATAAGAAACCAAACATTTCTGTTGCAAACACCATATGGGAGCCTTATGACAGGATGCTGCGGGAAGCCTCTAGGAGCTCAGTGAACCAGCCAGCTCTAAGAATGTAGACAGTGACCTTAGTCCTATTGCTGCAAGGAAATCAGTTCTGCCAACAACCAGGGAAAGTCAAGAGACAACCCTAAGCCCATATGAGAACTTTAGTACTGGCCAATTCCTTGATTTCAGCCTAGTGAGACTATGAACAAAGTCGTAGTTTTGGGCCTGGATTACTGATACACAGAAATGTGAAATAAAAAATGGTATTGTTATAAGCCAGTAAATCTATGGTAATTTGTCATGCAATAATAGAAAAACAATAAATAGGGAATGCTTTCAACTTATTGAGAATTGTACTGGAAGTTGTAAGAACTGATTTGTTTTCATGTCATGTTAGAAGAATGGAAAATGAATGGTGCCAATGACAAATGATACAAATTTGCATCTTTATATAGAACCATCTTAGATAGTATTAAACAAGTATTAGGTGCTCAATAGTTTTGTGAAATAAATGAAAAAAAATGTAAACGATGAAACCACTTTGAATTACATTCTAAAATAACAGGAACAATAATCATCTTTATATTTTATTAAAAAGAATATTCCATTTCATCACATCATATGCATTATTAACATGAGTTAACACTATCAGCATGATTTATAAAGATGTTAGCCTTGATCATTTGGTTAATATATAGCTTATTAGTTTTCTCTGCTGTAAAGTTACTGGGTTTTTCCTTGCTTTTCATATTGTACTTTTCTGGAAGAAAAGCACTATGAACAACTTAAACTTAAGAGGTGAAAAATTATACTGTACCTACTTGAGGGAAAGTATCATCATAAATTATTTATCTCTTGTTTTATATCTAAAAAAACCATAGCTCTAATATAATCATAAGAACACCCCCTTTCCAATCAATTGAAGGACCTTCTTTCTATTAAGTACCTAATCAGTGCTTTTCAAGGCTGTCAAGGTCATAAAAAAAAAAAGTTCAAAAAACGGAGCCATGGAAATTGAATTTAATGTGGTATCATGGATCACTAGAGCAGGAAAGGGATGTTAGGTAAAAAGTAAAGAAATTTGCATAAAGCATTGATTTTAGTTTAAAAATATCAATATTGTTTCATTACTTCTGATAAATGTTCTGTATTAATAAAAGATACTAATTAAGGAAATGTATAACATAAATGGGAATCTGTGTACTATCTTTGCAATTTTTCTGTTGATATAAAACTATTCTAAAACAAAAGCTGATTATACTCAGGAGAATAATAAGACAAGCCACAGTCTGGGAGAAAATATTTGCAAAAGACCTTTGTGCAATAAAGTATTGTTACACAAAATTTAGAAAGAATTCATAAAAGTCAACAATAATAATACCAACCACTTGAAAAATGGTCCAATGATGTCTTAATACACACCTCTCCAATGAACATATATATGCAAGATGGCAAAAACATTTGAAAAGAAACCATATTATATGTCATCAGGGAAATGCAAATTAAAACATCAGTGAGATACCACCATATGTATTTATTAGAATGGCCAAAATTCAAGGCACCAACAACACCAAATATTGGTAAAGATAGGGACCATCAAGAGCTCTCATTAATTGATGGTAGAAATGCAAAATGATACAGTAATGGTGCCTATTACTGAGTGAAGCCAATCTGGAAAGACTACATACTAATAAACCCAACTATATTACATCCTAGAAAAGGCAAACCTATGGAGAGAGTAAAAAATTCAGTGGTAACCCAAGCCCAGATGGAAGGGAGGGATGAATAGGTAGCATGCAGAAGATTTTTAGGGCAGTAGATCTACTCTGCATGGTACTACAATGGTGGATAGATGTCATTAAATATTTCCCCAAATCCATAGAATGTACAACACCAAGAGTAAACCATTATGTAAACTCTGGACTTTTAATGATAATGAATGTGTAAGCATAGGATTGATTGGAAAAAAATACCTTTTTCTGTGCAGGATATTGATAGTGTAGGTGGTTGTGCATGTGTATAGACAGGAATTATATGGGAACTCTCTATTTTTTCCAGTCAATTTTTGCTGTGAGCCTAAAACTGCATTCCAAGATAAAGTATATGAAAAACAAAACTGAAGTGTATTTAACTAAAATTCTCAAGAGAAAACCAGGAGTATGGTTTAAACCTATAAAAGAGTGAGAGAGTGTTGGGTCGCTGATTGTGATTCTAATAATGCCAATTACAGAGGTAGGGGAAGGAAGGGAGATTTCAAGAGGATGGGTGAGGAGATGAGTGGTAAGGAGGGGAGGGAAGGTAAGGAGAAAGAAGGGTTGAGTAAAAATTGAGATGGGATCGGGAAGTGAAGAGCAGGGCTAACATTGGGAAAATTATATAATTTCTTTTAGCTTCAGATTCCTCTTCTGTAAAATTGGAATAAAGCTATATTCCATAGAGTTATTGAAAATTGTGGTAATTATAGCAATGCATCTAACCCAGTGCTTAGTCCATGAAAATGGATTAATAAATGATATGATACATTTCAAAAAACATTGCAAAGACTTATCGTGAGGAGAAGATTGTAATATTTCACAAAACTATTCACATAGTAGATATTTCTTAATTTTGGAATTAGGCTTAAACAGATGAAATAGGTATAGAATAGTTGTTAGGATTAGAATTAATATCGAATATATACCATATGGGCCTAGCTTTTTTTTTTTTTTTTTTAAATAACGTAAGTTGGGACAAGTAGCCAGAGGACCTGACTGAGTTTGGCTCAAAGAACAAATACATTTATTTCACATAATGATGAAAGCAGAGTACTTGGAGAGAGATCATGTCAGAAATCTGAGTCTTACTTTTCTGTTTCTTTTATGATTGCATATTGAGCTACATAACAAGTTGATTTCAGCAGTTCTGATCATTAAATTCGGACTAATTTTCCAGAGAAACAAAGACTATCTTTTCCTGGATCTCAGTTCCAGGAAAAAGAAAACTTTCCCAGCAATCACACAGCACATTTGGAGTTCCCACCCATTCCTTCACAAATACTGCAAGGGCAAAAGTTTGACCATAATTGGCAAAGACTGATTCTCTGAGGTCCCCAAGCTGTGAGGACTCATGGTCTCTACCATCTCTTCGACCACATGTTTGGGGGAAAAACACACATAAAAAGATGAACTTACAGTGTGATAAATACAAATGCATAAAGTAATAGGGCAGTGGACAATACCCTTCCAAGCTTGGTATTCTAAACATACTTAAAGGCAGAGCAGACACATACTATCTAGTTTATTTGGAGAAACTGCATTAATTTTTCTGAAAAAGGTAGTCATTTGCTAAAGAATTATGAGACAGAATGTGGTAAGAAATGAGAGGCTTTTATTAAGTCCTTGCCTCAAAGTTAATTTACTCCAGTGGAAAAAAAAATACTGGTGAAGTATGCTAGAAAAGATTTGTCATCAGAAGTGGCTCATAATTTAAATGACTGTACTTACCTTTAGTTATTTTCCCCTTAATAAGCCTGAGTACTCTCCATATAAAACAGAGAAGCTTATAATAACTACTACTCAGCACTGCTGGAATAAAGTAAAACATAATGCACACGAAGATACTTTTAAATATGAATGAGAGAATCATTGCTGAAAATTAGGCTGTTTTCTTTTCCTATTTTGCTTTTATTGAATCAGCACTGTATTCCTCAGAATAATTATGTCTGTACATTTTATCCTGAAACATTTGTGTGAATAAAAGGCATAAATTGTCGTATCCAGTTAAAGGCATAATAGGCTTTCTGATTGCATTGTTCCAGCACTTTTCATTTCAAATTACTACTATTTTGTTTTCATTCATCTTATCTAATAATAATTAAATATAGCCTTAAATTATCTTGAATAGACAGATTGTTGGGCATTCTAAGTTGATAAATGTCTCATAAATGAATGCAACTTGTTTTTACTTTCTTTTAGTGCAATTTATGTGTGAAGAAGATTTATCAGCATTTACAGGATGAAACAAATTGACTAATTTCAGTAGGCTAATCTAGTGAGTAATAATGGAAAGAACACATTTTAATTAATATTTTTGTTTTTGTTAAGAAGGACAATTTGAATGTGATTAATATCACCAGAGCTTTCTTTGATTTTTCCTGGATACTTTTTTAAAAATTTTAGTCTTAGAATTTATAACCAGTTGTTTAATAGATTCAGTGTTTTGGGAAACTGAATATATAATAATTATATGCCTTTTTCTAGTACTAATTCTAAAGCCATGTCAGATTCTCCAGCCATGGTTGTACATGTCTCCATTACTCTCTTTTTTACTACTATTCTGTGCCATCAAGGTCCTCGGCAAACCTAGGAACTAACACCACAAGAAGAATGACCTTGCAAGTGTAGAATTTGATAAACTGTGGAAGTAAGCAGAGGTGTGAGCCATAATGACGTGTTTCTTTGGATAAAATGTGTGAGCCATAATGACGTGATTCTTTGGATAAGATGATTCTTTTCAAAAGCCCTTTCACACCTTCTTCTCTATTTTAAGTACCTAAGATAAGCAACCCCATGTATTCTGCCCTAAAGAGCTTACATGGAATTCTCTCTTGAATCATTATGATTTGACAATCAGTTTTCTGATACTATGTCATATTTCTTGTCACATTTCTTCTATGTTACTTACACTGGGAGGTACATGTCCTACAAGTCTTGTGACTTTGTTTTGCTTTCTGACTTTCACTTTTATTAAATTAGTCTTTCATTTGAATTTAAGCTTCTACTTTGCACCAACTCTTACCCTAACAGTAGGGCATAGAGATAAATGTTATTGGCCATTTGTGTTCAAGGACCACCTACTGTATTAGTGGTGACTGAAATGGAATAGAAAACTAAAGTATTGTGTTATATATTCAGAGGCAAAGATAATATTATTTCTACCATCTATAGAAATAATAGTCACACATTACTAGATATTTCCCTTCATTTGCTGCATAGAAGACCATGCTGGAGCCCAGTTCTTCTAGTTACACTAGAGGGACAATTGCATGGGCATGGATGGAAGTAGAAAAAGAAAAGAAACAAGCAGATTTGGATCATAAACAGATAACTAGGGCTTAAGGGGTAGAGGGAGAGTTGGGAAGTATTTTAAGGGTCCTTGTTTGCTTCACTTTCAAAAGAGAGAACAATGTAAAAAGTAATCTTGGTAGTCAACCTTGCCAACCATCCTAATTATTCTCTTATTATTCAGTTTTCTGAACTTTACTTTTTTTCTTGGCCTTAATAAATTTCTAAATTTATTGTTAGGTGGTTTCCATATCTTGGATATTGTGAACAGTACTTCAGTAAACATAGGAGTGCTAATATTTCTTTGAGATCCTGATTTCAGTTTTTTGTTTTTTGTTTTTGGCAAATACCTAGTAGTGTCCATCAACAGGTGAATGAAGTAAAAAATAAGGCAACATGGATAAACCTTGAGAAGATTATGCTGAAAAAAATCAGCCATTTGCAGAAAGGCCAGTACTGCATGGTTCATCTTATATGGAGCATTTAAAATAGTCAGATTCATAGAATGAAGAGGGTGGAATGGTGATGACTGGGGGCTGAGAGAGGAGGAAAATCAATGGGCATAAAGTTTCAATTAAACATGATGAATAGGCATTGAAAATGTACTATACAACAATGTACTATAGTAAAAAATAATGTATTGGAGAAGTGTCTGTTCATATCTTCTGCCCATTATTTGACATGATTGTCTGTTCTGTGTGTGTTGAGTTTGAGGAGTTCATTATAGATCCTGGATATCAACCTTTTGTCTGTACTGTCATTTGCAAATATCTTCTCCCATTCTGTGGGTTGCCTCTTTGTTTTTTTGACTGTTTCCTTTGCTGTGCAGAAGCTTTTGATTTTGATGAAGTCCCAAAAGTTCATCTTCGCTTTTGTTTCCTTTGCCTTTGGAGACATATCTTGAAAGAAGTTGCTGTGGCTGATATTGAAGAGATTACTGCCTATGTTCTCCTCTAGGATTCTGATGGATTCCTGTCTCATGTTGAGGACTTTTATCCATTTTGAGTTTATCTTTGTGTACGGTGTAAGAGAATGGTCAAGTTTCATTCTTCTACATATAGCTGCCCAGTTTTCCCAGCACCATTTATTGAAGAGACTGTCTTTTTTCCACTGTACATTTTTTCCTGCTTTGTTGAAGATTATTTGCCCATAGAGTTGAGGGTCCATATCTGGGCTCTCTACTCTGTTCCACTGGTCTATGTGTCTGTTTTTATGCCAATACCATGCTGTCTTGGTGATCACAGCTTTGTAATAAAACTTGAAATCAAGTAACGTGATGCCCCCAGTTTTATTTTTGTTTTTCAACATTTCCTTAGCAATTTGGGGTCTCTTCTGATTCCATACAAATTTTTGGATTATTTGCTCCAGCTCTTTGAAGAATACTGGTGGAATTTTGATCGGAATGGCATTAAAAGTATAGATTGCTCTAGGCACTATAGACATTTTAACAATGTTTATTCTTCCATCCAAGACCATGGAATGGTCTTCCATCTTTTTGTGTCTTCTTCATTTCTTTCATGAGTGTTTTGTAGCTCATCGAGTACAGATCCTTTACCTCTTTGGTTAGGTTTATTCCCAGGTATCTTATGGTTCTTGGTGCTATAGTAAATAGAATCGATTCTCTAATTTCCCTTTCTGTATTTTCATTGTTAGTGTATAAGAAAGCCACTGATGTCTGTACATTGACTTTGTATCCTTCCACGTTGCTGAATTGCTGCATGAGTTCTAGTAGTTTTGGGGTGGAGTCTTTTGGGTTTTCCATATAAAGAATCATGTCATCTGCGAAGAGAGAGAGTTTGACTTCTTCACTGCCAATTTGGATACCTTTTATTTCTCTTTGTTGTCTGATTGCTGTTGCTACAACTTCTAATACTATGTTGAACAAGAGTGGTGAGAGTGGGCATCCTTGTTGTGTTGCTGATCTCAACAGGAAGGCTGCAGACTTTTTCCCTTCTCCAATGAAGACATACAAATGGCTATCAGACACATGAAAAATTGTTCATCATCTAGTCATCAGGGAGATTCAAATTAAAACCACATTGAGATATCACCTTACAGCAGTTAGAATGGCCAAAATTAAGAAGACAGGAAACCACATGTGTTGGAGGGGATGTGGAGAAAGGGGAACCTTTATAGCAGCAATGGCCACGGTGGCCAAACTGTGGAAAGAACCAAGATGCCCTTCAATGGATGAATGGATAAGGAAGATGTGGTCCATATACACTATGGAGTATTATGCCTCCATCAGAAAGAATGAATACCAACTTTTGTAGCAACATGGATGGGACTGGAAGAGATTATGTGGAGTCTAATCAGTCAAGCAGGGAGAGTCAATTATCATATAGTTTCACTTATTTGTGGAACATAGCAAATAGCATGGAAGACATGGGGAGTTGGGAGAATGGATTTGGGGAAATTGGAAGGGGAGGTGAACCATGAGAGACTATGGACTCTAAAAAACAATCTGAAGGGTTTGAAGTGGCGGGGTGGTGGGAGGTTGGGGTACCAGGTGGTGGGTATTATAAAAGGCACGGATTGCGTGGAGCACTGGGTGTGGTGAAAAAATAATGAATACTGTTACGCTGAAAAAAAATAAAAAAAATAAAAAAAATAATGTATCATAGACTTAAAATTTTAAGAGGGTACATCTCATGGTAACTGTTACCACAGTAAAATTAAATAAATAAATGAAAAAAAATAATTATTGCTATGTTGTAAGTGGATCTCCTCCTACATTCTTTGAGATGTGAAGTGCTTTGACACTGATTTTGGCTTCTGATTTCACTTTGAATGAAGCATTAGGATGAAAGTAAGCTTATATAGGCTTTATCAACGGATTTGTCATGGAAAAGTGAGTGCAGTCATGAAAGGTGTCCCAGAGACTTTTAGAGGTTTAAAAAGAGGAAGGTTAGACATGTACTGTAAAGGAAACAGGAAACGTAAAGTCTCAGGGATATGATTAAGGATGAAGTACTCAGTAACCCCAACTAATTTTATAAGGCCAAAGCATGAAATTCAAGAATTCGAGGTAATGGAGTGGATTTGGGGTGTGTGTGTGCATGTGTACACATCTAGGAGGAAAGGTGGGTATTTAATTTTTTGCTATATACTATGGCATGTTTCTAATCTTTGACTATTATAATCAATGGTGCATTATGTAACTTCATACGTATATTCTGTTAATGAGCATGCATATCTTTAGACTAAACTGTTAAAGAGGTACTTGGCAATGAAAGAAAAAATTCAAATGTTATATTGAAAGTTATGGTCAATTTGACCTACATGGAATTCATTCCATTTTTATAACTCAGAACAAGTGAGATGTTGACTGCTTTGTCCCTTAGCCTTGCTAATGATATGTTAATATACTTCTGAATTTTTGTTAATTTGATGGTGAAAAATACTATCTCTGTTTCATGTACTTTATCATGAAAAAAGTTTAACACTTTTCATGTATTTAACGATCATTATGTTTACTATTGTAGTGATTCAGTATCTCTATATACTATGATCTGCTCACCACTAGTGTAGCTACCATCTGTCACTATTCACTATACTATCTTTGACTTTGGTTATTTTTTTTCTGTCTATGTAATTAAAAAGAAAATCTGGTAGTTTAATTAAAACCATGTAGTTGTAGTATTAATAATTTAATATTAAAATCTTCATAGGTTCTTCACTCAGAGACTTATCTAGAAAGAACTCCACCATTACAAAGATCCACAATATACAAAGATATACAGTCATTTGCCCAGGTTTTCTTCTAATTCTTGGGTAGGTTATTTTATTTTTTAAAAAATTTTAGTTTATTTTTTAAAAAATTATTTAAACTGACATATTTTAAGTAAATCCTGCTATTTATATTAAAAATATCATTGTCGGGCAGAAGACATGAACAGACATTTCTGCAAAGAAGATATCCAGATGGCCAACAGACACATGAAAAAGTGCTCCATATCACTTGGCATCAGGGAAATACAAATCAAAACCACAATGAGATATCCCCTCACACCAGTCAGAATGGCTAAAATTAACAAGTCAGGAAATGATAGATGCTGGCGAGGATGCAGAGAAAGGAGAACCCTGCTACACTATTGGTGGGAATGCAAGCTGGTGCAACCACTCTGGAAAACAACATGGAGGCTCCTGAAAATGTTGAAAATAGAACTGCCCTATGACCCAGCAATTGCACTACTGGGTATTTACCCTAAAGATACAAATGTAGTGATCCGAAGGGGCATGTGCACCTGAATGTTTATAGCAGCAATGTCTACAATAGCCAAACTATGGAAAGAACCTAGATGTCCATCAACAGATGAATGGATAAAGAAGATGTGGTGTATATATAATGGATAAAGAAGATGTGGTGTATATATATATATACACCACATCTTCTTTATCCATATATATATATATGGATAAAGAAGATGAAGAGGAGGATGACAGCCAGGGGAAGCTGGCCCCCATATGACCCACATGGCCTCATGGGTGTCGTCACGCCTGGCTCCAGCCCATGGAGCATGCACCCCAGCCCCCGCTGCACTGGCCCTGGCCCTTGGGCCTCTTGGGAGCCCGTGGCTGCTGAGGGTGAGGGCAGCAGCGCGGGGACCCCAGTGATGGGGATAGCGCGGGGGAGGAGGGCGCCTTTCCTCCTGGCCCCCGTGAGCTGGACCTGGGGCAGATTGAGAGCAACTGACCCCAGGTGGGTGGGCAGAGGTCTGGGCTGGCAAGGGACAGGAGCTGGGCTACGCAGAACTTTGAACAATAGGTTTAATTTTTATCTAGTCTTTCCTAAAGAAGTATTTTGGATTTTTATGGCTATTACAATTCCGGAGAAAGCTAAAAAAACAAACAAAAAAAAAACAAAAAAAAGAAAAACAAAAAAAAACCATACACCACATCTTCTTTATCCATTCATCTGCATATATATATATATATATATCTGCATATATATATATATATATATATATATATGCACAATGGAATACTATGCAGCCATCAAAAGAAATGAAATCTTGCCATTTGCAACAACGTGGATGGAACTAGAGGGTATCATGTTTAGCGAAATAAGTCAATCAGAGAAAGACAACTATCATATGATCTCCCTGATATGAGGAAGTGGAGATGTAACGTGGGGGGCTTGGGGGGGGAAGGAAAAGAATAAATGAAACAAGATGGGATCGGGAGGGAGACAACCATAAGTGACTCTTAATCTCACAAAACAAACTGAGGGTTGCTGGGGGAGGGGGGTTGGAAGAGGGGGATGGTGTTATGGACATTGGGGAGGGTATGTGCTGTGGTGAATGCTGTGAAGTGTGTTAACTTGGCGATTCACAGACCTGTACCTCTGGAGATAAAATACATTATATGTTTATTTAAAAAAAAAAAAGGCTCTAAAGATTAGCTGGGATAGATAAATGAAAAAAAAAAATGTTTGGATTGGATGATGGTAAACTACCACTTCATTTATGTATCCTTCAGGAGGTAAGCACAAGGTAAGCACATCTGGGTCTCAAAAAATCTTGGCAGTCTTCTTAAGTACATGACAAATGATATGTACACTCCTGACTTATGAAATTATTGAGTACCCATGTAGAATAATTTCTGATAATCAATTAAAACTATAGATATATATGTCAGATACAGGCAGCTTCAATTTTTTAAAATATTTTATTTATTTGAGAGAGAGAGAGAGACAGAGTGAAAGAGAGCATGAGAGGGGCGGACAGAGGGAGAATCAGACTCCCCATCGAGCTGGGAGCCCAATGTGGGACTCAATCCTGGGACTCCGAGATCATGACCTGAGCTGACAGCAGTCACTTGACCAACTGAGCCACCCAACCTCAGTTTTTGAACTGAATTTTTGTTTTTTTTTAATCTTGGAGAAGGCAGTTATCATTTTGTGTTTTAGATTGCGTACCTATAAAATTAATGGTAATGGGAGGGATTAAATCACTATCTATCTCCTAACATTTTTATTATTCTTCCAACCTCATATTTTGGAAGATTACCACAGGATTGAATTTATTAAGTAGTAATTATTTAAATTTAAAACTCAACCATAGCATGAGTTTTTATGTATTGTCCCTCTAAGTTGACCTAAATTTACCTTGATGTTTTTCTACCTTATAAACCTCACCTACATTATATATATGGCTTTTATGATTTCTTAAAATTTGATATTAGCTTCCAGAATACAGACAATAACTAAAAGATCACTATAAATAAGGGAATACAAAGCTGAAAACCAATGGGGGGCAGAATGTAAGAATCTTGTATCTTTACCATGAGAAATAATTTGCAGAATGCAAAAATTTGAAGAGAACTATGAATATTTTTTTTAAAAAATTATTTATTTATTTGACAGAGAGAACACAGTGAGAGAGGGAACACAAGCAGGGGGAGTGGAAGAGGGAGAAGCTGGCTTCCTGTTGAGCAGGGAGCCCAACTCAGGGCTCCATCTCAGGACCCTGGGATCATGACCTGAGACAAAGGCAAAGGCTTAATGACTGAGCCACACAGGCACCCTGAGAATTTTGAATCTTTATGTCACTTATTATTGTCCCCATTTTCATTATATAAAAGCAAGATAAATATTTTAGTACACAGATATTTAGATAGACTTAAATACAGCCTTTAGCATTGTAGATCTTAGTAATGAATGCAAAACACAGTTTATAATTCAGGAAAATGATTTTGCTGATATTACATTTTCCAAACTAAAATTTGTACAATTGTCCAGCCCAATGTAGTTTGTGCTTAATGATTTAGAAACATGTTTAAGCAAGTAGGCAAGAGGAAATTAGTCATTTGGCTGGATTTCAGTATAGTAAGAAAAAGAATAACAAGGCCAAAGTCTGTAAGATTTAATTTTTGTTTAACTGGAATATGTTGAAAACTTTGTCATTAAGTCAATTACTTCATGTAGGGAGATGCAATTTTCTGCTCTGTTACTAGGTTCCCTGCTACATTTTTTATCTAATCTATTGTGGATTGAACTTAAACAACTTGCTGACTAATCAGACACAGAGATTAAAAAATACCTCTTGAGTTTTTGTCAGTCATGTTTTTCAGTGGAGACATGAAAAGTATTTTGTACTCCAAAAGAAGACACAGAGTACAAAAGAGGCTTTCAGGAAAATGTAATATATAGAAAAAACTCAGAACTAGAAAGAAGATATGAGTTCCAGTAACATGTTTGGCTCACACAAGTTGTATGAATTTGGGACTTTATTATTCTTTTTGAACCTCATGTGCTTCAGATATAAAATGGATAAGACATTAAAGGGTATACTCCCTTAATAGACTTCACTTAACTAACTCATTTTGTTAAGGATCTGTCTCATATCCTCTATAAAACATACTAATTGATGACCAAACTCTCTGAACATTTGATACTGATAGACTACTCTCTAGCATGTCTGTATATTTTTTGTTACAAAAATAATCCCCCCACCCCAAAGAACCAATTTTTTGTGGTTATAGTTAGTATTTAATAATTAATTATTAAATTATATTTAAATAACTTGATAAAATATGAACATGTAGTAGTTTTGATTGCTTTGGAAAGGCTATAAAAATATGAAGCACAGTGGGGCGCCTGGGTGGCTCAGTGGATTAAGCATCTGCTTTTGCCTCAGGTCATGATCTCAGGGTCCTGGGATCGAGCCCCACATCGGGCTCCCTGCTTGATGGGGAGTCTGCTTCTCCCTCTCTCTCTGCCTTTCTACTTGTGATCTCTGTCTGTCCAATAAATAAAATCTTAAAAAAAAAGATATGAAACATGGAGATTATACAACTTTGGGAAAGACAATGGTGAATGGTTAGAAGTATAAATATGTAGGATTTGACACTCAGCTTCACAAGCATTTGAAATTATCATTCCATTTCAAAATACAAAAGCTATACATTAACAAAGATCAATTATGGGTATGATCTGTAAAACAATATTCACTAGGCTCCAACAGCTCAGAAAAAATATGACATTTGTCTTATATAAATATATTTTAAATGGTTTAAGTGAAAATGAAATATTAAACTGAATTCTGATAATGGTAGTGGTGTAAGTGATCACCAAATTTTGTTACAGGTAATAGAATAAAAAAATGATTTAAAGGCACTGGGACATCACAAAGCAGGTGGAACCAGACAAATTTACTTTTGAAAAACTTATGCAACAGTTAAGAACTATGGGTTAGTAACTTTCTTTTCTTTTCTTCTCTTCCCTTTTTTTCCTTTCCTCCCTTTCTTCTTTCCTTCCTCCTCTTTTCCTTTCATTTCTTTCCCTTTCTCTTCCATTTCTTTCCATTCCATTCCATTCCATTCCATTCCATTCCATTCCATTCCATTCCATTCCATTCCTTTCCATTCCATTCCTTAACATTCTTTTCCTTTCCTTCCTTTCTCCCTTTCTTTCTCTCTCTCTCTCTTTGATGAGGATATTGCCCAGTGCCTGGTTGTCTACTATAGTATGCAAATGGGACAGAACACTAGGGGTTCTTTGTAAAACAGAGATCAGAGACAACTCTGATCATGAAAGAGCTATGAAAGTTGAAACTTTTGAGTTAGCTACATTCTGAAATGACTATGAGGGGTTACAGATGCATTCACAGACAAGCTTCAAGGTATTACAAGTACATTTATATAATTAAAGGAATATATGTTCAGAGAACTAAAGAAAATAGTTTTAATGAGTGAACAGATAGGAAATCTCAACAAAAACTAGAAATTATTAAAAAAGGAAATCTTAGACCTAAAATATCCCAATAAAATAGAAAAAGAAGAAAGTTCAGATGGTTCAAAAAAAACTTTGAATATTGGAGAATTGAAGATTGGAGATTGAAGATTGAAGATTGGAGAATTAGTGAATGTTAAATAAGCCTTCTAAAGTTAGGAGTTACTCTTCAATAGGTGAATGGATTAAAAAGATACATACAATGGAATATTACTCAGCCACCAGAAAGGATGAATACCTGTCTTTTGCATCAACATGGATGGGACTGGAGGAGATTGTGCTGAGTCAAATAAATTGGGCAGAGAAAGTCAATTATTATATGGTTTTACTTACATGTGGAACATAAGGAATAACATGGAGGACATTAGAAGAAAGAAGGAGAAATCAAAGGGGGTGACAAACCATGAGAGATTATAGACTATGAGAACCAAAAAGGATTTTAGAGGGGAGGGGGTAGGGGGATAGGTTAGTCCAGTGATGGGTATTAAAGAGGGCACATATTGCCTGAAACACTGGGTGTTATATGCAAACAATGAATCTTGGAATACTACATCAAAAACTAATGACATACTCTACGGTGAGTAACATAACATATTAAAAACATATGAAGAAAAGAAGGAAAGCAAACTGAAGAAGAATGAACAGAGTTTCAGAGATCTGTGACAATAGATAGTGGCCCAATTTGTAACTATCTATACATATACATATGTCTGATAAAGTTCTTATATCTAGATTACATGAGAAGTACAACTGAAAAATAAGACCAAAAAAAGCATAGGCAGAAGATCTAGACAGACATTTTACAAAAGAAGTTATACAAAGGACCAGGAAGTATATTAGAATCTGTTCAACATTTTAAGCATCAGGAAAAAACAAATTAAAGCAGCAAATGAGTTATCACTACACAACCATCAGAATTGCTAATTTAAAAAGTGAGTTATCGGGTTCCCTGCCATCAGAATTGCTAATTTAAAAAGAAGATTATGTCTAGAATGTACAGCAACTGAAATGTTCATTCATTACTGATAGTAATATAAAATAATATGACTATTTTAGAAAAGTTTGGCAGTTTTTAAAAATTTAAATATACTCCTAACATGCTCCATATGTCTTCATATTCTCTTTGGAATAGAGGCTACTACCAGGCATGTTTCCCTCATGGCAGATCACACTTGTGCAGAATTGGTGCATTGAAACTTCCACACACATTTTATTGGCCAAGGCAAGTCATGTGATTAAACATTGCTAGGTTAAGAAAATACATTCTGTACTTTGAGTAGTACTCCAAAGTCACATGACAAATGTAGATACTCTAATTGAGGGGCAGTGGGAAATGATGTTAGATATGATATATTGCATTATGACATTAGCAACTATTAACATCAGTATTTAGTGAAGAAATAGGATGAGAGATGGCAGAGTTTTGATTAATTAAAATGAGAGAGGAAGAAAGAGTAGGATCATGCCTGAAAAGAGGCTGGGAATGCTTATCCAAGGACAACATTCTTTTCTTTTCTTTTCTCTTCTTTTTAAAGGTTTTAATTATTTATTTGAGAGCAAGAGAGAGCATGTGCACACAAGTTGTGGGGGAGGGGGCAGAGGGAAAGGGAGAAGCAGGGGAGCCTGGTTTGGGACTACATCCTAGGACCCTGAGACTATGAGCTGAGCCAAAGGCAGACCCTTAACTGACTGAGCCACCCAGGTGCCCTTTGGTTAAGTATTTTCTTTTTTTTTTTTTTTTTTTAGATTTTTTTATTTATTATTTATTTGACAGAGAGAGATTACAAGCAGGCAGAGAGGCAGGTAGAGAGAGAGGAGGAAGCAGGCTCCCTGCTGAGCAGAGAGCCCGATGCGGGACTCGATCCCAGGACCCTGAGATCATGACCTGAGCTGAAGGCAGGGGCTTAACCCACTGAGCCACCCAGGCGCCCATGGTTAAGTATTTTCTAAGAGAAATGTTTCCCAACCAAATTTTTAACAATCTCAATGTCTAGACATAAAGGGACTTTGTGATAGTGTTGGAACTAAAGTTCAAGTCCTTTTTTCCTTTTTCCCTGGAATAATCACTAACATTTATATTTATCTTACAGTTCATGAAATTTTTTTAGTACATTATCTGATTTTCTCTTTGGGAATGCTGAAAGGTAGCATTTATTACTGAAACTGTTCTGTAGATGAGCAAAGTAGTGCACCACTACTTTGAAGTGATTTTGTCTGAATTCACTTAGCCATTAAAAGATGAAGGCTAGGGGCGCCTGGGTGGCTCAGTGGGTTAAGCCTCCACCTTTGGCTCAGGTCATGAGCTCAGGGTCCAGGGATTGAGTCCTGCATCAGGATCTCTGCTTGGCTTACTTGTGATTTCTCTCTCTCTCTCTGTCAAACAAATAAATAAATAAATAAACAAACATCTTAAAAATAAAATCTTAAAAAAAAAAAAAGATGAAGGCTAGGAGTCAAACCTGTATCTTCTGATACTAGTTCATAGAGCTTTTACAGTATCTGATAGTTATTGATTCAGATTTGAACACAGAGCAAGTTTTCAAAAATACCTCCATCATTGAATTTATACAGATGAACAAATACTGTTTTGGTTCGGTAAGGAGGGCATTAATTTCAAGTCTAAAGGAACTGTTTTCCTTCACATTGTACCCTTTTTGAATATGCAGAAAAAAAAAATCCTTACTTTCTCCCAATTTTGCCATGGTTAGAAAATAACAGCAGTTCCTCAAATTTGCAGTTGTTAGTATATAACGGTTTCTTTTTTCATGCTACAACGAAAGCAAATGCCATTACTATCTCCATCTTATAAAGAGAAAACAGACAGATGACCTATAAAGGCTTGCCCAGTATCAAAGCATCAATCTTAGCAGCTAAACTAAATTTTCAACAAGGTCTGTTCTAGTTTTTTTTTTTTTTTTAATAAATTCCATTCCATTTGTCTGTGATTATTTAGACTATAGCCTCATATATGAAATTTCTTCCTCAGCTCTAGAAGGATGATTACCATGAAACCATTTAATTGCAGTAATCTTAATGTCTTCATTAAAATTTTGTTACATTCTAATCAAAATATGCCCACATTTTCTGGCAGTTCTTAATGTTTTTAGGCTGCTGAGTTCCCACAGGATCTGCTGCAAATATTTAATTAAGAGGCAATTGTTTCAACATATGTTAATTTTTACTTTCTTAAGTGTTTATTAGTATAGATACTCTGTTGAAATCCCCCCACCTTCTTTTTTCTTTTTCTTTCTTTTTTTTTAAGTGTTAAATTGTCATTATCTTGCAGGAAGCAGCATCTTTCTGTTTATGGCTTAAAAATTTATTTGCTGACCCTCTAGGAAATGGTGCCACACATAGTAATAGAAAAAGGAACAAGGAAAAGGAATCCTTCAT
The DNA here is from genome assembly GCF_964662115.1 of Mustela nivalis. Classification (NCBI taxonomy): domain Eukaryota; kingdom Metazoa; phylum Chordata; class Mammalia; order Carnivora; family Mustelidae; genus Mustela; species Mustela nivalis. Next base: position 55,360,562 of record NC_139028.1, read on the forward strand.
TCCTAAAATACCCCTTTTCTGCTCTTTTCTTCTAATATTTCTGTTGCATATATTGAAGCCCTGAGAAGAACTCTACTACAAAAATTTTGGTCAATTTTTAAATTTATAATTTAAAGACTTACAAAGAAAAATATTATTTAAAAATTTCCTCAAATGAGTAAAGATAAAATTAACAAAACTCATTGTGTGTGAAATTGTGATGGCAGAGCTGAAAATCATTTTGTATAATTTACAGACCATAATTCTGTTGATAAGAATTATGTCTGATAAGATGATCAGAAAGTCAGTCAAACCTTTAAATAATGATTTTATTTGTAATAAAAGTGAAGAGAATATAAGTTTTCAAAATTAGAAACTAGTACATAAATTAGAGTTAAGCCCCATGGTAAGCACTCGGCAGCTATTAAAATACTGTGTTCAAAAATGTTATTGTGTTACTCAGAGTGTGAAAATGAATATTTAGCATAAATTAATTTAACCAAGTCAATACTGGAGAATGGGGTATTCTAGATTAGAGGAAACAGCATGATTATTAGATCTCATACATGCTCATAAAGTAGGAATTTAAGTTTATAGGGCCTTTGAAGGAAAGTTTGAACTAGAACCTATGGCTGAAAGCCACATAGAACATAATTTTGTTCTATATCAGAGAGAATTTAAAGATAGTTATGTGATACTGTGGCTAACAATAAATATTTACCAGACACACAGTATACATCAGGCTGTTCTAAATTCTTTATATGGTGTTAATTTATTGAATTGTACAACAGTCCTATGAGTTAAGTACACCTATCATTCCTATTTCATAGATGAGAAAGCTAAACATAGTATTAGGCCATAGTTTTTATTTTTCTTGGATCTCTCAATGCATTTCAAATAGAGCTAGACTGCATAAGTCAACAATATATGTATTTGCTAAATTGAGTAAGTTTTAATTACTTTATATGTATCTCATTGAGAAAATTAAGAACTAGATTGTTCATGTTTCATCATAGTCCTCTTGGTGCCAAACTTATCTTCCACAGCATTTATCTACCTTCTTCCATTTGAATGAGTTTTCTGACTCTATCTCCACCTATTCACGGCTAATCATCTCAAAGTATTTCAATAACCACATCTTTTGATGCCTCCTTTGCAGTAACTTCCCTCTTTCCTCCCTTCCCTCCCTCCTTCTCTTCCTCCCTCTCCAAGTTTTCCCTTATCTTTCTTCTCTTTATCTTTCCTCTCCTTCTCTTATCCCTCTTCTCCTTTCTCTCTTCCCTTTCTCTCCCTCCTTCATGTAATGAAATATTTATGCGAAGAAATATTTTTGTGGCCATAAAAGGGAATGAAGTATCGAGACATGCAACAACATGGATGGGCCTTGAAAATGTTATTATAAATAAAAAGTGTCTGTCATAAAAGACCAGATATTGTATGGTTCCATTTATCTAGAATAGTCATATTTACACAGACACTAGATTAGTGGTTGCCTAGGGCTTGGATAGGGTCAGAGGGGGTAACGGTTTGGGGCTAATAAAAATAATTTAGGGGAGCCTGGTTGGCTCAGTGGGTAAAAGCCTCTGCCTTAGACTCAGGTCATGATCCCAGGGTCCTGGGATCGAGCCCCACATCGGCTCTCCACCCAGCAGGAGGTCTGCTTCCTCTTTCTCTCTGCCTGCCTCTCTACCTACTTGTGATCTCTGTCTGTCAAATGAATAAATAAAATCTTTTAAAAAAATTTCAAAATTAGACAGTGATGATGGTTGCAAAACTATGAATATGCTAAAAACACCGAGTTGTACACATTAAAAGGGTGAATTTTATAGGATGTGTATTACATCTCAAAAAATGCTACTAAAAACTATAACTATGTGGTACATACATACATACACACTATTGATACATAGATTGCTTAAATTTTTTGTAAACTTACTAATTTAGGGATCATGGAAAACATCCTATATATTCCTCAAAGAGACTTAATTAAAAAAAAAAGTCTTCCTCCGCTTGACTTATTTCGCTAAGTCAAGCGGAGAAAGACAACTATCATATGATGCAACATGGGGGCTTAAGTGGGTACGAGAAGAATAAATGAAAGAAGATGGGATTGGGAGGGAGACAAACCATAAGTGACTCTTAATCTCACAAAACAAACTGAGGGTTGCTGGGGGGAGGAGGTTTGGGAGAAGGGGGTGGGGTTATGGACATTGGGGAGGGTATGTGCTTTGGTGAGTGCTGTGAAGTGTGTAAACCTGGTGATTCACAGACCTGTACCCCTGGGGATAAAAATATATGTTTATAAAAAATAAAAAATTATATATATAAAAAAAAAAGTCTTCCCAATAGAATTAGGACACAGCTGTTGGTATTTATTTTTATTATAAACTCAGAATTTATAAAATAAATGTGGCCATTTAAAGCCTACCATTTTTTTAAAAATTGTTTTTTAATTTATTTTTTAAATTTTTAAAATTTATTTATTTTCAGAAAAACAGTATTCATTATTTTTTCACCACACACAGTGCTCCATGCAATCTGTGCCCTCTATAATACCCACCACCTGGTACCCCAACCTCCCACACCCCCGCCACTTCAAACCCCTCAGATTGTTTTTCAGAGTCCATAGTCTCTTATGATTCACCTCCCCATTTTTAATGCATCTTTACGTGAAAGACATGGTATCTTTCTTTTCTTTCTTTTTTTTTTTTTAAGATTATTTATTTATTTATTCATTTGAGAGAGAGAGAAAGAGCACAAGCAAAGGGGACGAGTAGATGGAGAGGGAGAAGCAGCCTCCCCATTGAGCAGGGAGCCTGATGCTGGGACCTTGAGATCATGATCTGAGCTGAAGGCAGACACTTAACCAATTGAGCCACCCAGGCATCTGAAGGGCACAGTAGCTTTCTAAGCATTCTCTAAAACTTTGAATACTCTTTTGTGATGAAAATACCCACTTTGTAATTTGGGCTTTGATACTAGATGTGGGTGTGTGTGGCCTTAGGAAAACTATCAACTTTTCTGAATTTTAGTTTATTTGGATATAAAATGAATATAAGGGTCACATTTTTTGTAGGAATTACATATATATATATATATATATATATATATATATATATATATAACTTTCTTCAGTCCTTCACTTAAGTTTTTTGAGCTTTAGTTTTCTAATCTATATAATGGGCTAATCTAACAGTCTATAAATGTAATTTAAAGTTGATACTGTACATAAATCACTTTGGATAGAGCTTGGCACAATAAATGGCAGTTTAAAAATAAAAATTGTTGTTGCCACAACATTATTTATCTCATATGTAGTACCATATCCTAGCACACAAATCCATTTTATCCTATTTTTGTTTACTTGTCCCTCTGCCTTCAGCTAGTCTTTTCTTTCTTTCTTTCTTTCCTCTTCTTTTTCTTTTTTTCTGTTTGGTGCTTTGTACATACTCATCTTTGTCCTTGGAAATTGTGGCTAAAAAATCTGAATTAGATGATGTTCTCTACAGACAAACACTGGTAGGTCTATGCACTAAGTTCCTCACTATGTTAAATTCTGTGGGGTATGGAGTTATATGTATTGGGGAATAAAATATGTATACAGATAAGTATAATACAAGTTGGAAAAAGATCAGTTCCATGCAGAGGTTTAAAAAGATAGGGGAAGGGATTTATAGCTAAATTGAAGGGGTAGGCATGGGGGATCAGAGAAATCTATAAAGGAGGAAGGGTGTGGTAGAGAGAATAATGGCCATCCTAAGACGTCCACATCCAAATCTCTATAACTTGTGAAAATATTAGTTTGAATGATAAAAAAATAGTAAGGTTGCAGGTGAAATTAAAATGCTATTCAGCTGATCTTAAATTATCCTGGACTATTAAATAGGTCTAATATAATCACAGAGGTCCTTACATGTAGAAAAGGGAGGCAAAAGAGTCAGTCAAAGGAAGACGTGACTACAGAAGAAAGGCACAGAAAGATGCAATGTTGCCATGTTTGAAGATGGAAGCGGGCCACCATCTAAGCCAACGGGCTCCCTCCACAAATTGGATAGGGCCTGGTCATGGATTTTTTTTTTCTAAAGCCTCCGGAAAGTTACATAACCATGTTGAATCCTTGATTTCCGCTCAGTGAGATGCATGTAGTACTTCTAGTATTTAGAATTGAGATATCTCCCCCCTTGGCCAAGTTACTTAATCTCTGTGAGTCTCAGGCTCCTACTCTGAAGAATAAAGATAATAATAGTTTCTAAATCATAGGGATATTGTAAAAATTAAATGATATATAATATTAGGAAAGCACTTATTGTAGTACCTGCCTCATTGCACCTACAATGCAGTCTTTTGATAAAGAAAATAATGATCAAACCAACTCATCTGCAAAGAATTCAGTCTGGGGTAAAGAGATGTATATACACATCAAAAAATCATATATAGTTTGGAAGATTTTAGATCTCAGCATTCATATAAATTGGGGTCTAGAGTACCAGGGACGATGAAAGTATGTTTTTCTGGAAATGTGGAAATTTCACACCTATATTTTTAGAAAGATAACTTTCTTCAAATGGTTCAAACCACTCTGAGGAAGGAGCTGACTCTGCACCTTCCAAGCAATCGAGGCAGATGAGATCATGACACAAGTTCTTTGTCATCCTTTACATGGTCCAGTGTATAAGAAATGGGAAAAAGACAATTCATTTTTCATAGCTCCTTCATGTACACTTCACGTGGGCTGGATTCTCTAATGCTTTATTTCAGGCTATTTCCAGCTTTTCGCTAAGATCAATATTTCAAACACAATAGATTCTGGGTATGTGTATAGTTTTGAGTGTTCATGTGTGGTTGTGATATTGTGTTCCATTTCTAACTTTTGCACTGCTGTTATAACTGAAAAATAGGGGAGACAGGTCTATAGAACTCTAAAAACAGCAGGTGATCAATAGCAAAGTGAATCCTATTAATTTATAAGAGATGAAACTATATGAAGGAAGGGAAAAAAAGATGGTGAAGGAGGAGGAAGAGAAAAATACATTTAGGTGATCGGCCCTGGAGATGCCCAGTAGCTGAATAAGAATCTTCAGAGTCTACTGATTTCTTCTTTTGAAAACGAAGATTACAAATACAGTATTCAAGATACAAATATGTTTCTGGGAAAGAGAAACTCAGCAAAATAACATCTTTTCATTTAGCTACCTTTTTGTCCATCTATCCTGTAGGTAGTAGGTTAAGTGTCACTGTAGTCAAGGCAGTGGTATAAGGATCATAATAATGAGAGCCCAGCAAATCCATTAGATTGTCCTGCTTGGACTGGAATGAAAGGAAAGAGAAAAAAGACTGAGCAACAACGAATTTTGGAGCTGTCAAAAAAATGTAAGCCAGTAGAATCGTGAACAAGCATTTGGACTTGGTATTGATAATCTTGGAGGCACAATCTAGACCCCTTGGTGTGGTCTATCCTCTGACCCCGCAACCTACAGTTACGATTAAGGTGAGGCTTTCATCAATTTCAGACACTCCCAGTCATTGCTTACTTTCCCTTCCATTCGTCCTGTATTCCAACTGTATCTACCTTTCTGGGTAACTTGCCTGTCTCACCTGAACTGCCCTTTTCACTGTTTCGACCACCCTTCCCCACCTCTGGATGTTGGCATGTAGCTATCCATCCCCTGCCCTGTTCTTACAGATCAATCTTTCATTCATCCATGTTGTAACTGAATGCCTGTCATATAACTTACTTTATCATTCAGTCACTGCTTACTATGTGCCAGGCACAGGAGTCATACCTTGACATACCATATTTTGTTTATTCTTGAAAAAAAATATTGTAATACTCATATTTTTATCCCAATAATTTACTAAGAGCACATATTAGAAAGTAGCAGGGGAAGAACTTGAACTGTTTTATTGAACTTGAAAATCTGTCCCCTTAACCACTGAAGTCTGGGTTTGGGAATAGGTGCTGGGGATACTGAGCCCAAAACAACCAGTCCCTTCCTAGAGTACCTTCAAGCTAGATGGGACAGACAGGGAAACTGATGATTTCTATATTGCAGAATGAGAACTTTGGTTGGGAGAAGGCTGTTTTGGAGTAAAGGAAAGGAATAGGATCTTGGCTGGCTATTGGACATAATCTTAAAAACCAAGTGGATAGGCCCAGAGAATGGTCTCCTAGCAGAGCTGAAAGTATGTTAACAGAGATGCCTTAGGAGAAGTGCAAGTGGTTTACTAGAATTAGAGAAGAGGGTGGCAGATAATTAGTTGTTAAGACAGTGTGGTATGTGATATGTCAGAGGTTTTCAGGACATTGTAAAGAGATACAGAAATGGGACATCTAGAATACTCCTAGAGTGTGAGAGGTCAAGGACAACTTTGAAGTGTGGGTGACCCCTGCTCTGTGTAAAGGAAAAGTGGAGGTTATCAAGGAAGAGAAGAGAGGGAGGACATTCTAAACAAAAATACAAAGATACAGCATGCCTGAAGGCAAGAAGCCATGAAACAGTGAAAGGAAACACTGAATATTTTTTTTTTGAAAGGTTGAAACAAAATATACTTGCGGGGACATGGTGAAAAATGAGAAAAAGTTCAGATTACGAAAGTCTCATGTGCTAAACTAAACTATTTATAAGGAGTCCTGTAAGATATACAGAAACTTTTAAGGATAATAAGCAAGAAATAAAAGTGATCAAATTTAGGGGCACCTGGGTGGCTCAGTTGGTTGAACAACTGCTTTCAGCTCAGGTCATGTCCCAGGGTCCTGGGATCGAGCCCCGCATCTGGTTTCCTGTTAAGCAGGAAACCTGCTTCTCCCTCTCCCACTCATCCTGCTTGTGTTGCCTCTCTCACTGCGTCTCTCTTTGTCAAATAAATAAATAAAGTCTTAAAAAATGATCAAATTTGAATTCTGGGAAAAGGGATCACTGCTCTGACAACAGTGTAGTAGTAGGTGGAACAAAAGGGGAAGGTCTTGAAGACAAGAAAAATCAGGGAACTACATCATAATCTAGAAAAAAAATGATAAAGACATCAATTAAAAATATGTAGTGAAATAGAGTGGTAAAGAGTTTTAACGACCCGGTAAAGAGGGAAGGTAAATGACTCCTATATTTCTGGTTGGGTGACTGAATGGTATTATTGAGGTAAGAAACTCCAAAACAAAAGTTGATTTTGGTCCAAATTATCTCAAAACTAGACATATTCAATGTGTCTGGAACATTCAAGTTGACATGTACAGAAGGCTTTTGAAATCTAGAGATCAGTTAAGATAAAGGCCAAGAGTGTGCATATGTATAAATACTCTTCCTTTTTCTGTCTTCATATATATGTGTGTGTGTATGTATATGACATTTATAATGCAAATGTTTGTTTGTTTGATGTTGTCCAAGGAATCCTTTAATTCATCCTCATGTTTTAAATTCTTCTCTCTGTGTTATTCAGTTCATATACTAGGAGACCTGATACAACTATTAGCTAATGCTATGGTAGTGTTTTGGAATATATACAGGTATAAATTTAAAAAAATTTTATACCCTAAACTTACACAGTAGTGTATGTCAATTATGTCTCAAAAATGCTGGGGAAAAAAAAAAACTCTGAAAAAATCCTTTATTTCTCTACATTGAATCCTAATCAGGCTGTTCTTGTTCCTTTTCTAAACAATTCTAATTATACATTAACCATTAAAGGATTCTTAATGCCCCATTTCATATTTAATGTGGAGCTACTTGATTTCACAAGCCATGAACACAATATGCCAACAAAATCTCAAGTAAACATTTTAAATTCATGAATACTTAGGATTGTAAGGAGAGATTCCTCTTTTTCAGTACTTCTAGTACCCAAACGAGAAAAGAAAACCTTTATAATTAATTTTGTGGTTTTCTACTCTCTCTTTTTCTTATGGTACTGTGGGCACCTTACCGGCCCAACCGAAGCTCTGATTACAGCCGGGGATACATTTAGATCCTTAAAATGATTACTATTATCACATAAGACTATTCTAAGTTTTGCAGCATCCACAAAGCTGCTCCATCGGCCACCGCAGATGCCTTGGATAAGGCTTCTCTCTTCTCCAGAGCGCACCAAACTGGACAGATGGTGACATAAAGTGGTATTTGTACAGCACCGTACAGAGCTGCTTCACATGCATTGTTTTGATGTTATCCTCATGATAGATTTCTGAGTCAGGGATTATTGTCCCTTCTTCTTCTTCTTCTTTTCTTATTTAAAGTCAAGAAATATATTGGCCATTATCCAAACTTTTTTCTAGATTACACAACCCCAAACACTACTCTTATGATCTTACTATCCTTGCTTTTTGATTTTAGTCATTTTCTCCCCAGAGAACTGGGCACATTTATGAGGTTTTTGTTCATATTTTTATTTAAATTCAAGTTAGTTAACATATAGTGTAATATTAGTTTCAGGAGTTAGAATTAAGTGATTCACCACTTACATACAGCAACTAGTGATCATGATAACAACTGCCCTTCTTAATACCCAACATCCATTTAGCTTACCTGCCCCCCATTACCTCTCCTCCAGCAAACATTTGTTCTTCAATAGTTAAAAGTCTTGAAGGGATTAGAAGCACAGACATTTATAAAATTATGTGATAATACAAGAAGGACAAGCCAGGATGGCGTGAGATTGGAAGTGATGGATGACTGATTTTAGATTCCTCAAGAAAGAGTGTTTGCACCATTTAGATTTTTACTGAACTAATGGAGTAAAGTTGTATATCTAATTTTTTTTTAACCTTAGGTAGGAATGATTTTAAACTTCACCCAAGAAACAAACAACAAAAAAAATTTTACTTTCAGCCTCAAGTTTGTATAAATGTAGACTTACCAGTTGCTTTCTCTCTAAATTGAAAACTTAGAAATCTTCTACTAGAATTAATGTGTAATTTTTAAATTTGCTTTCCTCATTTCGCATTTTGTTATAAAAATAAAAAGGCCTCTAGAGGTCGCTGGTGGGTTGAGAGTGGGCTTCCTTGTGGTTTGTTTCTCTTAGTTAAGAATTAGTCATTTTACAGAATTATGCGTTTCCTAAAACTAGTGGGAACAAGAAATCCCCTTAACTCTTTGTCAGCATTTTAGCCATTCATAGACAATTATGATCTAATTCAGTATAATGCTATTTCTTTTTTTTTTTTTTTCCTTTTTATTAACATAAAATGTGACATTGGGAGGGTGTGTGCTATGGTGAATGCTGTGAATTGTGTACTTCTGATGGAATCAACAATCTAGTCCCATAGTTTCTAGGTTGATCTTTGAGACCTTAGGGAAATCCCAATTAATTTATTGTCTTAAATACCTCCTCTATTGATGAAGCAGGCATATGACCCTTAAAGTCTAGTAAATATATTGTCTTCCATATGAGCACTGAAGCCCAGATTGAAAATGCGATTTGCCTAGTTTTTCAAATGGTTAGCTGCAGAGCAGAGATGAGAACTAACATATTCTGACTTCCTTCCTACTCGTTTTCTTTTTTTTCATCCAGAGACTTGAACTCTGAGTTCAGTATGATGTAGTTTAATGAACTTTTACCTAGAGACTGACAAAAGCTAGCCATGTGCACTGCAATGGGGACTGAGATAAATTATGGTCTCTGACCTAGTGAAGACACATATACAAATAATTAGGAAGAGGTTACATAATAAAATAGAGGTTCTCACTTTCCATAGAACATTGGGTGCAATGGGAGCACTTGTCTAAACCAGAATACCTTTCTGGGTTTTTAGAGATATTTTCCTGCATGAAGTGTTTCTCAAGATAGTGAAAAAATAAGTGAAGTTTTATCCAGAGAAAGAAGATGGAGAGACTGTAGAGGAATGGGGGATCAAAAAGGAGGGCCATTCTGAGAAGACAGGAAGAGCAATAGTAAGATTGTGTCTTAGAGCAAGAATATATTTCACATGTTTTTGTTTTGTTTTGTTTAAATCCTAGGTGCTTCTGTAAATTAAGTTTTTAGAAAGCAGCAAAGGGTGCAAATTCAAATGCTTATCACAACGGGGCATGTAACCTTATAGGTGAATTCAGTTCAGTATAGAAAAATTGTCACCAATGTCAACTGTGGTGAATTGGAAGTCCCTTTATAAGGGAGAAGTTGCAGTTCACTTTATATGAATTAATGCCACAGGGTCTTAGCCTTGCCAGATATTTCCATTTTTCAGGAGACCTCCAAATGTGGACTTTTATGTGAAATCCTCTGAACTTTTTGCTATTGGTAATTATATGCTTCAGCTTTAAGACCCTATACAGGCCAACAATGCATATCAAATTTATGAGCTTTAAAATGATTGCAGGTGTCAGATTCTGGGTAACTTTTCTTTACAAAATAAAACCACATACATAGTAGAATAGTCACTGGACTGGGAGCCAGGAGATGTAGAGTTTTGCCTGTTAAGTGGTTGTATTATCTTGATCAAAGCAATTTGCCTAGTTTTCTCAGTTGAAAGTCACGAATTGTATTGTAAGTATACAATTAAATTAGCTAGTCAAGGCATTTCAATATCAATATTTATGAGATTTTAAGTATAGGAAGGCTCATAATACATTGTAAGATGTAGTAATTTTTACTTTCTGCACTGCCTTCACATTCCCATTGTCCAGCTCTCATGTAGCCGTGTTTGGTGTTTCTGCCTCAGAGTTAAGTACGCGGTGTTTGGGGAGAATATTCAAAAACATTAAAATCGGAGACAGCTGTTTCACACATTCCCTGCTCATGTTATACCCTTCACCAGTTATTCATTGTTGATCTTTGGACAAGTCAATGAAAACTAGTTTGAGAAAGTAGATGGTAATAGCTTAGCTACTTGAATATATAGAGTTAGACTAGAAGCCTGGTTGAGATCCCCTCCATGACAGAAATCCAGTGGATTCTATCAACCTTCTGCCACCAAAAACCCATTAGCACAGGAATTCTTTGCTTCTTCCTCCTCCTATAACAAGGAAAGCTTCCTACTTTATACTGCTAATCCCCCTACCTGGACATTACTTCATTCCCTCCCACTTTCTCAGAAACCTTAAACTTCTATTCTTCGATATTCCACTTATTTCAACCATCCCCTCTTTGTAGGATCTTGGTCGTGTACATTTAAATATATCCAAGTCTCTTTTGAAACCCTGAAAAAAATGAATAAATAAACAAATAAATAGATTTTTATTTTTATTACTAACTCTGTTTATTACTAACAACATTTTAAACAATGCAAAACTTACTTAGATTCACTAGTCCCTATAGCTACTACACTTTCTAGATTACATTCATGGCTTCTGTTTTTCATTTCCTCATCTACCTCTTATTCCTTATCCCCTTTAATGTGGCTTTCAAGCTTACCCCAGCACATCAAAGTCAGCATCAGTCCTGGCATTAAACCCAATGTATGCATTCAGTATTCATCTCACTTGATATTTTGGAAGATTTTAACACTGTCTGACACATCACCTTTAAATGTTCTCTACCCATGACTTTTAAGACCCTATATTCTTCTCAAGTTTCTGTTAATTTTTTTCCTTTCTTTTTCTTTTTGATTATCTTTTTACAGTTTCTTGGTGAATGGGAGTTACAGAATGTCCCTTTTGAATTGATATATACACATTTTAAACATATTCTAGTTATTATTATTTGCCAATTATACATATAAAATTATCTCTCAAAAAAAATCTCTGTTTAGGGATATGGTTATATCTTGGGGAGGGAGTGCAGGTAGTCTGCATATCTTATTCTCTTTGCCCCCATCTCTATTTTGCCATTGCTCTAGACTGGGTGAGAGCAGCCAAGACAGTAGTCTCTTTCCCTAGAAGCTCCCAGTCTCTGCCCCACATACAAAAGGCAAAAAATACTGCTTTCCTGATTTTCCCTACTCTTGGTTGTTTTTTGGATTGAGGCTTCATGCCAAATGAGGCAAGCTGGGAAGACCAGAGTTTACTGTTTCACTCTAATTTTTACTCATAGAGTAGAGATGACATTCCAGTAGAAGCAGACCACTATTCCAGTCCCTCATCTCAATGCAGAAAACTGAGATTCTGACCAAGAAGTAGTATTTAAGGACTAGTAACTCCAGTTTTGTCTGAGAGCATTTACTTGGAATAGGACATGGAGAAGTTCTTGCTGAAACTAGGGAAAGAGACATCCAAGAAGGACTCTCCTGGGATCCTCCTCATCTCTGGGGGTCTGGAAGTCTGGGACCATTAGACCAGGGTGAGTTGAAAGCATCCTCCATACTATACACATTAATGAGTAAAGGGTGGGAGTCTAATGTCTCAAGAGATCTAAGCACCATCTTTACCAAATGGGGACTGAATAATAAGATATTCTGACCCAGGGGTAACCCCAAAGTAGCCGGGCTCAAAAATAAAACTGTACTTATCACTGGTGGTCTGAAAGCTGAGCATATGCCCAAAGCTGTATCATCTCAGGAGAAATTAGGAAGGGGACCTCTGAACTATTAGTCCTTGATTGGATGTGGGAAAAAATATAAACTCCCTGGGCTATAAATGCTGTCTCCACATCTCACAGAGATCCAGAGTGGTAAAGGGTGAAAATCTTCCCGGCTCAGGTGGGATGAACACAACCTTCTTGTGTTAACATCCATGTCTTTTGCTGACACAGGAGTGACCTCTGGGAAGCCATGCTAAAGGTAAAAACAAGGGGGAAAATATTTGAATTGACACCAGATAGTTATTCAAATCTATATAAGAAACCAAAGAGATTTGATAAAGGTAATGATAAAAAAAAAGTATAATTACATATTTATTTTCTTTTCATCTCTTAACTGACTTAAAAAGCAGTTGCTTAAAACAATATCTGTGAAATTGTTTTGTTGGGCCTTTAACATATGGAAATGTAATATATTTGACGAAAACAGCACAAAGGGGGTTGGTGAGAATGAAGCTATCTTGCAATAAGGAAATAACACCAGATGGCAACTCAGATCCACAGGAGTAAATGGAAAGAGTTATAAATGATACATAAGAAGGTTAATGTTTTTAAAAAGAACTCCATAAATATTATTGAGCCCTCCATTATTCTCTTAGTTTCTTTAAAATACATAATTATATGAAACAGTAATTATAGTATCATAAAAGGGGGATTTAAACATATATAGGCTTTGTCTGTATGATAATAGTGGAGAGAAAGGAATAGAAGTAATGTTTTTAAATCTTACTGGTATGAAGTCAGTGTAAACTTGCTGTAGATTCTGATGTTATGCATATTGTAAGACCTAGAGGAATTGTGAAGAAAATAACTTTAAAAACTAATTAAAATTTATTAAAGGAATTTAAGTAGTATTTTAGAAAATATCCACTCAGTGAAAAAGGTGATAAAGGAGGAACAGAGTTACAAAATAATCATGGGCCATAGAAAACAAAAAGCACAATGGTATTTGTAAATCCAAACATAACAATGATAGCATTTAATGTGAATGGCTTCCACAACCCAATATAATTAAAGAGATTGTCAGACTTAATTAAAAAAAAAAAAACTAATTGTAAATGTATATAGGAGACCAAAGTTACAAATAGTTGGAAGTAAAAGCCTGGTTAAAAAAAAAAATCTGCAGGATTATGGCAATTTATATTCTTATCAACATTGTCAGTGCCAGTTTCCCCGGACCTTGTTAATAAGGTGCATTATCAAACTATTCGATGTATTTTCAATCTGTTAGATGAAATCCTATTGGTAACTCAGAGATGTTTTAATACCTATGTTATTATGTACAAGTTTCGCTGAATTTCCATGTGTTTAGAAACCCTTTCTCTTTTATTTGAAAAAAAATCTTTTCATATTGTTTTCACATTATTTTTTTATTGGCATAGTGATGTTTTCTTACTGATTTCTCAGTGCATATATGAATTAAAGAGCTTAGCTTATATAAAAAAATAAAAGCTACCCCATGCAGACAACTATAAGAGAGTTGGAGTAGTCATGCAAATATCTATGTCTTGAGCCTTAAAAAAAACCTTATTTTCCTTTACTTTGCCTTGAGTCTATTTTCCCATTTATATACCTGTGGGTTATTTCACCTCGGCCCATCATTACACTATTTCCTGTCAAATTTCTAAGGAGACATTTTCTAACTTAGGATTCTAGGTCAGGTTCACTGTCACTCTGTCTCAGAGACTACCAGAAAGTCATTCAAGATAATAATTTTTATAATCATAATTTTTTAAAAAATATTTTTTTTATTTATTTGACAGAGAGAGAGAGAGAGATCACAAGTAGGCAGAGGCAGGCAGAGAGAGAGGTGGAAGCAGCCTCCCTGCCGAGCGGAAAGTCTGATGTGGGGCTCGATCCCAGGACTCTGGGATCATGACCTGAGCGGAAGGCAGAGGCTTTAACCCACTGAGCCACCCAGGTGCCCCATAATCATAATTAAATAAACAATTATATAATGAATTTGTGATGTCTTCCTCATCTGGTAGGATGGACTCCATTAAGAGCAGGCGCTAAGCTGGCCTTGTTCTTTTCTTTTTCTCCAGAATTTAGTATAAAGTCTGGCATATATTCATTAAGTTTATCAAAATGAGTAAATAAACAAATATGCAAATGGCCCCAGGAACTTAAAGGAAACATGTCTTCTGGAGCAATGGCTCTGTTCTCCCCCCAGTCCCATGAGTCACAAAGTGAACAAGAGGGAGTTCCTCATAGCTAGTATTTCCTAAAGGGTCGTCACTTGATTAGTATATTGGGGTAATTGGGATACTGGTAAAATGCAAACTCTCAAGCCCTGTTCTAAGTTTATTTTCAGTGAATGAGAATGGGTCTATGAATCTCTTAAATGATATTTCATGGGATTTTTCTTCAATTTCCCTATACTACATGTGCTCATATTACCATAGATGGTCAAAGAAATATTTGCTAACTCTTGACTAAAGAATGGATATGAGACAGCCAAAAAGTGGGGTAAAGACAGAATTAACAAGTGAAAAGGTACAGAAATAGAAACAACTTGGCAAATCTGATAAATAAGAATATATAGCTGAAGCTAAAAGCATTGGACCACAAAGAAGAAGCAGGGCATGAAGTAAAGCTACAAAGTCAGACATTCTTCAGGTCATTAGCAATTAATATGTCATGAGGAGTTATTTCAATTTCAACTTAGAGAGTTCACATAAAAGCACAAAAAATGTCAATCTGATAACCACAAGGCCAAAGGACTGGTTTTCAGCTCTGACAAGAGATGCAATGGCCAGGAAGACTCTAATAAAGAGTAGTACAGATGACTCAGATAAATTCAGAGAAGCTTTTGAGTCCATTCAGAATCTTCATTTAACAGGAGGAAATTGTCCCAAGAGAAATGATTTTTGGGGTGCCTGAGTGGCTCAGACGGTTAAGCCTCTGCCTTTGACTCAGGTCATGATCTCAGCGTCCTGGGATCGAGTCCCACATCAGGCTCTTACCTCATGGTCCAGTGCTTTGAGTTGTGAGTAAATCCTTGTAAATAATACTTTGTAATTAAGTCTCAACTAATGAAACTTTTGAACACTAAGTGCTCTCATTTAGATGCTGCCCAAATTGTCCCATTTAATTATTATTTGTCTATTTTCCACTTTTACCTTATGGAATTAAGAAATTTTCTTATTTGGGGCCTTATCCTTACAAAAGAAAAAATTCTCATTATATTGAAATAAAATAAAAACCCACTGAGACTGGGTATTTATGGGTTCTAAACATAATATATAATTCAATATGTATGCGTGTATGTGTATGTATATGTGTTACTAATAAATGCCCATACAGTTCTAGCAATAATATATCATGTGCAAATTAGTGTCTGAATTAATGTTGTATGACTACAGCTAGAAGAAAAGGAACCTATTTTATTATATAATAAAATGTTTTTAATTGTTGGAGTAGAACAGGTTTATTACATACATTATTTTTGGAGACACCAACCTTTCCATTGATCAAAAAATGTTATTAGTCATAGCAAAACTGAAGATAAACTAAAGAATAACACTCCTGAAAGGGTGAAAGAAAGTGAAATAAAGTGACACAAGTATGATTTTGAATACAAAATGGAACATAATTAAAAAGCAGGTTGATAGAAGAGCTTACACACGTTCAGCTTTTTGAAGTCAGTTGTTAATATCAAGAGCTTTGAAGTGTTAGCTTGTGTTTTTATTTTAATTCTGAATGAGGGCTTCTATAAAATTACAAAAACAAATTTCAACAAAATAAAACTAGACTCACTCTCCCTTTTTTTGTTGGTACTTTAATTAAAGATGCTTTTGATGCTGTCAACATGTCTTACTTTAAATTTAAATCAAAGATAACTGCACAGGATGGTTTCTATGTTAACATTAATATTTTACAAAAGTTTGCATATAATATATATATGAATAGGAAAAAGTGGGAGAGCTTGGAAAGAAAACAGAAAGTAAAGAATAAAAGTCTCCTTTTCTTGAAGCACATTGGTGAGAAACTTCTGACTTAATCTTCAGTTAGAGTGAAACTCAAGAGCAAGCATTTACCCAAAAGTTCCCTCTGGTGGAGGAAGGTGTATAATTACCCTAGGAAACTGAAAGAAGATTTGGGGAATGGAATTTATATGGTTCCTGCCAAGTGACATTGATGCATTGGAGAAAGTAAATGAAAGAGTGTGGATGATAAATCTCTAGCTAAGAACAAAGGGTGAAAGCCAAGGGCCTCCTAGGCAACATACAAGAGACTTTTATCTACTTAAAGTCCAGAAAAAGCTAAGAATCAGGTTAGGGAATTAATTATGAGAGTGACCGAACTCTAAGAGGGTTGAATTTTTAATCCCACTAAATTTACTATGCAAGGTCACAGCCCCGGATAAAATAACGGGGGATTCTTACACTTAGGAAGACATTATCCACGTTGACATACTTAAAAATCTCGAAACTTCACATCACTTGGAACTCTCTGTGCCTGTAGAAGTAACCCATTACACCCTGTTAGAGGCATCCCAGCTTTTCCTTGCTTGAAGACAACATCAATGTCTTCACCTTATAAATCAAGGTACTCCATTCTTGACTACAAGAATAGAACCCTAGGGTCAAGTCGTAACATAACCAAGTATAGGAAAGTACTGGTCTACAAAAGGAAGAAAGAGACGGTATGTGGAAGGAGTTGCAAAGTCTAGTTAATTTATACTAGCAGGATCCAGGAGTATAAAGAGGATTGTATTCTAGGATTGCTGGGTTAAGGGGTAGAATAATAAATATGAATAAGGAAGACATAAAAATCTTTGCTCATGAGAATAATCTTCTACAAAACATGATTTAAAACAGCTGGGCAAGGCCTAGGAAGGTGATGTTTACCCATTGCGGGGATGGTGATTAGAAGTTTGAGAAAAGTGATACCCCCCCAAAACAGAAATGCCATAACTGCTATATCAGATATTAGGGAAAGAAATCAAAAGGTGAAGAGAAATGAGCATATTAGAACAGATTGAATCCACTAGTGTTCTTTGGTCTTTGGGAGAGCTTAGAAGCACTTTGCTTACTAAAGCAAATGCACAAATGAGAGAGGATCAACACTCAGAAGTCAGAGTGGCTGCCCACCATAGGTCAGGGCAATTTAAAACTTGGTAGAATCGGAATTCTTGATAAAAATGACAATGGCAGAATCCTGAAATAACATTGTAGTGGCAGCTAGAGGTATGGAGACACTGACCTTTAGAGAGATAAGGAGTTGCCTAACTGAACATAGCACCCCTAGGGCAAGGACAGACTGAAAGTTGAAGTAGTTATGCTCAAATTATGTAATCTGGAGACCAGGTATCATTACTTTTACAATAATAAAAACTAGTACTTTAATCAATTTATGTTCCAGAGGTTTATGTGCTAGACTGTACTATATCATATTGGAACTACATTCATGGTGTAGTTTGCTTTTTGTTTAGAGATATGAAATTCCTGATTTTTTTCAGTCATTATGATCAGGAGGTTGAGGAGAGGTGCTTTGAAATAAGTCGTAATTGCTTGCTTAGGTTTTGGATCTGGGCTAGTTTTCAAACTTGGGTGTTCCTGACTGCAGAAGAAGCATAGTCCTCAGGAGGAAAAATCCTGAAACAATGTGTGTACAAGGGTAAAGACCCTATATCAAGAATAGTTAGGACTACTGATGATAACCAGCAATAATGTATTTGGAATCCAGATAATCCACTGAGGCATCTTTTGGGAATTCCTTACACAATTTTATTCAAGGATAGGTCTGACAATCTGAGAAAGGCATGATGATCAGGGTTTATGACTCTTCAGGGATAAAAGGTCTCTGCAACAGGTGAGTCACCTAGACTAGAGGCATGTGGTGAGGGGGAAAGAAGTCTAGTATGAGTAATGGAAGAGATGATAGGTATCAGTTATAGCCTCAAGACTAGCTGCAGTGTTGAAGTTTGCTTCGATAATGCTCCTCTTATTTCTCTTGAAAAAGAAACCAACCAGAATCCTGGAAGATTTGTTCCCAGAACTTATTTTATAAAGACAGTGTGTCTGAATGGAGCAGATGTTGTTGTGTTGTGCCACCCAGATCTTCTACTCAGGGCAAAACACTCATTTCCTCTGCTCAAGGCAAAATTCATTTCCTCCGCTCTGCTCAGCTAGCTCCTAGCTGAGTCCCTCTGCATACATTAATCTTAGCTAAATGGATTAGCTTTGCCTGATGTCACTTTCTCTCCAAAGGCAGCCTACATCCAGTGACAGGTTGACATAGAGTTATAAAGTCCTGGTCACTTTCGCTCAAGACTGGATAATTCTGGAGCACCACAATAGCTTCAGAACTCTTTATGGGATCAGCTAAGACCTTTATTATAATTGCTTTGTAGTTCAGCACTTTCTTCCACCCTGTAATACTTACTTCACCCTCCAAAGGTATTGATTATGCCCAAGAATTCATCTCAATATATTACCTAATGCTAATCTTTCAGAGTATGTTTCCTGAAGAAGAGTGAATTAGCATGGAAAATGATTACACCAAGAGAAAAGGTAGACTAAAAATGATTTTTAAATATTTTCAACTATGCGAAAAATACCTGGAAAATTAGAAGAGAATATACTAAAATGTATGAGTTACCTCTTTTGAGGACTACAAATATTTCTTCTTCAGAGTTCTTATTTTTTAAAGAATTTTGTAAGTTTTACACCAGGTATCATTACTTTTACAATAATAAAAACTAGTACTTTAATCAATTTATGTTCCAGAGGTTTATGTGCTAGACTGTACTATATCATATTGGAACTACATTCATGGTGTGGTTTGCTTTTTGTTTAGAGATATGAAATTCCTGATTTTTTTCAGTAGCATTCCTGAAGGGGTAATTTAAATATTCTTTCATCTTTCAACCTTCATAGAAACCCAGAAAAATGCAGTGTTTATCTTTATCTCTTTGTCATTATGAAATTTATAATAATCCTGTAAAATTAGAAAAGGTTAATATTTCTGTATTTAAAACTAGAGAACATTAAAGAAAACAGTTTTAAATTTATAGTATGCAAAATTCTTTTCAACACACAGTTAATTTATGATTCATTGAATAGCTTGATATTTTGAATACAGATAGATTTATTAAAATGCATGGACTATAATTTAATGGCTGGTTAGTTGGCACTGTTCCTAGTTCCCTATTGTTGAACTTTAAAAATATGTTTTAATGAACAATTATCATTTTGTATTCAAAAGCACATTATTGAGCAAATAGCTAGAAAGCATTTTATTACCAAGATCATATAGGTTTTCCTATTCTTCTGATGATGGAAACTAAGATATATTTCTTCTAAAGTTTAGCCCTGTGAACAGTTTGCTATTTCTGAACTTGTTTACATAGTTCAAACTATATCAATGACTACAAGTACATTTTCAGAACCAGTCATGGATCTGTGGGTTTAGTTAATTATGTGGCTTTCTAATTTTATTTTTTCTAATTCTATTTTATATTCATGTTTTTAGTTTAATTAATATGTAAACCCACCATAAGATGATAATAGGGTCAAAATAATTGAATTGCATAAAATGTGAACTCATACTATTGGAAAGCTAATGACATGACTAATATGGGACTATGCTGTTACTAGACCAGGAGTCTGGTGATGTCTTCATGGAACTAAACCCACTCCAGATATTCTGTAGTATGATGTAGTCTGGTGGTAGAAGTTCATTCAAGTTTAAATATAGATTGGTAAGATTCAACTTAAGGAATCTTTGGATTCCTTAATGGAGTCTTTGGATTTGGAATCATGGAATTTGGTGCCTATTTCTTCATCCTGATTCAGGGACCTAGAAGCAAGATAAATTGATAATATGGAGACCCATTTCCTTGCCTAGTCTTACCCTTCAATCATTTTCTCCATCCCTACCACTGAAGATTAAAATATTAGCTCACTACTATTTAAAAATGGGAGCTGGTCACAATTGCCAGTCATAAAACATCTTAGTTATAACATTTCTGAGCATATTATTCTGAGCATATTATTAGGTTTTATAGTATAGTATAGTATTAACATCCTACAATGTACAAGATACTGTGTTGGCAGGTATAAAGTTGACCACAGATAATATATAACCAGCCTAATGATGCTTTGGATTGCCTCAGTTATTCTTTAAAACATTTATTCCTCCATCAACAAATATTGCCTACTTTGTTCCAGACACTGTGCTATCCCTTAATAAACGAAAGTGAAAACAGCACATTCTTTACCCTCAAAGTGCTCACTGACTGATTGTCAAGCAAAGGTTATAAACCAACAATACTGAATTGACTGATAAGTGCTCTGGTGTTAGTACTAAAAGCTGTAAGTATATAGCAGAATATTTCATTGTAAGTGGAAAAACAAGACATATGGGAGCTAGTAAGAGATGGGACCAAATAGGTTAAATGGGGTGCATTTTATATATATATACATATATATATATATATATATATGTATATATATATAAAATCTGGACCATCCACAATTGGGGAGGTAATTTCTTGTGTAGAACTTTCATGATACTCTTATCCATGTCTTACGTAATGTAGTAGGGATGTAGTAGGTGTGAGATTGGCTTTAGAAAAGTTAGCAATTATATATGTTTTTCAAAATAGTGGTTAGATTGATGTTAACCATTGGTCCACATTCAAAGTGTTTTTTAATTTATCACATAATACACTGGATATCAATTTGCCTTCCTTTTCTCAAACATGTGCCTCATTTTGTGCATGTTCACCAAGAGCATCTCAATTTACTCTGAAAACACAATAAATATTGCTCAAGAAGAAAAACCTATGTGTGAAAATGAGGAGTCCAGAACTCCATAAAGTTTTAGATCATGTTTGAAATTCAAAGAGCTTTGGCTACCTCTGTAGCAAACTAGTCTTCTGGATCATATTCCTTCTTCCTCTGACCCACTTTGTACAGAGGCTAAATCCTATCCTCTAACCAAGAATAAGAATTTAAGATGTTGTAATGTGTGTATGTATGTGCACTGGAGAAAAATACAATGAGGATTTAGAAAGAGTGGCATTATGCTTTTCTTCATATATATATGATTAGAAGATATAAATAACCCTAAAAATTTTCATTTTTTTTTCTTATTGAATATGTGGATATATTTTGAAAGTAAAGTCAATTCTGAGAAAAAATATATATAGTGTATTTTTTAGAATTAGTCTTGGCAATACATAATAGAAAATCAATATAACAAAATTTAGCAATTTATTCTCTCAGATAAAATAAATCCAGAGGCATGAATGTCAAAGTTGATACGGCAGCTGTGATCATCAGAGCCCTGGGCTCCTTCTGTCTGTCTGATCAACTATCCTAGTACTGACTTTGAAACCTAGGAATACCTCATGTTTCAATATGGCTGTTGGAGATCCTTTGTCATCTTATTTTAGGCAGCATGAAAGAAAAAGAAGGAAAGTCAAAAGGAAATTCTATCAGTATCTTCAAACAATCTTCCTAGAAAGTTCATGAAACACTTTTATTCATCTCTCATTGGCTAGAACTTGTCACGTGTTAACAATAGTGGCAAGAAAAGTGAGAGAAACAATCAACAACACTAAAAGGCAACTTTTCGAATGGAAGAAGATATTTACAAATGACATATCTGATAAAGGATTAGTATCAAAATCTATAAAGAACTTATCAAACTCAACATCCAAAAACCAAATAATCCAAGTAAAAACTAGGCAGAAGACTCAAATAGACATTTTCCCAAAGAAGACACACAGATTGCTAAAAGGCATATGCTCAGCATCACTAATTATCAGGTAACTACAGATCAAAACCACAATGAGACACCAGGTCACACCTGTCACAGTGGTTAAAATTGACAACAGGAAACAACAGAAGTTGGCAAGGTTCTGGAGAAAGGAGAGCCCTCTGAACACTGTTGGTTGGAATGCAAACTAGTGCAACCACTCAAGAAAACAGTATGGAGGTTCTCAAAAAAGTTAAAAAAAAAAAAGAGGTTAAAAGTAAAACTAACCTACCATCCAGTAATTGCATTATGGGGTATTTACCCAAAGGATATAAAAATACTGATTTGATAGGGCACACTCATCTCAATGTTTATAGCAGAATTTTCATTAATAGCCATATTTTGGAAAGAGTTCAAATGTGCAACTTGAATGGATAAAGAAGAGGTCATACACACACACACACACACAGGCACACACACATATACATATTTACATATACATATATACACATATACAATGGAATATTACTCAGCCATCAAAAAAGAATGAAATCTTGCCATTTGTAATGACACAGATGAATCTAGAGTATATTATGCTAAACAGAATAAGTCAGTTAGAGAAAGACAAATACCATATGATTTCACTCATGTAGAACTTAAGATTTGAATTAAATGAGCAAAAGGGACAAAAAAGAGAAAGAGACAAGCCAAGAAACAGACTCCTAACTATAGAGAACAAACTGATGGTTACTAGAGGAGAGGTGGCTGTGGGGGTTGGGTTAAATAAGCAATGGGGTTAGGGATGGCACTTGCTGCGATGAACACTGGGTAATGTATGGAAGTATTGAATCACTAATATAACACTGTATACTAACTGGAATTATATTGAAAACTTTTTTTTTTTTTTCCCACAGATGGAAGATAAGCATTTAAAAAAGAACAGCTTTTTGAAAAGATAGACTTGTTTAGATAAAAATGTGCAAATTAGGGGCGCCTGGGTGGCTCAGTGGGTTAAGCTGCTGCCTTTGGCTCAGGTCATGATCTCAGGGTCCTGGGATCGAGTCCCGCATTGGGCTCTCTGCTCAGCTGGGAGCCTGCTTCCTCCTCTCTCTCTCTGCCTGCCTCTCTGCCTACTTGTGATCTCTCTCTCTGTCAAATAAATTTTAAAAAAATGTGAAAATTAGATTATGGATTTCCACAATCCCAAATCATATATTCCTAAAGGTGATTCTGGACCTTAAAAATCATATTGCCATACAGTAGATTGGAAGAGTTTGACCTTGCCAAACATCCCTGAGTTTAACTCTCAGTTGTCCTTCACTAACCCTTGGAAATGGTGCTTAACTAATTTTTTAGTCACAGAGTAAGAGTAATGACATCTACTTCACAACATTTCTGTATGCATTTAATGGAGTAGTGTAAGTGGGGAATCTGATAGATAAGATACATTCAATAGGTGAACTTTCCTTCTTTCTTCTCTTTGCTTGGTCGCAATTACACATTGATAGTATTTCTAATTTGGGGAAGACTAAACTGAAAGTCCATAGAAATGATATTTCACTGATAACACCTGATTATATCTGCTTTGGAATAATCTCCTGTTCGTGGAAACTTGCAGCACATCTTAAAAACAGACTCAGATCACAACCCATATCTGTCATCCCAGCTGTGGTTTTCATCAGTCTTGATAGGTATAAGTATGTAATCATCCTACTTATCTAACTCACCAGAGATACATCTATGGATACCTTTTAATTGCTACTGAGTTAATGAATAATTAAAAATCAAATCTAGTAGGTCTTTTTTTTTTACTTGTTTTCATTTAAATATGACTTGTTTAAGTAATTATATGTATTCATTTTTCAGCATGATTTTGATATTTGGGGGCCAGCACTGATTTCTCCCTTCAGAATATGACTCCAAATTCACAACATTTTGAGTAACAGGATTGTCTATACAAGCACTGGTTTCATTTCCCTTCACAACGGAACACTGAGTTTGTTTATTATCTTCTACAAAGGGCTTATCCATCATGAAAGACAGACCTCTTCTAGCCCTAGGGTGTGAATCTTTATAATTCAAGCTAATCACAGTGTACTCTCCCTGCCAGCTGATCTGTTGAGGCATAAGGGAGCAACTACATGGGCATATTTAGAATGGCCTCATGATTTGTCTAAGGCTCTGTTACTTTCATCTTAAAACACTTAATTTTGAACAAGAAGCACTGCACATTCATTATGACTTTGGCCCTGGAAATTAAGTAGCTGGTCCTGTAGGCACAGGCTTGTGACCCAGCACTGGGTAATGAGACATGATAGGAAGACTGCTGGGAAGCTGCAGGGAAGTTTTCTTCTCAGTTCATAAATAGGACAAACATCATTTTCTGCCTCTGGACATGGCAGTTTGCACACTAAATCTGGAAATGGGACCATGTGGAGACCTACCCAGGAGGATATGTTAACATTAATGATGACACATCCATGCTAAGCCTTGAACTACCATGTTGTTATTTAT
This sequence comes from Mustela nivalis, assembly GCF_964662115.1. Classification (NCBI taxonomy): domain Eukaryota; kingdom Metazoa; phylum Chordata; class Mammalia; order Carnivora; family Mustelidae; genus Mustela; species Mustela nivalis. The sequence goes on from NC_139028.1 coordinate 55,385,207, forward strand.
TTATTTACCTACTTATTTCTACCTGAGATAACAAAAAAAAAAAATCTTTATTTTTGGAGTCACTTTTAGTTAGATTTCCTGCTACTTGAAGACAAAAGTATCAATTTATTGTAAAAAGATTATTTTCTATGCAAAATGCAATTTTCCATTCTCACCATTTTCCTTAGTAGAAAAATCCATTTTGAGTTTGATGCATCTAGTTATTACATTTATCATCTGCTCTTACCACTATTATTTTTAACTTTTTGAGGAAACTCCGTAATGTTTTCCAGAGCAGCTGTACCAGTTTGTATTCCCACCAACAATGCCAGAGTATTTCCCTTTCTCTACACTCTCATCAACACATGTTGTTTCTTGTGTTTTTTTATTTTAGCCATTCTGACAGGTATGAGGTGATATTTCATTGTTGGTTTGTGTGTGTGTGTGTGTGTGTGTGTGTGTGTGTGTTCAGTTAGCCAGCACATAGTGCATCATAAGTTTTTGTTGTAGTTTAGTGATTTGTTAGTTGAGTATAACACCCAGTGCTCATCCCAACATGTGCTCTCCTTGATACCCATCACCCGGTTACCCCACTCCTTACCACCCCCTTCTGTAACCCTCATGTCACGGCTGGCATGACAAATCAACCACGTATGTGAGGGTAAGAGGATGGTGAAAATAAATTAAGAGACAAAGAGATAGGGGCAGGAGGAGCACTGAGGAGGATGTCCAACAGTGCCGATTTTATTCCACATCTTATAATCATTTATAAGGCAAACCACAATAGAAGGAGTAATACATCAGTATCTAGTCAGATGACCGCAAGTTCCTATAACAAGTTTACATTAACTACAAACAAATCTCGTGATGCCAGGTAGTCACGCCTAATGCCATTAGCAGGACAAGCAACCCGGGAGTAGGTTATGGGAGGTACAGGAACAATAAGGACCAAGTAAGAATTCATAACCCTGACCACATTGTTCCCTTCTGTAGGGAGAGCGTGTGGGAAGTCATGTAGGCGAGCGCAGGACACGTAACACAGACCCTTTCTCAGTGTTACTCAACTTTCCCGTCCTTAACCCCTTGTCAAGGCATCTGGACTTTAAAGGAGATGCAAGTCAGGGCCTGGTTTGGTCCTTGACTCCAACCGTGCTGTAGCCTCCAAAACCCTCAGTTTGTTTCCTGGAGTCCAGAATCTCTTACCTACTGAATGGAAATAAATCATTGTAATTTTGATTTGGATTTCCCCATAAGTGATGATGAACATTTTTTCAAGTGTCTTTTGGCCATCTGGATGTCTTTTTTGGAGAGATGTCTGATCATGTTTTCTGCCCATTTTTAAAATGCATTATTTGTTTTTGTGGGTGTTGAATTTTATAAGTTCTTTATATATTTTGGATACTAACCCTTTATCAGATGTCATTTGCAAGTATCTTCTCCCATTTTGTATGCTGTCTTTTAGTTTTATTGACTGCTTCCTTCACTGTGCAGAAGCTTTTTATTTTGATATAGTCAATAGCTATTCTTCATCATCTTAAGAAGTAAGAAAATTCTGTCCTTGCCCATGTATAGATAAACCGAGATGGGAAGAAATCCATTAACACATCCACCAAGGTGTTTCAGGGATGATTTAGCAAGAAAGATTAGAAGAATACATAAACAAAAATGGACTTCATAATGGAGGGCCTGGTAAATATTGACATATATTCGCAGGATGAAAACTCTAAGGAAGTTGGATTAGCTACTGCAGCTTTAGGGTGCAAAAATTGAACTAAGGTGGATAGTGATGGAATAAAAGAGGAGCCAAGCATTAATACAGTCTTCAGGTATGCAGTTTTTAAAAAATAAAGGATAATCTTTCCTCAGATTGCTGGTTACCAGAGGGAGGATATGGTGATAGAGGAAATAGGCAAAAGTCATCAAAAGGTAAAAGCTTCCAGTTATAACATAAATAAGTAAAAAACAATAAGGCAAATAAGTTCTGGGCATGTAATATACAGCCCAGATGATTATAGTTAATAATATTTCATTGTATATTTGAAAGTTGCTAAGAGAGTGGATTTTAAAAAATTCTCACCATGCATCCCCACACACTCACACACACACAATTGTAACTACAGGGATGATAGATATATTAACTAATTTATTGTGGTAATTATTTTGTAATATTACATATATCACAAAATTACATTGTACATCTTGTCAACTTATTCCATATTACATGTCAAGTATATGCAATAAAGCTGAACCCAAAAATTCTTTCCTAAGCATGACTTTTATAAAGCATTTACACTAAAGTTGGCTGACAGCTATATAAAAGAACAATTTTAAGTATAGAACACACTTTAAAGCAATGGTTTTCTGCATTTTATTAGGCAGATAGTAAGTAGTTAGGGTCATTGTTATGGGTTAGAATTGTGTTCTCCAGAAATTCCTATGTTGACATCCTAACCCCAAGTGCCTACTAATGTGATTTTATTTGAAAATAGAGTTGTTACGGATACAGTTAGTTAGGACACTAGTCCAGTATGACTGATATCTTTACATAAAGGAAATTTGGCACATACATGCATAGAAGGAAAAACATGTAAGGAGATTCAGTACAGTAATTCCTTTTTCAGTTGTGTTTAATGTGCTTTTAAATCTATCCATTTAGTTCTTCATTTTAGATGTTGTATTTTTTGGTTCTAATGTTTAAGGTGTGCTATTTTTCAGACATATGGTCGCTTAAAAATAATTTATTTATTTGACAGAGAGAAAGATCACAGGTAGGCAGAGAGGCAGGCAGAGAGAGGGGGGTGGGAAGGAGGCTCCCCGCTGAGCAGAAAGCCTGATGCGATGCGGGGCTCCATCCGAGGACCCCAAGATCATGACTTGAGCCAAAGGCAGAGGCTTAACCACTGAGACACCCAGGTGCCCTCAGACATATGGTTACTTTTTAAGTTTCCAGTTACCTTCTGAAATTTTTATGCTTGTCTTTAACTCCTTGAGTATAACATGTAAATTAATGTTACAAAATGTATCTTCTAATTGTAATCTTTGGGTCCATATTTGCTATTTGTTTACATGCCTCTCCTGGTTTCATAGTAGTTCTCCCTTTTCTATAGGGGATACAGTCCAAGACTCCTTCCCCTCAACCAGTGGATGCCTAAAACTGCAGATAATACTGTACCCTATATTTATGTACCTATATGAGAAAGAAAAAGAGGGTTGGGAGGGGGCAGACACAAGGAGAAGGAGAGAGAGAAAATCTCAAGCAGACTCCTCCGAGTCTGATGTGGGCCTCGATCTTACAGCCCTAAATCATGACCTGAGTTGAAATCAAGAATAGGACACTCAACAAACTGAGTCACCCAGGTGCCCCAATACCGAATCCTATGTATCTGTATTTTTTCTTACTTTTTGTATACATACTACCTACGTTAGAGTTTAATTTATAAGTTAGGCACAGTAAGCAATTAACAGCAATAACTAAAGAGAGAAGCTGTAATAAAAGTTATGTGAATGTCTCTCTCACTCAAAATATCTTATAGTACTTACCCTTCTTGTGATAATGTGAGATGATAAGATTCCTAGGTGGTGAGATGAAGGAAAGTATGTATTTATTGTGGTGCAGCGTTAGGAGGATCTGGAGGAAATGATCTGGAGAAGGATTATTTGCTTCTGGACTGTGTTGACCATGAGGAACTGAAACTGTAGAATGTGAAATTGCTGATGAGGGGCGATTCCTATACCTCGTGTAAGTTACCTGTTGGCTGGTATGCCCGATGTACGTTTGATCCTCCATTTGAAAATTTAATTAAAAAATTGAGTTGAGACTACAGGATGATGTTCTCCTCTAGAAAAAGATAGTTATCATGTTTATGTTCCCAAGGTACCTGAACACTGACAGCATGGAAAAAATGTTTCCAAGTTCTAAGCTTGAGGTTTTCTCAACCATTTAAACAACGTGAATGGGGAAATGAGAAATAGAGTGTGAAAGTTGTTTTTTGTTTGTTTGTTTTGTTTTAGTTCTGAGACACAGAGCCATTCCCAGTTCTATCATAAAGGACAGGATATTTTATTTTTAATTGAAACAGTTGACATGTTAGTTTCAGATGTATGGCATAACAATTTGATAATTATACACATTACAAAATGCTCTCCATAGTAAGTATAGTTACTGTCTGTCACCAAAGTTATTACAATCTCTCCCTATGCTGTACTTTTTTTTAAAATTTTTAATTTTTTATAAACATATATTTTTATCCCCAGGGGTACAGGTCTGTGAATCACCAGGTTTACACACTTCACAGCACTCACCAAAGCACATACCCTCCCCAATGTCCATAATCCCACCCACTTCACCCAAAACCCCTCCCCCCAGCAACCCTCAGTTTGTTTGTGAGATTAAGAGTCACTTATGGTTTGTCTCCCTCCCAATTCCATCTTGTTTCATTGATTCTTCTCCTACCCACTTCAGCCCCCATGTTGCATCACCACTTCCTCATATCAGGGAGATCATATGATAGTTGTCTTTCTCTGCTTGACTTATTTCGCTAAGCATGATACGCTCTAGTTTTCCATCCATGTTGTCGCAAATGAATGGATCCAGAAGATGTGGTATATATACACAATGGAATACTATGCAGCCATCAAAAGAAATGAAATCTTGCCATTTGCGACAACATGGATGTACTTTTTTTTAATAAAATTATTTTTATTAACATACAGTTATTATTTGCCCCAGGGTACAGGTCTGTGAATCATCAGGCTTATGCATTTCACAGCACTCTGTACTTTTTTTTTTTTTAATCCTCATGGTTTACTTCATAACTATAAGTTTGTACCTCTTAATCCTCATTACCTATTTTGCCCATCCCCTGACCCCCTTCCACTCTGGCAACCACTAGTTGTTCTCTGTATTTATGAGTCTGTTTCTGTTTTTTTGTTTGTTTTGTTTTTAATTTCACATATAAGTGAAATTGTATGGTATTTGTGTTTTTCTGTTTGACTTATTTCATTTAGTATAATATTCTCTAGGTCCGTCCATGTTGTTATGAATGGCAAGATTTCATTCTTTTTTACAGCTAAATAAAATTCCTTTTAAGTATATTTAAGTTTATATATATTTCTCTCTCTCTCTCTCTCTCTCTCTCTCACACACACACGCACACACACACACACCATATATTCTTTTTTCATTTATCTATCATTATTAACTTAGGTAGCTTCCATATTTTGGCTATTGTAAATGATGATGCAGTAAGCATACAGGTGCATATATCTTTTCAAATTAGTGTTTTTGTTTTCTTCAGGGAGTTACCCAGAAGTGGAATTGCCAGGTTGGGTGGTATTTTTCATTTTTGGGGGCTGCACCAATTTATATTTTCACCAACAGCTTTTTCTTTTCTCTATATGTTTATCAGTGCCCGTTATTTCTTGCCTTTTCCAATACTAGTTATTCCAGCTGGTGTGAGGTGATATCTCATTCTGGTTTTGATTTGCATTTCCTTGATTAGTGGTGTTAAACACCTTTTCATGTGTCTATTGGCCATCTGCATGTCTTCTTTGGAGAAATGTCCTCTGCCCATTTTTAATTCAATTAGTTATTTTTTTTTAATTTTAATTTTTTTTTAATAAACATATAATGTATCATTAGCCCCAGGGGTACAGGTCTGTGAATCGCCAGGTTTATACACTTCATAGCACTCACCATAGCACATACCCCTCCACACACAATGTTCATAACCTCATCAATTAGTAATTTTTTGTTGTTCTTTTGGTGTTGTCATATGAGTTCTTTATATATTTTCAATATTAGTCCCTTATCAGACAGGTCATTTGCAAATTATCTTCTCCCATTTACTATGTTGCCTTTTTATTTTGTCGTGGTTGTCTTCACTGTGCAAAGCTTTTTAATTTGATACAGTCTCACTAGTTTATTTTTTTAATAAAACATGCATTCTTTACCAAGCTCTACAACTTTGTCAGGACTGAGATTCTAATTTTTATCACCCTGGTCGCTGCTGGCAGCCCAGAAGCACAGAACAACCCCCTAGATGCTTCTCAATGATTAACAAATGTCCCTGAGACTAAAGCATTCCTGCTCCTCTCTTTGGGATCTTGACATTTGCTAGATCTTGTCTGGACTAATTGCTTAAGGTTTGATTAGATTCTTAATGCTTTTTATGGAAGATACAGTTGTTACTTCATTCATCTTTGAATGATTTCTTCAATAGAAGGGTTGCTCTAAATTACATAATCTGTAATTATCCAAAGCAGAATCACCAATGTTCTTTCTACTACAAAATATTCAAGAATTTTTGAAAACTTACTTTAGTAATAGTGCAAAACAAGAAATTTGGCAAGTAATTTTTAAAATAACCTTAATTTTCTGTCTTCAGCTAAATTATAAATCCTTCATTATTCAAAGTCTCCATAGTAACTTTCATGACTGGCATAAACCTAGTGGATGCTTAATAATGGAACTTAGTGAAAGAATTAATTGGTCAAAATTAGGTCATAATTAAATCATGAAATTTCACCAGCTAGAAAACTGGAGTAGGGCAGTTAGTAAAGTTTTTCTATCTCTGCCTTTATTACAAAGAAAAAAAAAAGTAAACATTGTAACATAACTACAATTGGATGACAGATATCTTTCCGTTTCTCTTTGTATCTCGGTATAATGGTCTCAGGCTCTGATTTTATATACTAAAGCTTAGGGTTACCTTAAAACTTCTGAGAAATTTCAGAAGCTCTTACATAATCAAAGTCTATAGTTGAGTTTTTCCCTCCCTTTGAATCAGGTAATTTTAAATACCATCTCATAAATCTGGACATGTCCTCTATATGTCCATCCATGTAGAACTGAGACCTTTCTATTATTTCTTTATCTAAACTCATATTCTCATTTATATCTCATTTATATTTATAGTTTTATATAATAGAGAACGTGCTGCATATGCAAGTTTTTTCACTTAAAGGTTTATTATGAACTTTGTTTGTTATAAAATATTTGAAATTGAGTTGTGCATCATAATCTCTGTTATACATTACCATACTTAATAATTCTTCATTTGGGAAAAATATTAAGTATTTCCTTTTTATTCTGCAACACAAATAGCTGTTCATTTTTTAAAAAAGTTTATTTATTTATTTATTTATTTGACAGAGAGAGAGATCACAAGTAGGCAGAAGTAGACAGAGAGGCAGGTAGAGAGAGGGGGAGAAGCAGGCTCCCTACTGAGCAGAGAGCCTGATGTGAGGCTCGATCCCTGGTCACTGAGATCATGACCTGAGCCCAAGGCAGAGGCTTAACTCACTGAGCCACCCAGCCACCCCATTAATAGCTGTTCAATAAATATTTTGACACATAATCTTTGTCCAGTTTTTGTCTGATTTATTAGTGTGGGATTATTTCCTGGGGAGGAATTGCAAGCTAACTTAAATGAACTTGTTAAAGGTTCTGCATTTTCCGAAATGCTTCTCCCCAGGTTGTAAAGATTTATACTCTCCGCAACAGCTAATGATAATGCCATTTTGATGTCATAATTGGCAAGGTTAATTCTTTTTAAAAATTGCTAATTGAGTAGATTAAAACAATAAATCATTGTTTGAATATACATTATTTTGACTACAAATGAAATACTTTGTTATATTTTAGTCTGGTAAAATAATTTGTAACTTTTATTTCATAGTGAATTCTATTAGTATGAATAAATGGATGGATTATGGAATTTGTGTTCCATTCATAAAAACATAATTAGCCAAGGAATCCTGAAGATACCTTCTTTGTGTACCTTAGTATTGATTGAAAAAATGAAAAGGGCTACTGAATTTGTCTGAAAGCCAAATTATCTTACTCAAGACCATGCTGTCATGATTCCATCAGATTTAGACAAATATCAGATTTAGAATGTGATGAAAATGCATGTACGTCAGACCGTAGCATTTTCCAGAAGTAAATGGGAGCAAGTATCAGTAGGAACGGTTTCACAGAAAAGATGAAGGACAGGGTGTGTTTGAGATTGCCTGGGCATGGAGATGAAGCTGTCCCTGTCCTGAAGTTCTTAACCTGAAGCTGATCCAGGTGGCAAGGCCACTCTTCTCTGAAGATCTATCATCATCTAAAATTTAACTCTCAGATATGAAATGTACTCAAGAGTGTGATGCTGAAAGCAGTTACACTTTTATGTAACTTTGTGTTACATAAAATGTATGTAATATTTATGTAAAATGTGACTATTGGAAAATTTTCTTAAACTCTCCTCCCTAAAGTTTCATGTTTTGTTATAATTTTTATACAGTGTTATGCTTTTTTAAAAAGGAAAATTAGATTTTAACCTTAGCTCTGTCACTTTCTTATATTTATGATTAGGCTGACTCCCCATTCTTGCTCTAAACCTCAGCTCCCATTTATCAAGATGTGGACAGTATTCTACTTGCCTTTCATATAAGATTGCTTTGATGATCAAATTTGATACAGATAAAAGAATATTTCAAAATTTGAAAGCATTTAAGAAGCTTGAAAACATAAAATTTTTTTTCTTTGCCTAGTCAGAAAACTCCATTTTGGGAGTGGGTTGTAGATTACAGTGCTATAGCAATTAAAATCTGACTTACTAAAAACAATCATACCCTTGCTGGGTATGAGGAGACAGTAGAAAAGACTTTCAGCTATCTTCTCAAGAAACAGGCACATAATAGTAATAGAGCGGGAATTTATGAAGCTTGTCTGCTTGTTTTTAAGTACGAAGTTTTAAATTCCTTTTGGGTGGAGGGGCCTGTAATGATTGGAATAACACTGATCTATCAATTGGACATGCTGCCAGCCCAGAAGGCATTATCACAGGGCTGGATAATATTTTAAAATAATCACATGTTAATCATTAATCTGCTGCTGAGCATTCTCTCTGCCTGGGACAAAGGCTATGAAGCAGCTGGAATTCAGAGTCCAGTCAGGGCATCCAGCAGGTACTTCTGACACATCACGTGCCTTTGGAACAGCATGGTCTTCCTTGATAACAGATGATACAAAGACATTCTTCCTATGGGGAAAGGTGGGGAGATAAAGAGCAACACTGAAAAGAAAAAAAAAAAAAAGGCAGATATTTTCAAAGATAGCCCAGCCTAGCCTAGCCCTGCTTCCATTTCTTTCATAAAAAAGGAATGAAAGAGAGAATAAAGAAAGTTTATCTTCCATATATTCAGTCACCAGAGGTTTACTGTCATTTCATTGGACAGAATGCATTTTGTACAATTTCGGTCCTTGGCGATGGGGCTGTGGGAATTCTCGGGCAATGTTGGTATTTTTAAACTTTTGTTTGAAGGGAAAAATATACATGATACTGATTTTCATTTTCTTTATTGAATTCTTTGTGATCAAATATTTGAGAGTTCAGCTAAAAAGATGCAGATACTATTCTTTTATAACTTTCCTGCCCTTTGGTTAAAATGTCATGTTATCATCAAACAATTTTTTTTTTTTGTTCTCCAGTTTTTCCATTTGAATCTTTGTTCTAATTTCCTCCTGCTCCTCCTCCCCATTCTTTTTTTTTTTTAATATTTTATTTATTTATTTATTTATTTATTTGACTGGTAGAGATCACAAGTAGGCAGAGAGACAGGCAGAGAGAGAGAGAGAGAGAGAGAGAGATTGGGAAGCAGACTCCCCACTGAGCAGAGAGCCTGATGCAGGGCCCGATCCCAGGACCCCAAGATCATGACCTGAGCCGAAGGCAGTGGCTCAACCCACTGAGCCACCAAGGCGCCCCTCCTCCCCATTCTTAAATCTGAAAATAATGCTGATATCCTACTCATAAATACACTTCCTTTCGTTCCATGTTTCTTTAATTATGATAGGAAACTGCTTTAAGTGTGAGCTTTGGAATCTGGCAGACCTAGGTTTGAGCCTCTACATCTACACTTAAAATCTATGTGACTTTGTTTAATGCCTCTAAGGCTTATATGTAAGCCTTTTCCTTATATGTAAAGTGAACAGGGTGACAGTACATCTTTTAAAGACTTGTGAGAGTTAAATTAGATATAGGATATGAAGGGCTCGGTACAGTGCCTGTCACATGGAGGTGTTCTTTTCTTTAATTCATCACAACAGTTCTTCATCAATATAAGTCTGGATTCCAAGGAAAGTCTTGCTCTTTTTGTTTACTGCTATACCTGCATTTCCTAGAATGGAATTTGGCACACAGTAGGTGCTCAATAAATGTTTTGTTGAATCAATGAAGAAAACAGATGAGTAGTCTCCATTTAAAATCTCCATATCATTTCCTATCCAGAGTGTTTAAGAGCCAGCCTGCTCGTTTTTGTATCCCAGGTCTGCCACTTAACAAGTTGTAAGATCATTGAGGAGTTTCTTCATCTCTTTCTGCTCAGTTTCATCTGTAAGATGTGGATAATAGTAGTCCTTATGTCATGGGATAGTAAAGGTTAAGATTAATACTTGGAAAGTGCTTAGGGCAGTACAGAGCATTTGCTACTATTGTAATTTGACTTGCCCTGAATTTTGCTCATCATTCTTTTATACCATTTTTCTATCCTGGTTGGACTTTTTATGGTTTGTCACGTCTCTTATTTACTCTTATTTCCCCAAACTGAACTCTGGGGCTGACACACATTAACTGGAAAACACATGTACTTCAGATGAATATTCCTCTTGGTGGCTTAAATAACTCTTCAAAAGATGTCTTGGCAATTGTACTCATTCCATTGCTCAGAGCCTCCCACCCACAGACCTCTTACTTTGGCATCCAGTTGTTCATTTCCAGTAGCCACTCAGAAAACTCAGTGTAGATACTAAATGACTGCTCATAAATGCTCCATTCTAAAGACTATCTTATACCATCTAGAGTTCTTATTTTATTTCATGATATAAGAAAGTTCCAATACCATGCTCCCATTCTACATTTTAATTGTCTATAAGATTATGACTTTGCTACCTTTTGTTGGGCCTTGGGAAAATTACCTAATCTCTGTACCTCCCTTTATTTGTCTGTAAATTAGGGGTTCTGGTAAAATTCTTGCACACTACAACAAAAACTTATGATGTACCAAATGAAGGCTAACTGAACATAATAAAAAAAAAAGAAAAAAATTCTGCTTTTTCTGTGGTTTCTGTATTTTGTGAATCCATTTGTATAACAAGGTGCCTGGAGCCCAGTAAATGCTCAATAGATCTGACCTAGTTATTATTCTGTTTTGAAATTTAATCTCTTTGAGACCCATTTCAGGTCTTAGATAATTATATATAGGTTTATCGTGAAGTCAGGTAAATTTGTTTGATACGTGACTATTACATTTTGATTGTTTCCAATAAGGCAAGAACACCACAAGGAATAATTCTGCCTTTGCAAATCCAGAAAGTATTTGACACTTTGAATCCCAATCTGATTAATACGGATAGTTTCCTGTATATTTAATAGATTATATTTTCTTTAGTATTTTTTCAGTATTCACATAGGCCCTATTTTTTTAATATTATTTCATGTTTATCACCTTGATGCTTTGTATGAATGTATTTTTCTTCATGGAATGGCTTGCCATGCATGGATTTCCATGTCATTGGCAAAATCCAAGTCAGATGACATTTTCTCTAGTCTATCAGGAACATCCTTTCACTTTTGGGCTTTGCCTAAAAATTGCATGTAAGTTACACATATTTAATTTATTGCATTGGCAGTATTTCTGCAGTGTTTACTTACATGTCTGTTTTCTCATACAAAATTTGCTTTAATCATTCCCATATCCATAGTATACAAGAAATGGGCTCCCATATAATAAGTGCTGAACAAATGGTTGTTGAATTAAAATGGAATTTCAGGGGATGCCTGAGTGGCTCAATTGGTTAAGTATCTGCCTTCTGCTCAGGTCATGATCCCTGGGTCCTATGATCTAGCCCTGCATCCAGCTCCGTGTCCAGCAGGGAGTCTCCTTCTCCCTCTCCCTCTTCCTTGCTTTGTGGACTCTTTCTCTCTCTCTCTCTCTCTCTCTCTCACTCACTCTGTCTCTGAAATAAATAAATAAAATCTTAAAAAAAAAACAAGGTGGATTTTCAAGAATAGATTCTATTGATGACAAAGAAAGTTGTTAATGTGTACGCTCTTTAATTAAGATACAGTTAGAATTGTTGAAGAATCTACTGGATAATTTTAATACTATGGTGATTCATCTATTTTCATGAAATGATCTCAGAGAGCTGAAACTTGTTTAAGACTCAGAAATGAGATATAAGGAATTTATACACTGAAAGGGGAAGGGATATGTGAATGAGATGACTTTGGAGGTCCCTTGCGAACTTTCATTTATTCATGGATATAAGATATAATCATAAAGAAACAAGTTATCAAACCCAAACTTCATAAGATATAGGTTGTAGTAAGTAGTGTAAATGAGAAAAGACAATATAGGAGTTCAGTAGAGAGTTTGATTTGGAGATAAGTCTAGGAGGTAGTGTGCCATGTGTTTATAGAGGGAATTTCTGGCGCTGATAATCCAATGGCCAGCTGATGCCTTGGCGCTTCACGAGGGGCAGTGGTCCAGAAATGCTGGCAGAGGAACATGCACAGGCCTATTCAATCACACAGTTAAGAGCTGCTGGCCACCATCACAGTGTCAGTGTTTCATGAACCAAAATCAGAACAGTGTTGAACAAGTCTTAATCTTCTCTTGGGAACACTGAAACAGGAAAATTTAGAATAGGGCAGTCTCCCAAATGCAGCACATGCTTCTAATTCATACAGTGCTTTTTCTTTCCTTGTTCACTTGTTTTTCAACCTTGTTCAACATTTAACTCCAGAGATACGTGGTTCTCAATAAATGTTCCCTGAATTAAAAAAATGAGCATATAAATATTATCACCACAGTTTTTATAGTAATAATAATGTGAAGAGTGTGCATGTTTTATTTATTCATCCATAAAGCATATATATATTTTTTTAAAGATATTTTTTATTTATTTGACAGAGAGAGAGAGAGAGAGAGGTCACAAGTAGGCAGAGAGGCAGGCAGAGAGAGAGGGAGAAGCAGCCTCCCTGCCAAGCAGAGAGCCCGACGTGGGGCTCGATCTCAGGACCCTGGGATCATGACCTGAGCTGAAGGCAGAGGCTTTAACCCACTGAGCCACCCAGGCACCCCATAAAGCATATATTGAGTGCCTACTAAGTTTTGTAGCTATAAAGTAAGTGACTCAAGAATTTCTTTCTTCTCTCCCTAATAACCAAAGTGTCACAAAGTTACATCAGTTCTACCTGATCAATATCTGTGCCATCCTCTTTATTCCCACAGTTCTAATTCATCTACTTACTACTATATGACTAGATGAGTGCTGTAGTGCCTAATTGTCTTTCTACTTTGACTCTGACTCTTCATCTCCTAAGCTACCGAACATATAACTTCCAGAGGTTCTTCTTCCCATGTGAATCTTATCGTGCCATTATCCTGAACATGCTTCCTCACTTGTTCTTTAAATCTCCCTTCCTTTTGCCATTGTGCCTGGTCCTTTTACTCTAGTGTTCTTCTCTGCACCGGGACATTTTGTTGTTCTTGCCATTGCACAAAGCGGAAACAAAGATCATCCATTTGTCATTCTCACTCACATCTCTGGGTTTTTAAAAATAGACTTTATTTTTGCCCTTGCTTCCCTTGCCTTTGGCGATGTTCCTAGGAAGATGTTGCTGCGGCTGAGGTCGAAGAGGTTGCTGCCTGGGTTCTCCTCAAGGATTTTGATGGATTCCTTTCGCACATTGAGGTCCTTCATCCATTTTGAGTCTATTTTTGTGTGTGGTGTAAGGAAATGGTCCAATTTCATTTTTCTGCACGTGGCTGTCCAATTTTCCAAATATTTGTTGAAGAGACTGTCTTTTTGTTCCATTGGACATTTTTTCCTGCTTTGTTGAAAATTAGTTGACTATAGAGCTAAGGGTCCATTATGAGCTCTCTATTCTGTTCCATTGATCTATGTGTCTGCTTTTGTGCCTATCTTGATTATTACAGCTTTGTAATAGAGTTTGAAATCTGGAATTCTGATGCCATTAACTTTTGTTTTTGTTTTTTTTTTTTTTTCCTACATTCCTTTGGCTATTTGGGGTCTTCTCTGGTTGCATATAAATTTTAGGGTTATTTGATTGTTCCATTTCTTTGAAAAAATGATGGTATTTTGATAAGGATTGCATTAAATATGTAGATTGCTTTAGGTAACATAGACACTTTCACAATATTTTTCTTCTAATCCATGAGTATGGAATGTTTTTCCATTTCTTGATGTCTTCCTCAGTTTCTTTCATGAGTACTTTATGGTTTTCTGAGTACATGGTCTTTGTCTCTTAGTTTAGGTTTATTCTTAGGTATCTCATGGTTTTGGGTGCAACTGTAAATGGGATTGACTCCTTAATTTCTCTTTCTTCAGGCTTGCTGTTGGTGTTTAGAAATGCAACTTATTTCTGTGCATTGATCTTATATTCTGACATTTTACTGAATTCCTGTATGAGTTATATAAGTTTCGGAGTGGAGTCTTTTGGGTTTTCCACATAAAGTATCATATCATCTGTGAAGAGTGAGAGTTTGACTTCTTTGCTGATTTGGATGCATTGTATTTCTTTTTGTTGTCTCACTGCTGAAGGTAGGAATTCAGCAATATGTTAAAGAGCAGTGGTGATAGTGGACACCCCTGCCATGTTCCTGACCTTAGCAGAAAAACTCTCAGTTTTTCCCCATTGAGAATGATATTCACTAGAGTTTTTCATAGATGGCTTCGATGGTATTGAGGTATGTACCCTCTATATCTACACTTCAAAGAGTTTTGAACAAGAAAGGATGCTGTACTTTGTCAGCTGCTTTTTCAGCATCTATTGAGAGTATTATATGGTTCTTGTTCTTTCTTTTATTAATGCATTGTAGCACAACGATTGATTTGCAGATGTTGAACCAATCTTGCAGCCAAGAAATAAATCCCACTTGGTTGTGGGATTTAATGTACTGTTGGATCCTATTGACTAGTACTTTGGTGAGAATTTTTGCATCTGTGTTCATTAAGGGTATTGGTCTGTAATTCTTTTTCATGGGGTCTTTGTCTGGTTTTGGTGTCAAGGTAATGCTGGGCTTATAAAATGAGTTTGGAAGTTTTCCTTCCATTTCTATTTTTTGGAAGAGTCTCAGGAGAAGAGGTATTAATTCTTCTTTAAATGTTTGGTAGAATTATCTGGGAAGCCATCTGGCCCTGGGCTCTTGTTTGTTGGGAGATTTTTGATGACTGTTTCAATCTCCTTGCTGGTTATGGATCTGTTCAGGTTTTCTATTTCTTCTTGGTTCAGTTTTTGGTACTTTATATGTCTCTAGAAATGCATCCATTTCTTCCAGATTGTCAAATTTGCTGCTGTATAGTTGCTCATGATG
Source organism: Mustela nivalis (assembly GCF_964662115.1). Taxonomy (NCBI): domain Eukaryota; kingdom Metazoa; phylum Chordata; class Mammalia; order Carnivora; family Mustelidae; genus Mustela; species Mustela nivalis. The sequence goes on from NC_139028.1 coordinate 55,400,573, forward strand.
TGTTCTTATGATTGTTTGTATTACTTTGATGTTGGTTGTGATCTCTCCTCTTTCACTCATGATTTTATTAATTTGGGTCCTTTCTCTTTTTTTTTTTTTAATCAATCTTATTAATTCTTTCAAAGAACCAGCTCCTAGTTTCGTTGATTTGTTTTACTGCTGTATTGATTTCTATTTCATTGATTTCTGGAGTGATCGTTATTATTTCTCTTTTCCTGCTGGGTTTAGGCTTTCTTTGCTGTTCTTTCTCCAGCTCCTTTGGGTATAGGGTTAAGTTGTATACTTGAGACTTTTCTTGTTTCTTGAGAAAGGCTTGTATTGCTATACGCTTTTCTGTCAGGACCACATTTGCTGTGTTCCAAAGATGTTGAACAGTTGTGTTTTCTTTCTTTTTCTTTTTTTTTTTTAAGATTTTATTTATTTATTTGACAGAGATCACAAGTAGGCAGAGAGGCAGGCAGAGAGAGAGAGAGGAAGGCAAGCAGGCTCTCACTGAGTAGAGAGCCCGATGCGGGGCTAAATCCCAGGACCCTGGGATCATGACCCGAGCTGAAGGCAGAGGCTTTAACCCAATGAGCCACCCAGGCACCCCAACAGTTGTGTTTTCATTTTCATTTGTTTCCATAATTTTTTTCAATTTTTCTTTAATTTCCTGTTTGACCCATTCATTCTTTAGTAAGATGCCCTTTATCTTCCATGTATTTGAGTTCTTTCCAACTTTCCTCTTGTGATTGAGTTCTAGCTTCAGAGCATTGTGGTCTGAAAATATACAGAGAATTGTCCCAGTCTTTTGGTACTGGTTGAGACCTGATTTGTGACCCAAGATGTGATCTATTCTGGAGAATATTATCTCTGCACTAGAGAAGAATGTGTATTCTGTTGTTTTGGGATGGGATATTCTGAATATATCTGTGATGTCCATCTGGTCCAGTATGTCATTTAAAGTGTGTATTCCTGTATTGATCTTTTGGTTGGATGATCTATTTTAGTGAAGGGGTGTTAAAGTCCCATACTATTATTGCATTATTGTCGATGTGTTTCTTTGACTTTTTATCAATTGGTTTATATGATTGTCTGCTCCCATGTTAGGGGCATAGATATTTAAAATTGTTAGATCTTCTGGTTAGAACTTTAAAATGCTTAGATCTTAGGTCATACATTTAAGTATGATATAAGTATCATACATTAAGTATGATAAGGTCATACCTTTAAGTATGATATAGTGTCCTTGCTTATCTCTTATTATAGTCTTTGGCTTACAATATAATTTATCTGATCTAAGGATTGCCACCTCGGGGCACCTGGGTTGCTCAGTGAGTTAAAGCCTCTGCCTTTGGCTCAGGTCATGATCCCAGGGTCCTGGGATTGAACCCTGCATCAGGCTCTCTGCTAGCAAGGAGTCTGCTTCCCTTTCTCTCTCTCTGCCTGCCTCTCTGCCTACTTGTGATCTCTGTCTGTCAAATAAATAAAATCTTTAAAAAAAAATGGATTTCCACCTCAGCTTTCTTTTGATGTCCATTAGCATGGTAAATTATTTTCAACACCCTCACTTCAAATCTGGAGGTAACTTTGGGTTTAAAATGAGTTCCCTGTAAACAGCATATTGATGTTTTTGTTTGTTTGTTTGTTTGTTTATACATTCTGCTACCTTGTGTCTTTTGATTGGGGCATTTAACCCATTTTCATTCAGAGTAACTATTGAAAGATATAAATTGGGTCCATTGTATTGCCTGTAAGTGACTGTTACTATATATTTTCTTTGTTCCTTTCTGGTCTATGTTACTTTCAGGCTCTCTCTTTGCTTAGAGGACCCCTTTGCTTAGAGGACCGCTTTCAATATTTCCTGTAGGGCTGGTTTGGTGTTTGCAAATGCTTTTAGTTTTTGTCTTGGAAGCTTTTTCTCTCTCCTTCTATTTTCAGTGACAGCCTATCTGGATATACTATTCTTTGCTGCATATTTTTCTCATTTAGTGCTCTGAATAGAGCATGCCAGTCTTTTCTGACCTGGCAGGTATTCTGCCAATCTAATATTTCTACTTTGTGTGTTACAGACCTCTTGTCCCAAGCTACTTTCAGGTTTTTCTGTTTGTCACTAAGACTTGTAAGTTTTACTGTTAGTTGATGGGGTGTGGACCTATATTTATTGATTTTGAGGGGAGCTCTCTGTGCCTCCTGGATTTTGATACTTTTTACCTTTGCCATATTAGGGGAATTCTCTTTTATAATTTGCTTCAGTATACCTTCTGCCCTCCTCTCTCTTTCTTCTTCTGGTATCCCAATTATGATAATATTGTTTCATCTTGTGTTTTCATCACTTATCTCTCAAATCTCAAATTCTCCCATTGTGGTCCAGTAGTTGTTTGTCTCTCTTTTGTTCAGCTTCTTTATTCTCCATCATTTGGTCTTCTGTATCACTAATTCTCTCTTCTGCCTCATTTATCCTAGCTGTTAGAGCCTCCAGTTTTTATTGCACCTCATTAATTGCTTTTTTGATTTCAACTGTGTTAGATTTTAGTTCTTTTATTTCTCCAGAAAGGGTTTCTCTAGTATCTTCCATGCCTTTTGCAAGCCCAGCTAACACCTGGGTAATCATCATTCTGAACTATAGTTCTGACATATTACTAATGTCCATATTGATTAGGTCCCTAGCCATTTATACTGCCTCTTGTTCCTTTTTTTTGTGGCGAGTTTTCTCTGCCTTCTCATTTTATCCAGATAAGAATAGATGAATGAGAGAAAAAAATACTAAAAGGGTAGTAAAAACCCCAGAAAAATATATACTCACCAAATCAGAAGAGACCTGTAACCAAGGGGAGAAGAAAGGGGGAAGAAAAGAAAAAATATATATATATATTTGATTGATTTTGGTTGTATTTTGGTCTGTTAGAGGAAACTACCTCTCAATATTTTAAAGAAAGAAAAACATTTATATATACCAAAATAAGGATAAACACAGTGAAGAGATGAAATATGACTGTAAAGATGAAAATTTTAAAAGATTGTAAAAAAGGAATTGATAAGAAGTTGTTTGAAAAAAGAAAAAAAGAGAGGAAAGAATGTCATCAGGCTGGAGACTATATACCTAGCCATGCGCTAGATTTAGGGTGTGTTTTTATCTATTAGAAGAAATTGTATCCTGAAGTTTTAAAGAAAAAAGAAAAAAACCTATATGTATACAAAAATAAGGTTAAATACAGTGAAGGAATAGAATATGACTATAACAATGCAAATTTAAAAAGATTTTTAAAATGTTATTGATAAGATGTAAAAGTTAAAAAAATTAAAATAGGAAAGAGGAAAAATAAAAAAATAGAATAACAAAAAAATAAAAATTAAAAGAAGGACTAAAAGATCATAGGAAAAAAGGTCTTGAATTCTATGTGTTGCTTTCCCCTAGCTCTGGAGTTCTGCATTTCTCACTGATCTGTGAACTTGGTCTTGGCTGGATGTTCTTGCTGATCTTCTGGGGGAGGTGCCCATTGTGGTGATTCTCAAATTGTCTTTGCCTGAAGTGGAATTGTACCACCCTTGCCAAGGGCCAGGCTAAGTAATCTGCTTGGATATGGTCTCAGGAGCTTTTGTTCCCTGAACACTTTCTGTACAGCCCTGGAGGACAGGCACAAAAATGGTTGCCTCCCAATCTCTGTTCCCATAGGAGCTGAGAGCTCAGGACTCCTACTCCTCAATGTGTCCCTAGAGAAAAACAGTCAATCTCTCCCATCTCCCTGGTCTCCTGAAGCCCTCTGAGATTACCAAGGTGTGATGGAGCATTTCTATCTTTGGTGCACAGCCCTGTTGGAGTCTCCAAACCTAGCAGTTTCCTGGAGTGCACTCCCACACTGCTCCTCCCAGAGGAGGAAGGAGTGGGTCTTCCTGCATCTGCCACTTGTGGGGTCCCTGCTCAAAACGTAGTGGCCTGACTGTTCCTTGGATCATGTTTTAAGGTAATCCAGAGCTGAGAGTTCACCCTTGGTTCAGTCTTTCCAGCTGGCATCCCCGCTTCGATACCTGGGAACTCTGCCACACTCTGACACCCTTGGTCTTTTTGTGACCCCACAGGTCCTGAGACCACACTGTCCCCACAAGGGCACCAGTCCCCACTTAACAATGTCCCTCAGAGGAGCAGACTTCTGAAAGTTCTGATTTTGTGCTCTACTGCTCTACCACTTGCTGGGAGCTGCCTCTCTCCCCGCGGACTGTCTTCCCAAATGTTGCCTCAGATTCACTTCTCCACACATTCTACCTTCTGGAACGTGGTTGATTTTCTGTTCCCAGAATTGCTTCTCTTCTTCTCTTCTATCTCCTATAGAGTTTGTATGTGTTCAGAATGGTTTGATAACTATCTAGTTGAACTCCTCGGACCTGATGATATTTAGGTCTCCTACTGCTCTGCCATCTTACTTCTCTCTCTGGGTGCTAGTTTCTGACACAGACACTGGCCTTTACCAGAATTAGAATGGTGAATAATGGGTGATGATCATAAAAAGTTCAAGAAACAGGAGTACTTACACATGTTTCTGTTTTTCTCCATTTCTTGACATATGTTTTCAGAGATGTCTAATGTGTCCCATAAAGTGACTTATGATACTGGGGACACACTATGCCTCCTTGGGCTGGACTCACCTCTCTAACTGGATCTGGCCTACTAAGCTGTAAGATCTGTGTTGATTATTGCCTTTCTCCTTGCTGTCTCTGATCCAAATTCAACTCTTGCCCCATATTTCATGACCTAGTCCTTACCATTTATGTTTCTGACATCTTAATTAGAGATTCATACCAGACATTTGGTGGAATGTTCAGATGAATGCTTTCTTCTGTTTTTCATTGGTTTCTTTCCTGCACTATAATTATATCTCTTTAAAACTAAATTGACATATTTTAACTTGGGCAAATGGCTCACCAACTGTCATAGTCTCTAGAAATCTATATGTGAATCTGTATGTATCCTTGCATGTAGTACCTTGTTTTGCTTAACTTCAGCTTCATGCACAGGTCCAAAACACTTACAGTGCTTTCCAGACCTTTCCACTATTTTCATTGCTCTGGGCAATGTAATATATTTGAAATATGGAGGACAAGCATTTTACCCTTTTCCCTGCCCTTTCTGTTATTAATAATCACCATGACTTTTCAAAGTCTCACCCTTCTCCCTCCATCCGCCTCTCCCTGGAAGTGTCCTGTCTTCTGTCTAATTAATGACCATAGTTTACAGACAGTGCAGCTGTCTACACATATGGTTCATTACCCTTAAGACAGAAAACGATGTAAGAGTTGAAGGTTTCTTTCTCAGGGTTCTTTGGGCAAGTATGAAGGATGAAATCATTAATGTGACTTTTAACTAAAACAGGTCCTTGTGGTATTGCATCATCATGCTGTACTTCTAGTGCACTCACTAGAAGCATTATAGCTATTAAATCAAGGTTTATTAGCTTTTGTTTATAGCCAAATTTGCTTGGCGCCAGAGAGAAGGGAAAAATAATAATAAAACACTTTACATTGTATCTGAGTTTTTAAAATATCTCACATTTGGAATAAAGTACCAACAGTAAAATGAATTAATTAGAAAAGAAAACTCAGTATTTTCCTAGAAAGACAACACGCTCATCACGAAAGCAACTTACATGTTTTAGAGAGATACATGGCAGTTCTAAGTCTAGTGAGAGGGAGTTCTTGGGTGCTTTACTGAGTTGCCTTTATTCATTCATGTGACACATATTTACTCATATTATTTGTCAGATACAATTGTGGGTTCTGAGTACTAGTAAACAAGAACTACTCTGTGCCACCTAAGAAATTGGGGATTGTTTTTCTCTTCTGATACTAATAAGGTTGTTTAGTCTGCTTAACATTTCAGCTTCCACCATCTCATAGGAATTCCTGGTAGTTGTGACTACTGATGACTCAGACAACCTCACCAAATCCCTGTCTTTAGTTTCTGCCTTACCCAGGCCCTTAGGGTGGACCTTAGTTACTGCCATGACTCCTGCTGCTTGGTTTCATAGCTGGGTCCTGTGCCCATGCCACCACATCAGGTGTTACAGTCACCCTCATACCCACATGCTAGTGAGGAGAGAACTAATCATCGTCTGTAGTACCTGGGACAGCCCTGAGAAATGTGTGCTCACTAAAAGTTATATCATCTTGCACTGTCTTTTTGCTTTTGTCTCTGGTTCTTTGCCTTCCACTGTATTGTTTTATTGAAGGTCTCTTCTAAACTTCCCATCTGGCCTAGGACTTTAACACCCAAGGAGCTCTAGTTTAAGACTGAAGGATTCAGATCCTGTCTCTATTCTCTGAAGAGATTTTCTCTTCCCCTTTCTCTTTCATTTTTAAAAAAGACTTTATTTATTTATTTGACAGAGAGAGAAATCACAAGTAGGCAGAGAGGCAAGCAGTGAGAGAGGGGGGAAGTAGTCTCCTTGCTGAGCAGAGAGCCTGATTCAAGGCTTGATCCCAGGACCCTGAGATCAGACCTGAGCTGAAGGCAGTGGCTTAACCCACTGAGCCACCCAGCCCCCCCCCCCTTTACTTTACTTTAAAGTAAAGATTTTTACTTTAAAAATCTTTCATTTTTTTAATTTCCTTTCTGTTTATCCTTTAAATGAGGGGTTCAAAATCTGGCTTTTACAATTTTTAAAAGTTCTTTGGGTAGACTTCATGAAATGTATGGGCTTCCAGAATTATATCCACAGATTGTTTTATGTGTGCCTATGCCATTTTCTAGCAGAGAAATCATGACTTCTTCAGATTCTTAAAGTGATCCCCAAATGTGCTCTAACAACAAATTTGATGCTTTGTTGTTTTCACTCTACACTTTTGTCCTTCTCTGAGCTTATTGCAACCATGTTTACAACAGTCACTATCATATAAATACAACTCAGCTTCCAATTGCATCTCCAGATTAGAATTCTCTCTTGCTCAGCTTCAACTACCTACAAAATATTTTACTTCTAGGAATCTCATAGGCTACTCATATCCAAGCTCAACCTGCTGTCCTATTATTCTCCTATAACTCTTTGCCTATTGCTTTCTCTGATGCTCTGATGTTTTTGCTTAGGGTTATCTTTAGCTGAGACAGATAAAACAGAAATCTTGAGCTCCCCTCTTTCCCTCACCACTCCCTTTACACTGGTTTGTAGATACCACATTATTATACCTTTTTCTATACTACCTAAATCTCCTTATCCCTGTATCTTTTGTTACTGCTTTAGAGAAAACCTTTACTTTGAGACTATTAGCTTTTATGTGTGTCTATTTTTGCTACCCTCCAAAGTATCTTTCCAATATTGGCCATAGAGATAATCCTCAAATGCATGTATAATGATGTCAATTCTTTATTTAAAATGCTTTAATGCTTCCCTTGCTTACAGGATAGGATGATATAAAAATGCTCTTAGTACTTGCTATAACACATCCATGATCTGATTCCTATCTGCCTCCCCAGGCTCATGTCTTTGTTACTTCTCACATATATTGGTGTCTCCAATGCTTGAATGCCCCTTATACTCGTGTAGTAAAGTACCCTCCCTTTGAACACTGGGTTTACTTCTTTTCTCTTTGACTCCTATGTGATGTGCTTTAACTAAAGAGACAGTAACATATGTGATACAAGCAGTATCTGAAAACCAGTTGAATGACTGGCCTCATTTTTCTTGTGCTTCTGCTGTCATGATGAAAAGGACATCCCTATTCTATCTTGTAGGACCTAGGAGAAGGATGTTGAATAAATGGAGCAGATCTATTCCAGCTTCAGGTTGCTTTTAGCCATGCATGCCTAGAGCATAGTCTTCTATAAATGAATAAGGAGACCTAAATGACATAACCAGAATCCCATAGCTTAATGTTATATGCCTCTCAGTTTTGATGTAGTTTATTACACAGCAAAAGAAAATTGATATATTTGCCATAAAGCTTTTTGTATTTTGGCCCAAGTCAACTGCTTGGTGCTACTCAAAGCCATAAACTCTTACACTTAAGATTCCTTATTTCAATTCCCTTCATATTTGTGTCTGCCTAGTAAATTCTTACTTACACTTTGTGACCCAAACAAAGATTTCTTCCTCAGTGAATCTTTCTGTGAATCTACCAAGAAAGTTGTCATTTTTTCTTTTGGGACATGTGCCATTTTCTACATATTAGCCTGCATTTGCAGCTTATCCTAGACCTTTTCCTCCTGTAAGTCTGAATACCCAAAAGAGGGCTGTTTAACTTCAGGAAGGTCAGTAAAGCATTCACATAGGAAGACCTATGTAAGTTGAACAATGAAGGATGAAGAGGAACAGGAAGGCAAGAGGTGGATCAAGAAGCCTAGATCACCAGGGAGCTGATGTAACCAGAAATGTTTGTGAATAGAAAATCACATCTTTTCCTTGATGTTTCTTCTACTTCTCAAGTACAATGAATCCTGTTGCTCAGTACAGTAAGGAGAAATATTCCAGAGACACAATCCTGGATGTGCCCTGGAACACTGTGATTTCCTTCCCTTTGAGCAGAAAAACCATGTATGGCCTGGTCAGCACCTGCTTTTCTCTGGGCATTCTGTCCAGCTGTCCAGTCTGTGAGAAATGATGACATTTACAACCATTACAAGGCAACTGTCCTGGCTGGTTTCCACAGTGGGGCCCATGTCCAAGTGGTGACCATCTGGCAGGACATCTGCTCAGCCACTGGGAGGGCTTTGGATGCAGCAACATGCCCACAGAGAAGACATTGCACTGTGCCCTTTGAGGGGAGGAGGATACTTTGCATTTCTACCAGGTGAACAGTGAGAGTAACACGGGGAGAGAGGGTGGGCTTTCCCTTGTGGCTGTGATCTTTCATGGTCTTCAGGTTTAGTACCCTGACAATCTGTTTTAGAATGTATGTGATGAGAACTTAATGAGAAAAACCAGACTGAGTGGGTTCTCATCCTGGATGAATTACTTTATCATGTGACCTTGGGACAGGTTTCTTAACCTGTCCATGACTTGCACTGATTCCATCAGTAAATGTCAGCTATTTTTTTTTTAATTTTTTAATTTTTATAAACATGTAATTTTATCCCCAGGGGTACAGGTCTGTGAATCAACAGGTTTACACACTTCACAGCACTCACCAAAGCACATACCCTCCCCAATGTCCATAATCCCACCCACTTCTCCCAAACCCCCTCCCCCCAGCAACCCTCAATTTGTTTTGTGAGATTAAGAATCACTTATGGTTTGTCTCCCTCCCAATCCCATCTTGTTTCATTTATTCTTCTCCTACCCACTTAAGCCCCCATGTTGCATCACCAGCTATTTTTATTTTTAGACAGCACTTTAGGGTTTGTCACGTGCTCTAGGAATCTGAGGCTGCTAAGGATTTCCATGTAGTGCCCTTCAGTGACACTCATTTCCTACTCTAGTTGACATCACACTGTATCCCAGCCATACTGAAATACCGTATTACCCTAAATTTTTAATGTGTTTACTGACACTTCGTAGTCTTTACACATGATCTTCTCTCTACTGGAAAACTCGCATTGTCTCCTTATCAAGTCAACACTTCATCATTTAAGATCTCCTGAATGCCATCTTTGATTACCTGCAGGCTACATATTGCCATAGCTCTCTGTGTACTGACCCCTGATACTGGATGGCTGGATAGATTGATGGATTAAGTGCTTATGCATGATATGTATTACTCTCCTTTAATTAATCCTTAAATGGTCAAATTAAGTGTTGCATTATCTTCTTGAAAATTAAAAAAAAATCATTTGTTCTTGTTTCAAATACAGATTGTGGCCCACAAGGGAGGCAATTGAAAGCCCAATCCTAGAGAATGAGATTGGAACAATCACATGCTGCTTTCCCATCCAGATCTCCTCCAGCATGATTATGTTCAGCCAAATTGACCAGCTGGAAAGAGCTGGTTTCAGGGAATTGGTTATTGGTCCAATATAGACATTTGTTTGGCTGACTCTAACTATGTTTAAGATGATTTTAGTTAAGTGGAATTGTGTGTACATGCTGTCACTAGATTTAGGAATAAAGATGAAGCCATTTGGCCCCTAGAATTTTTATTTATTTATTTATTTATTTTTAAAGCTGAGGCTAGCCAGCCTCCTAGGCAGACAAGTGATTGTCTAGTGTGTGAAATTTGAAGAACTCTATGGAATAGAAATAAGTCTCTGTCCAGAAATAAGTCTCTTTCCAACTTTAAGATCAGACCTAAAATTCTTACCCTTTTATCTAGTTCTTGAGTTAATTTGTATCTCTAGAAGTTTGCTGTAGCAAGGTAACTTTATTAACTGAAATTGATAGTATCTTAACCAATATAACTAAAGTAATAATATATATTAACATATTTGTTCATTTAACAAGTTAATCTTTCTTGTATAATATATACTAAACACTATTCTATTGACGCAAGTTTGGGAATAGGTCAGTGAACAAGGCAAATACAGATTCCAAGACCTCGCAATCTGGTAAGAAAACACAGAAAGAAGCTAATTAATGAACATACCACATAAGCAGAATGCAAACAATAGTGGAAGGAAATAAATGTGATGAATAAAATAAGATAATTTTTATATTTTATATGGGCCTTTCACATGTCATGTGATCCTTCCATATACCTTGAGGTAAGCAGGGAACATATTGTGTCTATTTATAGATGAGAAAATTGAGGCAAAAGCAATATGGTGTCAGGTTCTGTCTGGTCCTACTCTTCCTCATACCTTAAAGTAATCTGAAAACACCTGTTAGCTTCGATTAAACAGACATTTAAATAAATCCAAGAAAGCATTCTTGGAATGAATATCAAATGGTCTTGGTTTGGGTCAGATCTGTAGACTAGTCCTAACAGGCACCTCTTTCCTTTCAGCAGAGACTTTAAATTCCTGGTTTATAGATTAGTATTAGGACCTAATTCCTGCTCTTAGTGTCCTCAGTGCCTACCAGATAACATTGAGAACTAGAGTTCTGCTGCCATCCTTCCTAGTCATTCTCTGTGCCCCATCATTCTGGGGCTTAGAGTCTTCTCCCTCAACCTCTGCCTAATAGTTGTAGCCTTGATTCATAAGGACATACACACTCATGACTCAGAATCAGGACAGAGATCTAAGAGGGACAGAAGTAAAGGTAGCACTTATGGTATGTCTCCCTCCCAATCCCATCTTGTTTCATTGATTCTTCTCCTACCCACTTAAGCCCCCATGTTGCATCACCACTTCCTCATATCAGGGAGATCATATGATAGTTGTCTTTCTCTGTTTGACTTAAAAAAAAAAAAGAAGTAAAGGTAGCAGATAAACAAATGATAGTGAGTAGATAAAAGAAACACATTTAGAGGAATTGTAAAAATTATTCATGGATTCAAATGATTATTTTAATGATAAAAATTAATATTAGTAATAGTGCACTCTTATTTTGTGTTCCATTTATTTGTTGGGTACTAGAATACATACTTGACATTTACCTTTTAATCTTCCAAAGGATCACTTAAGGTAAGTAATATGACATTTTTAAAGGCTGAAATTTGGCTCACAGAAATTAAGTGATTTATGAGTTTCAGAGCTAATAAAAAGGTTCTAGAGGTTCTAGAACCAAATTATGGATTCATACCAAATAGTTTTGTGCCTTAATCAAGTTTCCTCATATAATAAAAAAAAAAAATAGAGCTCAAAAACTTACCTTACGGGGTCGTGCTGAAATTTAAATGAAATTATGCATAAAAACAAGAGCCCAGATCTGGCATATGGTGCACATTCAAGCTATTTTGTAATTACTATTCTTATTGTGTTCCTGCATCATTGTTTACCCAGTTGGGTCTAGCTCAGACTATAACAGAACCATTGCCTCTCATTGTGATTTAGGGCAGGCGAGTGGTCAAATTAATGCCTATAAAATCTTACTGAGTACAATTCATGAATAGTTCTATGGCTACCAAAGAGAGGATGGCAATGCATTAGTATTCATGATGCTATTTTTCTTTCTGTTCAGTAGGAGGTGTTTTGAAATTGATGCTTTTAATTGGTTTTCAATTGTTTCTGTTTGTGTTTTGGTGTCTTTGCAGAATGGATATTCACTTCACAATTACTTTTGGTATTTGTAATATACAGAAGAACCTCTACATATTGAGCCATGACACTTCAGTCCTTTACTCGTTGTTCTTATATTTCATTGTGGGAACCTTAGCACATCTGTTCCCTGTGGTGTAGTAGAGATGTCGGGGGGGTGGGGGATAAAAGTGAACACTTCTGGTTCTATTTCCTGCTAGTCATGTGAAAACAAAGCACTTAACTTCCTGGAATTTAAAAAAAAAAAAAGATGAATAACTTATATTTCTCAGGGTTGTGAGGTTAAAAGGAACAATACATTAAAAATTATGACCATATAATATAGGTGCTTAATAAATATAATTTCCTTTGCCTATCATCTTAAACTCTGAGAAATGATAGGACAGAGGAAGAATAGTGGGCAGCTATTTCTCTCTCTCTTTCCATTCTCTCTCTCTCACTTCTTCCTCTTCCCTCCCTCCTTCCCTATGATATATTTGTCAGTTAACCCTATTCTCAAATCTGGAACACCAGTGCACAAAATAGATACTTTGAGTTGCTCTGGCAAACCCAATCACATAACCAATTTTCAAACCTAAAATTCAGTGGCCAGAGCAAGTCACATGGCTTGTCAGACTAGCAGAGCTCTACAAGTTTGCACGGTAATAGGTGGATTTAATGAGAGAATTGGAAATGTAAATGTAATCAATTTATCAGAAATAAATACATGTTCACCAGTTGATTTCACTGACATTTGTTCAAGATGATGGAATAAGGATGCTCATCAAGTCCTGGTTCTGCCACTTATTATTTTGATACTTAACCTCTCTATGTCTAACTTACCATTTCTACAGAAAGGGGATAATAATATACTCTTCCTTATAGGATTATTGTTGAGATTATATGAGTTAATATATAGAAAATGCTTAGAATGGTGCTGGATACCAAGAAAGCACTATATAAGAGTTAGAAATGACTACATATTATTATTACTATTAACTATCATTATTACAAGTCCCTGAATTATGAACACCTATGTATATATAAACAAACTTTCTCTGACACCATCAACAGATGTGGACTCTTTATGGGATAATGGAAACAAACCTATGGTCAATCAATTTTCACAAATTTTATTTATTTCAATTTTTTTCCTTTCTTGTTATTCCCTAATAATTTCTTTTGCCAGATATAAAGTTTTAGTTTGACAATATGTACTTTTTATTTCCATTCAGTGTATTCAAATTATTGATCCATTTCCTTTTGGCTTGTTTGGTTTCTCATAAGCATTATCTGTCATCCTTATCTTTATTTCTCTGTGTGTATTATGCTTTATTTTTCTGTATGAATTTAGCATTTTTTCCTTTGCTACCGGATTTCAGCAGTCTGATTAGATGCTCCTTGCTCTGTGTGTGTATGTGTGTGTGTTTGTATGAATGAGTGCATGTATGGAAATGCATGTGTATATATATCCTTCTTGAAGTATACAGAGATTCTTATGTTTGTGTTTACAGATTTCTTTACATCTTACATATTTAAGGACAATATTTATTCGTGTATTTTTTCCCATTTCTTTTTTTGGGATGTCAATTAAGCATGTTACATTGCTTGATATTATTTCACAAGTCAGTGAGATTCTTTCAAAAACTTCAGTCCCTTGGGTGCCTGGGTGGCTCAGTGGGTTAAAGCCTCTGCCCTCAGATCAGGTCATGATCTCAGGATCCTGGGATTGACCCCCCGCATCAGGCT
>NC_139028.1:56014540-56249831 GCF_964662115.1 Mustela nivalis
AAAGAATAGTTATTCATGCAGAGATATTTATTTGCTCAAGTCTAGGAGAAAAGTAGTGTGTTTTTTCTTCTTTAATGTTCCAAGGTATTTTGCAAAACAGGTTCACAAAGAGCCTAAAAGAATAAATAAAATCAGTTAATCCCTATATGTAGTTTCCATATATTGTTGCCACAGCCTGAATTGTTTTCTGCTGAAACATGTAATATTTAAGGCAAAATTGGAATGAAACTAGAGAGCAAATAGACAAAAACTTCTGCAGTACAGTTATTTCTTTTTCTTTCAAGATTTTGTTTAAATTTAAGTAATTTAACATATAGTATAGTATTCATTTTAGGGTAAAATTTAGTGACTCAGCAGTTGCATGTAACACCCAGGTGCACTCCAGGGGCCCTCCTTAATGTGCATCACCCATGTAGCCCATCCCTCCGCCTCCCTCCTCTTCAGCAACCCTCAGTTTGTTCCCTGTAGTTTGGAGTCTCTTAAGGTTTGCCTTCCTCCCTTTTTTTTATCTTATTTTTTCCTTCCCTTCCCCTATGTTCCTCTGTTTTGTTTCTTAAATTCCATGTATCAGTGAAATTATATGGTATCTGTCCTTCTCGTCCTGACTTATTTCACGTAGCACAAATACCCTCTATTTCCATCCACGTTGTTGCAGATAGCAAGGTTTCATTATTTTTGATGGATGCGTAATATTCCATTATATATGTATCTACCAAAAGTTCTTTATTCATGCAGTCAGTGTATTTCTAAATGTGACTTTATTTATTTTATATTAGGAAGATATAGATTTGAACAGTTTAAGTAATCTAATAATTGTGCAGAGGTGAGCCCACCATGACATCTGACTCTAGCTTCTGTTTCTCATTGGAATTCCTAGTGTTACATTGCCAGTTTTTGTGGAATGATTCTTATAAACCCTTCTTTGTTCCTTTGTATTTCTTCCTCAGCACTAACTGGCTTTGTATTTCAGTGTCTGTCCCTCCCATTCTCAGTCCCTCTTCCAGCCTGCCAAAAGGATCATTCCCATGGAAGGCCACTCCCCTATTCCCCTTTCCTTCTTTCCAGCCAAAAGAATACCTTCTGTGACTTGTAGGGTAAGTGTAAGGAAGCTAATATTTATCATGGGTTTGTAATATCAGTTTGGAAAAGAGGATGCCAGAGATTATTCATTTGGGAAGGAGTTGTAACACAGTTGGGATAATTCGAAGTCTGATCATTCTACCATAAACTGCTATTAACTGCAGCAAAATGATGAAAATTAAAACCAAACAATGTGTCTCCCAGTGTTTTGTTTGTGTTATGTTAACTGTAGCATTTCAACATGTCTTAGAGACATTCATGTGGTCCTTTGTTTATCTGAAATTGTTTAAGAATGCACTGTTGAATCTGAAAAAAAAATAGTGTTTATAGGTAATTATCATACACTGCCATCATCTAGAGAGTATTGGGTTAACACAAATATTAACAATAGTTCTTCTAAAATTGAGATGACAGTTAAACTGCATTTGTAGTTATTTCAAAATACACTGCATGTAATAATATAAGAAAAGTGGTTAGAAGATATACATATTAGGAGAAATGAAATGATTTTTCAAGTATTGCCCTAAACATCTGTGAGAACCAACTAAACCTACAAAAACTTTTCAGTAATAGCAATAATTAGGTAGAAAATGTGTAAGAGTGAAAATATTTTTACCTACTCTTAACAGAAAAATATTTCAAAACTAATTTATAAGGCCAAGTGCAAAACTCATATAAAGAGGGTATATTTAAAAATTTGGGGGGAATTTAGGACACCTGGGTGGTGCAGTTGACTAAGCCTCCGACTCTTGGTTTTAGTTCAGGGCTGGGAGATTGAGCCCCATTTTGGGCTCCAGGCTCAGCATGGAGTCTGCTTGAGACTCTCTCAATCTCTCCTTTCCCTCTCCCCCCCTTGCTGTCTCTATCTTTCTTTCTCTCTCTCTCTAAAACAAATAAATCTTTTTAAAAAAGTTCTGGGGCAGATATGCAACAAAGACTGGGAAGAATGAGTCATAAAGATATTATTGGTTTTCAAAATTATATATATATATATACCATTCTGAACCACCTGTTTTGTATTATGTGTGTTTGGGAATACTTTTATATTTATATATTTTTAAATATTTATTAATTTATTTGAGAGAGTAAGAGAGCAGGGTCAGAGGGCAGAAGGAAAATGAGAGAGGCTCCTCAAGCCGACTCCCCACAGAGCATAGAGCCTGACATGGGGATTGATCCCAGGATCCTGAGGTAATAATCTGAGACAAAATCAAGAGTTGGCTGCTTAACTGACTGAACTATCCAGGTGCCCCAAGAATGATATATTTTAAAGATTTGCAGTGAGTGTAAGCTACCATACCACATATTTTAAAAATGTTTAAAATCTGTCATATACCTGAAATAATATAACATTTTATGTCAACTGTACTTCAGTAGAAAAAAAAAGATATATGAAATCTAAAACACCACAGCCTCTGCCGAAAAATACAGATAAATTTACAGGTTCTAATTTAGTATATTATAAAGATAGCATTTTAAATCTGTGAAAAAATGATAGGCTATGCAACAATTGGTGGTGAGACAAAAAGCCTAAATTATACCAACTTATTTTTAAGGAAATAATCGTAGATATGAGCAAAGATTTAGAAATAAGAATGTTAATTTCAGTTCCCTTTGGAAAAATGGGAGCCAATTTAAATGTCTAAAACAAAGGACTAGTTAAGTAAAGTATATGCTTGTAGAATAAAATTATGTATTTTTTCAAAAACAATGCAAATGAATGCATATGTAATATATAAATATATTTGTAATATATTTAGTTCTAAAAAACACAAAATTATATCTACCATATGATTTACTTCTAATTTGATTCTAAAAGAATCAAAACCAATATCCTAACAGCCATTAATTTGCATATAATGGGAATTTCTAGGTAATATTTAATTTTTATGGTTATATTTTATATCTATATTTTTAAAAATCAGATTGTTGCAATGAATATTATTTTGCACATAGAAAAAGACAATGGGAACTATGCAGTCTAAAGATTCATTCAAATCATAGGCTTCTACAAGTTATCTTAAAGCAATAATTTATTTCCTGGGTTACTTGTTCCTCCGCTTTTATTTTGGAGAATGCTGTGAAGACTCTTCTTCCAACACCAGATTGATAGCTCATGCTGTGCTGTTCGCTTTACTCCTCACAGATCCTCAGCGTCTGATACAGTCTCTCACAGGCCGCAGAACATCCATAAGGGCTGAAAGGCACAATCCCTTGAGAAACCTGACTTTTTCGTAAGGTTTTTCAAGGAATGTCCTTTGTTTTCTTTTTCTTAGCTCTTCCGTTTTTAATTCTTCCTTCCCTTCAGATACTGTCTCCCTGGAGCTTTGAGAAAATTGCATTTCTCCCCCTGCAAAGTGCCCTTTAGAGAAGAGTGAACTCACAGGACCCCGAGTGTGGCAGCATCTGTCTTCTGCAGCCCCAAATCATTTATGGCAGGATTTACCGGCTATTAGATTTTCCTTCCATTCCAGGCCATGAGTCAGTAAACTCCAAGCATGGCCATAGTGAAGAGATTTCTTTCAACTCGAGTTTGAGAGGGAGAGGAGACCATCTGTTTTCCCCTAGGATGATCTTTTTGTTAAGGATGTATAGCCTGTCATGGAACTTTACTTGAGTCCATTTGTCTTGCCCAGGCTTCTCTTCAGTCCCTTTGCCTTAGTCCAGTATCCTGCTCACTTGGGTTCCAGCCTCCAAGCCCAACCTCCTTGGTAAGATCTTTGGCCCTTCGAGGAGGGTTTGTTGTTATTTTATTTCCCTGGTTTCTCTTCCCTGCAAAATTCCTGTTAGCTCTTTCATTGGCTACAACTAAGCTCATTCTCTCTAGTCTAACTCAGGCCCTTTAAGAGTATTTTTTCTTTGTTAGTAGACTCTACTGAGCATCATTTTGTGCTTAGAACTGCACGAAATGTCTCTGCTCACTACTGTGAAGTTGAATCCCTGGAAGGTTGAGCTCAGTTTAGTGACCAGCTTGGTTTCTGTAAGGCCTCTATATGGACCAAAGGTTTGGTTGTTGTTGTTGTTTTGGCCCTGCTAGCATGCCCTACAGCTGTGTTTATCTATTTGGATAAGAATAGTCTAACTATGTCATCAACTCCTCAAATTCTCTTGACTGCAAAATAGTCCTTTCTTGATTTATAGATCCTAAATGCCCCTGCAAAACTTTTATGTCATATTTGAAATAAGCAATTGCCATTCCTGAAAATATATAATTCATGAATTTCATGGTTATACAGATAGTTATTTAAGCTAAAATACTGAAAATGAATCCTATAAGTCCTGCTTGTATTAACCCTTCTTATTCAGTCTATTGGATTTGGCCAAAATTATCTAATATATTTCAAATGCATACACCTAATTCTAACCTTACTGCCATGTTGGTAATTGAGGTTTTGGTTTTTTTGTTTGTTTGTTTGTTTGTTTGTTATTTTCATTTTTATTTTTGAAATGGTCTTTTTTTTTAAGATGTTGTTTATTTATTTGACAGGGAGAGAAAGAGAGAGAGACAGTAAGAGAGGGAATATAAACAAGGGTAGTAGGAGAGGAAGAAGCAGCTTTCCTGCTGAGCAGGGAGCCCAATTCAGGGCTTGATGCCAGGACTTGAACCGAAGGCAGATGCTTAACAACTGAGCCACCCAGGTGCCCCTTGCAGTAGTCTTATAACCAGTCTTGTTGACTCCAGTATTTCCAACTCCAATGCATACTCAATATTGGCACCAACACAATAGTTTTGTGTTATGTCTTTGTTTCAGTGATGTGGAATTTATTCTTTCGTGTAAGTGCATAGCTTTTTTAACAAAAAGCTTTATTTTAATAGTAGAGCTAATTAACTTTCAATTATGGTGGATTTAGACAAAAAATCATTTGTTAGTATATAATTGTTATAGTAATCTATTATCACACACTATGTATTTCTATGGTTATCTGTTATATTGTTTTCCATTTCTCACTGTAGTTTTTGAGACTTCTCTCTCTCTTTGTATCCCCCCTTAGTTAACATAGTTAAAGTACGGCCAATTTAGTCTATTTTTTGGAAAAAGCTGTGGTTACTTTCACTGTTACGATTTTTATTATGATATCTATTTTACTTATTTCTGATTTTTCTTTGTTATTTCCTTCCTTTGCTAAATTTCAGCTAAGTTTCTTCTTTTTCTATTTCCTTGTGGTATAATGTTATTTATTTGAACTTTTTTCTTAATATAAGCATTTATAACATAAATTTCACTTTAACATCAGCTTTAGATGCATCACAAAGGATTTGGATTGTTGTGTTTTCTTTTTCTTTTGTTTTGAGACATATTTTGATTATTCATTTGATTTCTTTTTTGGCAGTAGTGTGTTGTTAAATGTTTATATATTAACTATTTATTATTTATATTGAAAAAATAAAAAATCATCAAAGAAAGATTTTTTTTTAGCGATGATGGTCTCCTACTACTTATCCAAAGGAATATCTTTGAAAACGTTTTCACACTCATACTCACATTTATTTTCGGAGGTCAGAGATTCATGATAGTGTTATAACAAGTTGTTCTTTACAAGTAAACTTAATTTATAAAATTTAGCCCTTTAGAAGATAAAGAGAATTAAGATACTATAGATTGATTCTTTATTTAATAAATAGAGAAATGAAAGTTCAAAAACTGAATTATTGTCTCTAGTCAGTCATTCTCTAAGATTTATAAACTCCCTGAGGTCAGGAACTACATTTTGTTGGACATTATATTTTCACCACTTAGTCCAAATTTTATTTTATTTATTCACATTTGCTAAGTGAATGGAGAAATACTTCATTGTTACAGAGGGGCGGATATCTGAATAATAATATATATATAATTATATATATTATATAAAAACATATAATATAGTAATAATTACATATATAATTATAATGATTATTATTATTATTATCTCAGACATCCAGATAAATGCTATCTCCACCAAAAATAGGAACCATGTATTATGGACTTATCTGAGTGATTAGGTGACAGGCAGATTCTATTTATATTACATGTATTATGTTGAAAGTTGTGCTCAAAAATGATTGATTACCCTTTTAAATCCTATGTTGATAGGTATTATTATAACTCTCTTCATTTTATAGGTTAAAAAGTGAGGCACAGAGAGAATGAGTCCCTTCCTGCAAAGGTCACACATTTAGGAAGTAGTAGAATTGAATTTGAATCCCAGTAATCAGAGAGTAGAACTGGTATTCTTAATCTACACTGCCCTGAATATGTTCAGAGCTGTGCAGTAAAAGGTCTCCTATGGTGGACAATTAGAATACCCAGTAAATTGCATTTTATTCTTGACATAAATAAGAAAATTTAGGGATTTCAAGTTCAACTTTTTAAATGTTGTAATATGAGAAACAAAATTAATTTCATGAAAATCTAAATGGTTCCAGAAACCATGCCTAAAATTGAGATGATAATGCTTTTCATCAGATTATAGGGCAATTCACTTTACCATTGAAAATCTATCATTTTTAAGTGAGAAAGCCAAATAGAAGTGACGACTTTTCAGCTGAATTAATTTTTATTTCATACTTTTAATTTTGTCCTTTAGAAGAGAGTAAAAGTAAAACATTCACTTTACCTGGAACAATTCATAGCTGCTTTTAATTTTGAATGGAGAACTAAGATAAGGGGATAGATAAAATTTTAATTTTTCTGACTTTGATATTTCCCATTTGGAATCCTTAGCAATACCATTTCATATTCAGATTTCTTTGACTTTAAAATTATTTTTAGCAGAGATTTATTTACTAAGGGTAGAGCCGAGATTGCGATAATAATTTAAATAATTGAAGGCAGGACTACAGTCACCTCCAAATATAACATACAAACACTTCTCAGAAGGATGTCTTCTGGAAACCTAGCAAAAATACAGTTCTTCATGTGAAACATTTACTGTGCCTAATCAAAAAAACACAGATTTAAAAATAAGTAATGCAGTGTTGGAGACATCCAGAAAAGTGATGCTTAGCATTAAGAAAGATGGGGTGCCAAGCATCTAAAGAGAACTGGCAGCTAGAAGAAATGGGTTTGAGTATGTACACTTCCACCTATTGGCTGTGTGTCTTGTCTGAATCTCAGTTTTCTATCAGTAAATAAGATTTTGTCTGGTACAGATTAGATAAGTAAGGATTTCTAAAAGATTAGGTCACTATAAATTAGAAAACTATGTCTAGAATTTTCCATATCCATGAAGTTTCCTTTTTCTTCTTGCTATTTGAGAGCTTCTGCCATGTAAAGTTCAGGTGGAATCTTAATAGGAATTAGAACAAGCAGATAACAAGCAGATAAGCCTTAGGATGTTTCCTTTTTTCCTGGGCAGTTTTCAAATAAAAGGCTTTAAAATTATTTAATTAAGAGTGCTGATATGAAAGCCAAGTACGTGTTTACCAAAATTTCTGAACATAACACTGTCTTGACCTATCTGTCTTCAGTTTACACTTGAAACTGAGTTAGTCACGAAGAGGCTTGAAATAGTTTCTTATTAAGGTTGACAAATGTAAAAAAAAAAAAAATGAAGTTAGAAGAGATTCCCTTTTTGTCAGTCATGACCTTTTGCTGTCTGATTTAGTCTGAGAGCTTTCCAGCTGGAGTGCCTACTCCACCCTCAAGAGGCCTGTGCGTCTATGTAAAGTCATTTATTTCTGAAATGCACTTGCCTCCTTTCATGTCTGGAGGGGACCATCTTTCCTCTGGCCCCAGTGAGTGTGATTTAATTCTTTTTGGATAGCTCTTTGTTTAAACCTCTGTGGAATACTATAAGGAGCAGTATTGAGGCTCTAACTCAATAGAATATTTTCACAGGCTTCTGCAAAACATTGTCCCTTGGTAGAGTATCATTAGCCTTTTACTCTGAGAGTTTCTTAGATGTATGTACAAGTTGTAGATGTTCAATAAACATGCGTACTGCCAAATTGATGCTGTATATTTTTGTCTCTGTTCTTTTTGATGCCTTAGATAATAAATTCCACTTAATATTTAGTAACCTTTTACTGAGTCAAATAAAACCATATATAATATTGACCACTTGTTTATTAGTCCAAAAGCACTAATTTATTTGAAAATATTATTTAATTACAAATATATTTCCATGTAACATCATTCATTGAGTCCTAAATTTGTGATAAGAATTCTGTAAATCACGAGGGGAGCCCGGGGTGGCTCAGTGGGTTAAAGCCTCTGCCTTTGACTCAAGTATGATCCCAGGGTTCTGGATCCAGCCCTGTATTGGGCTCTCTGCTTAGCAGGGAGCCTGCTTCCTCCTCTCTCTCTGCCTGCCTCTCTGCGTATTTGTAATCTCTGTCTGTCAAATAAATAAAATCTTAAAAAAAAAAAAAGAATTTTGTTAATTGTTCAAGGAAAAATGCTATAAAATAAGATGTGATTTCAGTGTAAGATGATCATACTGTAGATGATGTAAGAACTAAGCACCCCCACATAATGATTATGTAATATGCACTATATGATAATGTTAATAAACCTCATGCCAAGAAGTAATGTCTCTTTTGGAGTATTCAAGAAAAAAATGGAAACAAGAGATGGTGTGAGAACTGAGTCTGAAGAGTTGTCTCTGCTGGACTAATGTAGGCCTTCACCTGTTCGGTGAGTAGCAAGTAAGTACAGAGGCATCTGGTTGACATATTGAGCAATCAGTTGATAAGACTTTCTTGAGATGATTATATGATCAAAGCATTTAGAGAAGTAGATCAGATCAGGAAGAGTAAGGTCTATGAATAGCCTTCAATTATAAACTAAGTGTGTGTGTGCGTGTGTGTGTTTGTGTGTGTGTGTGTGTGTGTGTGTGTGTTGAGGAGGGGCAACAGATGATAACTCTGTTATTTCTGAAAAGGATGGTTCTGAATGAGGAAAGCATGGCAGTAAGCAGAGAATTTATTAGAGGGCAGTGATAATTTTCTAGGTGCAATACCGTAAAAGTGTAACTGAAATTTCTAAATTAATAGCATAAAGATTAAGATGAAAAAATAAAACAAGGGGCTCCTGAGTGGCTCAATCAGTTAGGCACCCACCTTTGGCTCAGGTCATGATCCCAGGGTCCTGCAATCATAATCCCAGGGTCCTGTGATCAGACAGAGCCCCATATCTGGCTCCCTGCTCAGCGGGGATCCTGCTTCTTCTTCTCCCTCTGCTGGTCCCCCTGCTTGTGCATGCTCTTCCTTTCTTTGTCAAATTATTACATAAAATCTTTTCTTAAAAAGCATTTTTTCTTAAATGACCTAGAGCAGTGGTTTTCAGACCAGTGGCATCAAATATAGAGGTACTGAATCTGAAACTCTGGCAGAGAAGGGAAGGTAGCAGTTTATATTATATATTCCCCCAAAGATTCTGATGTACTTCTAATTTTGAGAATTATTGGCTGAAATTTTGTAATGAATTGTAAGGGTTTCTCTTTCTGTGTCATTCAAATGCTTATTCACCTACGTTTATTAACATGATTCATTGAGTCTAAGGTACTCCTGGGTTTAAGATTCAGTGTTACTTTATGTATTGTGAAAAATGCTGCCAATTAAGCCAATTCGTGGCATCAATTTTAAGATGCAACCCAATTTCAGAAGTCTTAAAAATAAAAATGTCCATCTTATAATTTATAAATCATGTTGTCTTGGCTTCCGTGATACCATACTGAATAAAAGAGGTGTTGTTTCACCAATACATCAACTTATTCCTAGGCTTATTTTCATCAAACTTTGAACCATAACTATATGAAACCTGTATTCATTTCTTTAATTTTGTTTTAAACTGACACTTCATGTTTCTACTTTTTTCTTTTCACTAATAGATAAATTATCTGAATCTAAATTGTTAGAATCTGTCTCTATTTATCCCACATGAGTCAAAAGGTTAGAAATCTTTAGGGAATTAATATGTAGGTATTTTACAGAACTGAGAGACATTTTTTAGGAGGAAGGGCAGGTTTCCCTTTCGACTAATACCTTCCACACCCCACCATCAGTGTACTGCTCCAGTTACTACAGACATATTTGAGAATAAAACATGATACGCCTATATTTCAGTATTCCCTCAAAGTGTGTTAGTGATCTTCAGGGTATTTGGAAATGTCTGGGTCACATAAAATTTTGCAAGCACATCTGTCTCCTGAAAATTCTTTTCTTACCCTCACCCCAGGGGATAACATGGCCATCCTATACCCTTATTTTCCTCATAGTTTTCTCCCATTAACTTCTGAGCTTTGCTCTTTTCCTATCTTTCATTTCCCTTTGTCTCTTTTATATTCTGTACAGGTCATTCTGCCAGATGAGAAGCAGTTCACACTTCTAAGTTTGCTGTACTACATTTTCCTCAGGCCTGAGCTTAGTGTGGACTGAGAAAAACCCACAGGCTGCAGTACATACATTTGGGAATCATCTGAGACTCAGTAACTGGAGACAAATGAAAACCAAACTATGGATATAGTCTAAATAGGTAACCAATCCTAAAGGATTACAGAGAACAAGAAACTGTAAACATAAGAACTGGGATAATGAGAGAACCAAGTTAGTTGAGGAGTCTGAGGTAGTCCTGAGCCACGGGGGATGCCTAGCTGTTGGTGATGGGGCTAAGTACCTCCACTCTGGTCAGGTAAAATACAGAAATGCAAGTTTTATATCCATTTTTTACACTGAGCATAAATAAGTGATTTGCCTAAATTCACTAGGTTAGTCTATAGCTCAGATGAAGCTTCTGGCCAGTACTTTTGCCCCACAGCCTAGCAGCAGTACGCCACATCTAATGCTAGTAAGTGAGATTACAGAATACTTTCCCAACAACTGTTAATCCAACACAGAGATCTTGCAGTTAAGAGATGTGAAAAAGTTAAAAGATATTAATTAATCAAAAGCAGAACTACATTGTTTTAGTATAGTATATATATAAAAATAAGGTAAAGTTACTTACTCTCTAAGAATCACTTTTTTTCCCATAAAAGATGGGGAAAAAGATTTCTTCACTCCTACTTCTTTGTTTTATGCAAAAGAAAACCTCCAAAATAAATAAACAAAAAACCAGAAAGCAAAACAACTTGTAAAATATAAATGTTACAGAAATGTGAGACATAATAAATATCATTATCATTTAACAGGAACTAGACTAAATGTTTCCTTGAGTTGGTTACACACACACACACACACACACACACACACACAGTTGCCCCTGGTGGTGACATTTTTTTTTTCTTTTGGTGACTTTAAAGCACAGTCTTCAGTACTCATCCACTCTTTATAAACATTCTAAATCTGGTGAGTCAATTAACCTCTCTAAAATCCAGTTTTCTCATCTGTAAAATAGTAATAGTACAAGTATCTATGCTATAGGAAGTTATTAAAGATTAAATAAAATAAAGAAAAAATAAGATAATAATGTAATTACTATTTAATATATCATCATTAAAGTCCTTAGGTTTAGTCTAATGTCATGGCTGTTAGGAACCATACATTTGGTGGAAAGTACAATATACAACATTTGGCAACCATCTGCTGTACCTTGGCTAGAGTTCTAGGTGTTTGAAAAAAATTATTGGGTGCTCACAACAAATCTTCACATTGCCTATTAATGTCTTATTTTATGGATGACTAACCAGAGCACAGAGGGTATAACTCACTTGTCCAAGGTCAGAGGCCTATAATTGGAAGAGAAAGGAATGGAACACCAGTTATTATGACTTCAAGGCTCTTGCTTTTTTCACAATGTACCCCAACTGAAGGACAGCATAAAAGCAACTAGATTTGTTAGTCAAGGACCTGTTACTATAATTACTTTCCATGGTTTTATTTTTGTATTTGTCTGAGCTTCATTCCTACTAAACTCAACTTAGAAATGTTTCTAAAGAAAGATAAAGCTTGGTGTTAATATTGCTCATACTTTCCATGGAAGGAAGACTTTTCCTGCATAGGAATGGTAATTTTATTTCTGCCCTTAAAATGAGAAATAGGTCAACCTACTTACTTATTGCATTTCTTAAATCATCTTCTGGGGTTTTGGCAGTTTAAGGCTTATAGGTCTTTTCTTGGCTATCTTCCTCTAAATCTCTTAAGGGATCATAGATATTCTATGCACATCCAATCAAATATTTATTAAAGAATATATAATATAACTGTAAATTTATTGTAACATTTTTCTTCTAAGGAGTTCAGAACCTTATGGCATAAATTACCTCATTTATCTTCATATACATTCCCAAGGGAAGAGCTTGATAGCATTACCAGGTCAGATTAAAAATCAATGGGCAAGTGTAAGCCAGTTGTTCAGTTAGTCAGTCTATCATCGGGATTGACGGGGTTTTCACTCTTTTCAGGTAACTCTGCTGGAAGCAGTAGCCATGCTGTGTTCTGGGGAGCAACATGTCAGAACAAGGCTAGTCTGGATGAAAACCTGAAGTGGCTCAGGGGGCCTCAGTTCACGTTTCTTTGGTCATCTGCCTATTTGCCCAGCTAGTGATGAAACAGTAACATAGGTCCTTGTCTCCGTTTGAGAAGTGATCAGCCGTTGTTTTGTCACACTGCCTCATGCTTCAAGGCTCAGATGAATTATTTTATCTGTAAGACTTTTTTTTAAAAAATCCCAGAATGTATTTATTTAATATTATTTATCGCAAGGTCTCAACTGGAAACTTGATTAAAAAAACAAAATCACAAACAAAATTGACAACACAACTTAAAATAACAGTCATATAGAAATAAAGGAAAGGACAGATCATGTAAGGGAAAGCTAAAAAGACAATACAAGGGATGAGTCAGGGTTCTTGGCTGGAGACCTGTTTTGAGTTTGTTTCTTGCAGATACTTTTTAAAGGTTATGGGTTCTTTTTGTTTGGGTTTTGGTTTTGGTTTCCAGAGCTCAGTAGCATGTGTGTTCAAAGGGCTGTGAATGTTGGGTTCTTCTAGCAGGCTCCGGATGGATAGTGGGATGGTGCTGCCATACACAGGGTGGGCCACCTATCCTCCGGGATGTCCAGGCAGATGTCACCCTGGGGGTGGATGTTGGGATCATAGCAGATGTGAGGAATTGTACCACGGATTTGTTTTAAGGGTAGCCACTGGGGAACTCCAGGGAGAGTTTATACCTCAGATCTTCCTATATTGTGCCTGCTGTTCTATGGATGGTCCCTGCATTTGAAAAGATTGTCTGGTTTAGGGAAGACAGAAATTCCTTTGTTACCAGGCATCATCAGCTCCTGCTGTAATCTCTTGCCCATGGAGCGGGCAGTGCTCCAGCTGCCTTGGCTCCTTTGCGGGTGGTGACAACGCTGGTGGAGGCTGGGTCTAAATTCTGGGAAGCCATCTGGGAGGTGCTGGCAGGGGCACAAGAGCTTGGGGAGCATGACTGCAACTATAGGGCTGCAGGCCCTCATGTCCACTGGCAGGGCTTTTATTTCTTCTCGGCAGAGTTACTCATGTGTCTAGACTTATGACAATTCGATGTAGTGAATATTCCCAATACAGTATATTGAATGAATGAATGTATTTTGTGTGCATCTTCTCCAAAAATCAAGAACTTCTACAGGCCAAGAACTATGTTCTGGATCCTCAGCACAGATCACAAAGCCTGGCACACAATAGACAATTAGAATCAGTTTGTTTGTTTGTTTGTTTGTTTATTATTACCGAGAGAGATCACAAGTAGGCAGAGAGGCAGGCAGGGGGAGAGGGGAAAGCAGGATTCCCGCTGAGCAGAGAGCCCAATATAGGGCTTGATCCCAGGACCCTGAGATCATGACTCAAGCCGAAGGGAGAGGCTTAACCCACTGAGCCACCCAGGCACCCTAGAATCAGTTTAGTAAATAACACAGGGAACTAGAATGCATATTTAATGTATGGAGATCAGACTACAAACCTATTGCCTCTAGTTGCTGTTAAAGCACATTCATCTGTGGGTTGATTTTCTGCTTCAAATGGCATCCTTCAATTTTTTTTTTTTTTTTTGAGCCTTACTTTTACCTTCTATAAAAAGGGGAGGATGATACTTATTTTTCTTTATAGGATGCTGTGGGAAGCAAATAGAATAAAGTGTATATATTAGTTTTCTAGGGCTGCTATAACAAAATACCACAGCCTGCAGGATCAAACAACAGAAATTTATTTCCTCTTGTTCTGGAGACAAGAATTCTACAATCAAGGTGTCAACAGAGTTGATTTCTTCTAAAATATCTCTCACTGGCTTTTAAGTGGCCATTCTCTCTATTTGTCTTCCCATGGTCTTTTTTCTGTGCATGTCTGTGCCCTTATCTCCTCTTCGTATAAACACACAAGTCATATTAGGTTAGCGCCTACACTTACAACCTCATTTTACCTTCATTACCTCTGTAAAGACTCTTTCCCCAAATACTGTCACATTTTGAAGTACTAGAGGTTAGGACTTCAACATACAAATTTTATGGGGACACAATTCAGCCCAAAATATTATATAAAAGGTCCAATATGATACCTGCATGTAGCTGTCATTTTATTCATCAAATTATTATTACTATCACTTTTAGTCAAAGATTTCCAATAGACCACAAAATGGCTTTACTTGTTCCTATTAAATAGCTCCTATGGTATCTTGCTCAGCTTGCTTGAAAAGAAAAATGTGTAGACAGGGCACAAGTAATTCTAGCATGAAAGATGGAGAAAGATGAAGAATTATCTTGAAGGAAGTACTCTTCTGAGCTCATTTACAGATTTAGCAAGAGCTCATCATAACTGGAAAAAGCAGATGACCGATCCAAAGAAGGTGATGCTATGAATGGTGGCAAATATTTTAAGAAGAAAAATGAAAGCACGTGGAGGTCTACTTGGCATTCAGGAGAAGGGACAGTGCGTCGGCTGCCAAGCATGAAAGGTATTAAAAAGGAACATTTTCATGAAAACCTAGCAGTCAAATTCGATGGGAAAAGAGTCATTAGCCACATGTCAACCTTGTGATGAGCTTCAAAGCCATCTTTCATGCCGTCATCTTCCCTTCCATCCCCCTTGTCCTTTCTCTTTTATCTCTGTTCCTCTATTTTTCTTTTGCTTTCTTCCTCAAGAACAAATCGAATCCCTGTTACACAACAGACGTTGTCAGAGTACAGTGGTATATATGAAGGTAAATAATATCCTCAAGGCAATTAATGTACAGATATAAATAGGCAGTTCTTATTGTTTGTGGTGGTTATATGAAGCCATCATAAACACTGAAGTAGTGACTATGAACTGTTGTTCCCAAGGGAAATGCACACCACACACCCGCACATCCCTGCAGGCACATGGCACATAAATTGTCACCTTAAATCCTAGAAATAACTCAGGCTGGTATGTTCTATTTTCTTAACCTTTCAAAAGAGAAAACAAGGTACAGAACTCTTAAGTTACTTGCTTGAGGCCATCCTACTAACAGATACTATAGATCATTGGAATTTAAACCCCATCCATCCAGAGCTGGAGTTTCATATACTACAGTACACTTCTTCCTACCATCTCCATTTTCTGGTCATATAAATCTATAAATATATATACATATATATATTTATATTATATATTCATATTACATATACATATTTATATATTATAGAAAGAAGGAGAAGAGATGACCATATATATACATGTATATGGATATGTATATTTATACATCTCTTTATATATAATTATATATACATAGATGATACATATGGTATACTTTTATATCTGTCTATATATCAGATAGATAAATGATTAAATGCCAATGTAAAGATTGATGAGTAAAGTTAATTACAGCTAAAAGATCTATAAGATTCAGGGGTTTTATTGAAAATATTTCCAGCATTTTACACAGAAGAGTGATTATCCATAACTCCATATGTAAGATGTCTCTCTTTTTAGGTGCCAAGAACAATTCTAGACTTTAAGTAAAAATTACTCTTTATAATAATCTTATAAAAGTGACCATACACTCTTCATTGTAATAACAGAAAAGTGGAACTCAGAAAAGTCAACTTGTTAGAGACTGCACAGCCAGTAAATGGTAGAGTTGAGATTTGGACCTAGAATCCAGTAATCTAGACTAGTGCCCCTCCTGATCTCCCATAAGCAGATGTAGAATAGCACCTTCCTGGCTGAGATCTCTTCCTCTTGCCTCTGACTCGAACATCCTCAACCTGAAAAAATAAGGAATGGCAGTCAGAGAAACCAGAATTTGAAGAGGACAAAATGAGCATTCTTAGGAAGGTAATAGCAGAGAATGAGTGCTAGGTAGGCATCTAAGTGTGTCCACGTAGATATTTATCTCAAAGGAGAGAGGGCTTACAGAGAAGGTATTTCTGAGAGAAGTGTTTTGAAAGACAAAGGAAATTCAGTTAGTCAATTGGTCAATAAAAAAAGACATGACCAGCAGGTAGAACAATTAAAGCAAGAAGGCAGGGAATGAGACAGTCTTCACCGAAGCTTTAGGGCCGTGGGTGTGGGAGAGCATGTACAATTGGCTGTTCTTGGCTCAGTAGGAGTCTGAGAGTGAGGTGACACCAAAACAAATGTGGTCAGTATAGAGAAAGCTAGTGGATGAAAATGGGTTTTGAATATGGGTTAGGATACTAGGTTTGGATATTTTCTGAAGCAATAAATTACATTATTATTTAAATATTTAAGGAAGAAAACTAAGTTTCAATAGCCAGCGTTTAAATGGTTTACCTGAGGAATTCTTATTAAGAAGTTTGGGAGGGATGCCTGGGTGGCTCATTTGGTTAAGCATTTGCCTTTGGCTCAATCATGATCCCAGAGTCCTGAGATCTGGGATCAAGTCCTGCACTGGGCTCCTTGCTCCTTGGGGAGCCTGCTTCTCTCTCTGCCTGCTGCTCCCTCTGCTTGTGTGTTCTATCTCTGACCAAAAGAGGGGGGGAACCAGTTTGGGAAGATAAGATAAAAACAGAGAGAGGGGCCAAACCATAAGAGACTCTTAACTATAGCAGACAAACTGAGGTTTGCTGAGGGGTGGTGGGTAGGGTAGGGGCATGGGGTAACTGGGTGATGGGCATTAAGGAGGGCATTTGATGTAATTTGAGCACTGGGTATTATATTCATTTGATGAATCACTGAACTCTAGCCCTGAAAACTAATAGTAGACTGTGTATTAACTAAATTGAATTTAAATAAAAATTTTAAAAATTAAAAATATGGGAGACAGTGCAGTGTAGATCCCAGAACTCTGATTCTAGATCTCAAATTCTATTATAGAGGGGTGCCTGGGTGGCTCAGTCCGTTAAACTCTCTGCCTTCGGCTCAGGTCATGATCCCAGGCTCAGGTCTTGATCCTGGGATCAAGCCCCGCATCTGGCTCTCTGCTCAGCAAGGAGCCTGCTTCCCCTCTTCTCTCTGTCTGCATCTCTGCCTACCTGTGATCTCTGTCTGTCAAATAAATAAATAAAATCCCTGAGGGGAAAAAATTCCATTATAGAATATGTTCAGTAATAATAATAATAATAGATTCTTACTTTAATAAAGAATAAAGAAAGATTTATGACCTCTTTGTGTTAACTGCAAAAATTAAAGTTTTTACCAGGATCTGTTGTCTGGAAATTATATCTGTTATTTCCATAACTGCTTTGCAATGCCATTAATAGGGAAGAAATTAGTAAAATAAAATAACATAAAATAGAGTATAACAAAAGCTTTGATTTTCATAAAGCTGGGATTGAAACATTTTTTCACCTGAAAATATAATGTTAGTTCTCCTGGGACTATCTCTGCATTATCATTACTGTGTTGTCTTGTTTTGGTTTCATTTTCCCATTTCTCAGTCACAGTGAAATTCTTTTAACAATATTTAATAAGAAAAGACATTCCCAGACCTTAAACGACACACATGCAAAAGCCCAGAGAAGTAAACCTCAGGGACACATGGACACATGTATTGCACTGAGTAGGGAAAAAAATTTTTTTTTAAGATCTTATTTATTTGTCAGAGAGAGAGAGCGAGCGCGCGCATACACAAGCAGGACGAGTGGCAGGCAGAGGGAGAAGCAGATTCCCAGCTGAGCAGGAGCTCAATGCGGGGCTCAGTCCTTGGGATCATGACCAGAGCCCAAGGCAGACCCTTAACCGACTGAGCCACTCAGATGTCCCTGAGTAGGGGAAGTTTTAATATGTCAAAAATGACATATTTGAAGTTAGGATGGAGAATGTCCTATACTCTCTTGCAGTCTCACTTGGATCATCCGTCTGTCTATGATCACCCCACAACATTTAGAGCTCTGTGCGGGGATCAGCTGGCTAATCGCTCCTAGAATCACAGCTGCTTGTTTGGAACAGGAATTCTCTCTGGTATAAATATTAGTAGAAATGACTGTGAATAAATCAAGGGGAATTAACAAACAGAGTTTCGTCCAGAAATGTGTCCATTGCTTTATTGCTTTCATTATTTAAATGGTGACCTTTTGGCAGAATATTGTTTAATAAATAAGTCAGTATTTGAAGACATATATGGTTCCCTGGTATATAGTGAGGCAAGCCAGGCTGTCTTTCAAATAACTGAAGAGTTAGGTGCAAATTTCCTTGTATTTATATATTTATGTATGTTTTATATTGTTAAAAACTGCCTGGATGTTAAGAAAAATGACTGGGTTTGAATTTTGACTTGCTGTTTGCTGGTTGTGTGACATTTGACCTCAAATCTCAAGCCTGTTTCTTGAACTATAAAAGGGAAGCACCAGTGCCTACTTCAAACTATAAAGAATGTATGGGGCTATATATCACTTTAAACTTACTGCTGGTTATACTTGTTTTCAACTACCCTAGTAACAACAAAAATATGTTATTGTCACAAAGTGCAACATTTATATAGTCAAATTTAAGGTATCTGATGCCTGGATTTAGAAACACGCACTTGAAGTATACCACACCCACAAAATTCAGCATGCTGAAGTTTTAGATCGGAAGTAAACATATGTGTACTAGATTTTTTTTAAATGAATATACTTATTTTTAGAGCTCTTCTGGGTTTATAGAAAATTGGGCAGCTCCCCACGATTTTCTCTATTATTAAAATTCCACATGGGGTAGTACATTTGTTACAATTGATGAACCAAGACTGATACACTGTTGTTAACTAAAATCAGTAGTTTATACTTGGGGTTCTGTCTTGGTAGTGTGGAAAGATAGACTCTGGCTGTTGTGGGTCACTGAAAGTCAGGGTGAACCAGAGTTTGCCTGTAACTCTCTGACTTACCTTACTGCCAGATCAAATATTATCCAGGGGATATGATACAAACTCAAACTCTCAGACAGCTAACGAGTAGTATTACATCTGTAGGTGTAAAAGTAATGAGGAGAAATAATTCCCTCTCCTGAAATATTTTCATGCCTTAATATTTCATTTAATTAACATTGACTCAATACTTACTATATGTCTGGCACACTCCTTGGCATGGAAGAGATAAGAACTGAAGAGCAATTGGTTCATTACCTACAGGAGATCAAAAAACGTTGGTTGGACACACAAATAAACAGAGTATTACAAAGTATTAAAACAGTGGCAGAGATAGGATGTGCCTAGGATATTAGGAGCACGCAAAAGTGGGGAAGCTTAGTGCTGCTGTGAGAGAGGAGGAATCGTTTTCTTCCTCTTCATCCTTTTCCTCTGTTTCTTCCCCTCTTTATCCCTTCCCCTTTGTTTTTCTCTCCCTCTCCCTTTTCTCCTCCTCCTCTTCCTCCTTCTTCTTCTCCTATACTCTGTGGGTCTTCCTGAGTTCCAATGATGTAATTTTGAGGACTGGGCAGCCTTTGATGTTTCCCTAGTCTGCAGTAAACAATCCTTTTTATGATTTGCCCGCTGCCTAAATCCCATTTCTTTTCTCAAATCCTACTTGCCTTGCAGGTTTAGTTGCCAGCCTGAATCGTTTTTGTTTCTCTACCCAAAGTAAAATCTCTTTTGAGGACAACCATGTGCCTCACACATTGTATCTTCAGTGCTCCACAGAGGTGTCCTTAGCAAGCGCTCAATAAATGGGGGATGAACATAGCACATTATGTTAAAATGTTACTGAATTTATGACTATGTCCACAAAAGTTAACTGAATTAACTAATTCTACTTAATTGCAAGCAGGATAGTATTTCAAATAAAGTAGAACCCTATTGTCATCATAAAGAATCTGCAAAACTCATCCCTTTAAGCTTTTCAGAAGCAGTGGAAGATGAAAGTTTTACAGAAGGAAAAAGAGTCAATACGTGCATATACACTGCATTCTGATAACATTCCTTGGAACATAGTGCCCACATTAGGTAAAAGCTTACTTCCCAATGACCCTAAATATTAATAGGAAAACGAATGTTCAGGGTAATGAGAGAACTGGGCTCTAGTCCTAAGGTCACCATCAGACAGCTGTATAACCATAAGCAGGTTGCCTAATCTCTGGATGTGAGTTCTCTTCTCAATACTATTAAGGATTCATGGGCACCTGGGTGGCTCCATCAGTTAAGTGTCTGCCTCTGGCTCAGGTCATGATCCCTGGGTCCCATGTTGGGCTCGCTGCTCAGCGGGGAGTCTGCTTCTCTCTCTCTCCCTCTGCTCCTTTACGCCTTCTCCCTTCTCTCTCAAATTAATAATAATAATAATAATAACAATAATAATAAATACTACTAGGGATTCATTCAGTTTTCTCTACAGTTATTTTCCACTTTAAGGGGGGGGGAACATGGTTAGAGTATTGTCTTCCCAAAAGCTTTCCAAAGTATGTAAATAATTGAGGCAAAAAAAATCAGTTTCTTTAGATTCTTGGAAATCAAATCAGTTATTCAGTTACTACCTTGTATTGTTGAACCATTCAGAGATTAAAGCAGGCAGATTAAGAGAAGATTAAAGCATTTACTGCCCTAACCTAATGTTAGGGAATATTTGGGCCCTCTCTTGAACCTGAACTTGCATCTTGAAAGCAGCGCAAGTGTAGGATATTTGAGATATACAAGAGATACCTTCCTGTTACCCATGACTGTCCTTCTATGAGAGTTGATACTGGAACAGGTTCTTTCCCTGTTCAGAATTCTTTAATGACTCTTCCTTTATAATTGTGCTTTGCAAGCAATGCTATATAATGTCCAGGTGAGGTCTTCCTCTATATGAAAATAAATAAACTGATTATCCTTATTTAGATAAGTTTGGGGGATTCTGTATATCTCTGGGAGTGTCTCAATGTACACTAACTTATGAGAGGTTTTGCGAAGTCCTGTAATTGGGAAATCTGCATTATTTCCCAATATCTTCCCTTTCCTACTTCCTCCTTACCATCAGAACTCTAGCAATGTCTCTCCATAAAATACTCATCTTCTGCTACTTCCTTTTCCCTAGGAGTTGGCTAAGTAAGTCAGTCCTGACTGATGAAATTCAAGCATAATTTGTGGGTAGGGCTTCTAGACAGACTACTACCGAAAGGAGAACTTGCTCTGTTGGCCTGCTCCCTCCATTTTCTTTCTTTCTTTTTCCTGTTTTGGACACAGACATGACACAGAAACAGTCATTTTGTGACCATGAACATGCAATTGAATTGTCGGGATGGTAGAACAGAAAGATAGAAGGGTCCTGGGTCCTTGCCCAACTCCTCCAGCCCACAGTTTTACCTCTGGACCTCTTGTTAGATCAGAAAAATAGGCCACTTATATAAGCCACTATTTGTCAGGCAGTCTTATTATTTGTGATAAAATAATTTCTAAAGGTTACAACAGAAATTTATTACTTTTAAACTTGAAATAAGATTTCCTGGAAACCCTTTCAGTGATGCTGCCTATAGCCTATATTATGCTGCCTTTCTTTTTTTTTTTAAATCACTGCTGTAACAAATTAACAAGAATTTAGAGGCTTAAAATAACAGTCATTTATTATCTGAAGGGAAGGAATCTGTCATGGGTCTTAGGGGCTAAAATCAAGGCAGGAGCAGGGCTGCATTGCATTCTGGAAGCTTCAAGAGGGAATTTGTGATTTTTTGTCCTTCCTAGCTCTTAGAGTCCACTTGCTTCCTTGGCTTCTTGTCCCTTCCTCCCACTTCAAAGCCAGCAATGTTGAGTCCCCCTCATTCTCTTTCTATATCTCGATCTCTCTGAACACATTTGGGGAATGTTTTCAACTTTTATTTTTTAAAGATTTTATATATTTATTTGAGAGAGAATGTCAGTGGGAGAGAGAGAGAGAGAGAGATCACAAGTGCTGTGGGGAGGAGTAGAGAGAGAGCAGGGAGCCTGATGTGGGGCTTGATCCCAGGACTCCCTGGGATCATGACCTGAGCAGAAGGCAGACTTACCCAACTGAGAGAACGAGGCACCCCAGAAGGTTTTCAGCTTTTAGGAATTTAGGAATTGGATTAGAACACTCTGGATATTCCAGGATAATTTCACCATCTCAAAATCTGTAAATTTATCACATCTTCAAAATCCCTTTTGCCACGTAAGGTAACATTCTCAGTTTCTAGGGGTTTGGACATGAATATCCTTGGAGGCCATTATTCTGCCTACCATAACACTCCAGAGGATAAAGCTCAAACTCCTTAGTGCCAGTCTGTTGTGATCTGATTTTTTTTCTAAGATTTTATTTTTATTTATTTGACAGACAGAGATCACAAGTAGGCAGAGAAGCAGGCAGAGAGAGAGGAAGGGAAGCAGGCTCTCTGCCGAGCAGAGAGCCAGATGCGGGGCTCAATTTCAGGACCCTGGGATCATGACCTGAGCAGAAGGCAGAGGTTTTAACCCACTGAGCCACCCAGGCACCCCAGTGACCTGATTTTAATGTCACTCTTCTAGTCACCATTTTCTCCCCGCTATTCATTTCTCTTTTCTATTTTTTCATTTATATAGATCAAACACCAGGTACAGACAAATTTTTTTGGGGGTGGTTTATGACCTAAACCCATCCCTTTTTCAGGTCCTGGGCCAAGCATCCAAAAGGAGGTCCACCTACCTGAATAGTTAAAAATAGTTTTTAAAAAGTGCATGTATCTAAATAGTTAAAAACTGCAAATTGATTATCAAACTGTTAAGTAGATCCTATCTTCTTTCTTTGACAAAAATAATTTGATAATGTTTTTGAAGTCTCAATTCAATTTTGGAATTCTCTCCTGGCCTCAGAGTTCTACCCCAGAATGTAGTAACACAAAGAAAAATTACCCTAAACCCTCAATCTTTGTCCATGTTTTGAATCCTACACGTTTGAACAACCCAGTCCACTAAACCAATCTCTAACCAAGCCCCTCACTAAAAACCAACCCTTAGCTATCATTCAGTAATACTTAAAATAATGTGATACAGTCTACACTCAGAAGAATGAAGGTGGAATAAAGGACTGTATTTAGGAACTCCACTGACCTCTGCATCCAGAGCATGGCCTAAAACATGAGGTTTGAGCTTTGGGTGGCAAGTAGTATGACCTGAGGAAAGATGAGGTTGGCCCTCTAGAGTTCAGAATTTAGGACACAAGTTCTTCTTTCCCATATACAAGTGAAATACTGCTTATTTGTCTAGTTTAGAATTCTAGTCCTCATTTTTATATTAATATTCTCTGATTGATTTCTGAAGATCCACCTAATTTTTTAAACATTTTATGAGTACTTTGGTAATTTTCCTTCCTCATCCTAATTATAAAACATTTCTTGCCTTTCAGAACTTCAAAAAGACCCCTCTGTTTTTAGTAATAATAATAATAATAATAATAATGGTATTAAAATAGCATATACATGGAATGTAATATATATGAATATATAATGTAATTATATTTGTAGTATTATATAAAATAATACCCTAATATTTATTGAGGATATTTCATGTGTCATGTACTCTGCTTTCCAAGCTTTAGATATTTTCTAATTTACAACTAGAATCAATTAGTGCATTTTTTAGTTACTTACATGTCTCTTGAGCTTAGGGACTGCATTACACTCCTTTTTGTACCTGTAGTAGCTAGGAAGTACTTAGCACAGAATAAATTTTAGATAAATGTTTGCAAAATGAATGTATGGTTGCTTGGAGCTTTATTTTTGATGTCGTCAGTCTTCAACTTCCTTATTCCTTTTTCTCACTCTGGATATGACCAATTTGTTCTGCTAAACTGGGTACAGTAGATTCTTTAATGATACAGTGAACAGCATGTTAAATGACTACAGATGTTTTTAACTTGTGACCATTTTAAAGATAGTATTGAAGGGCCTGGAATTTGGACTGCAGGGTAAAAATGTTGAGCTTTGACAGGAAGGATAACACTGAGAATGTAGGAGCATATTAATTTTTCCAGTTATTAGGTTGACATGTTTATTTTGCAAAATAAGTTAAATGTTCTCATGCTGGAGGGCCAAGTTTATAGAGAGTTAATATGCAGTGGAACAACCACTTATAAGAGATTTCAAGAGTTATCTTTTAAAATATTGAATACATAATAATTTGTCCCTGTTCTAATGTGTCTGGGTATATTTAGTATTCACCTTACCTATCAGAAAATATCACATACATTCTCCCTTGAGCTAAACAAAGATTCTTATAAATTTCATGTTCTAATGAGTTAATAATACACTGGGAATGAGTTATAGCCTTCATCCTAGCAAATTTGTAAAAAGGTTTTTGGAGATAAAAAATCAACTTTATTTATGTGCTTCACTAACATGAATAATGCATCAGTTTAGCCTAAGCTCAATAAGTCAACTCAAACATTTATAAATAAAAAATGTAAAATATTTAAAAAGAATTAATTTCCAAGAGATTTGTATAAAATGTATTTAGTTCAGATTCTTTACATATACCTATACGTACATATACATAAATGAAAAAAAAAAGAATACTGAATGCTCCTCTGGTATAAAGCATCTCTGAATTTTCTTTAGAAAATAATGTTTTGTTCTATAAAGTTGTCAACAGAAAGCTTCTCAGATAGATGGAGATAGATGGAGATAGATGGAATCTGAGAAGCAGAAACAAACCAAATGGATTAAAGAGATGTATGTACAAGGAGACTATAAGAAAAATGAGCTTAAATACAGTATATCTTTAAAACATTTAGGTGTGACAATAGAAATAATAGATGGATAAAATTATTATCTAAAACAATCATATATCTTTTACCCCAGTTGCAACAGAAAAAGGACCGCACACTTTTACATATATGTTACTTACAGTTGAGAGGTAGGGTCATCATCCCATAGTCACCTTAATGTTCCAGTGGAATGGGAATTGTCTCTAAAATGAGACAGACCTGGGGCGCCTGGTTGGCTCAGTGGGTTAAAGCCTGTAGTTCCCCCATTAATTATATATTTCTCACATTCTGTTTTGCATGATATTTATTTGTGGACAAGACCTAACTTACCCATGCCATCTCCTCTCCTTCAAAGTGAATCCATATCTCATTCATTGGTACATTGATTCAGCATAGCACAACACTTATTATAACTTTCTCAATTTACAGTTGACCTTCACAGGTGTTACCTCATTAAATCCTCATAATAACCTTTTGAGAGATGGCTTACTCATTGCTCCCTATCTCTAAATAAAGTAATTGAGTTACAGAAAGATTAAATGACTAATAAATGAAAAATCCAGGACATGGACATAGGACTAATGTCTAATAGAAATGTTGGCAGTGATAGGAATGTTCTGTATCTGCACTATCCAACAATTTAACCACTACCCACATGTGGCTATGAAGTACTTGAAATGTGGCTAGGGCAACTGAAGAATGGAATCTTAAATTTCTAATTAATTTGAATTATTGAATTCAAATTATTAAATAACCACATGTAGCTAGGGGCTACTATATTGGATGACTCTATATTATGATACCTATCATTGTTGCTCAATCAGTAGGTGTCAAATAAGCAGGAGAGATTGGAAATTGATTCCATCATTATGTTATTCACAGGTGATATTATATTCTATTTCAGTTATAACTTTGAGGGGTGTTTTTGGTCACAGGACTGAATAAAACAAATATAATTTTTTTCCTACTACATTTTGCCAAAAAATATGTTCTATGATAGTGACTTTGTAAATGAAGACATATATTCTTTAAGCTTCAGAAGTGTTGTAGCAACAACTTATTATGTTTGAAATTGTTTTTATTAGGACTCCTGGGTGGCTCAGTGGGTTAAGCCTCTGCCTTCAGCTCAGGTCATGATCTCAGGGTCCTGGGATCAAGTCCCGCATTGGGCTCTCTGCTCAGCAGGGAACCTGCTTCCCTCTCTCTCTGTGCTTACTTGTGATCTCTGTCAAATAAATAAATAAAATCTTAAAAAAAATTGATTTTATTATATTACCTAAAAATTTTTAAAAATTAATAATCATTATATGAAAAACATGGTAATACGCCTTTCCTCAAATTAATGAGAATATCACAATCTCCATGTGCTCTGTGGACAATAATCCAATAAATATATACTGAGTGTTTTAGTTTCCTTGGCTATTCTAACAACATACCACACACTGAGTTCTTTGGTACTGTGTAGACAACAGGTGTTTATTTTCTCTAAGTTCTGGAGTCTGGGAGTCCAAGGTCAAGGTGTTGGCAGAGTTGGTTTTGTCTGAGGCCTTTCTCTTTGGCTTCCTATTCCTTTGTGTACAGGGACCTCTGGTGTAATTCTTTTTGTCTTAATCTCCTCTTCTTATGATGGCCACAGTCAGATTAGATTAGTGCCCACTTCAATGGCCTCGTTTTAAGATAATGACCTTTCTAAAGGCCCCATCTCAAAATGCAGTCACATTCTGAGGTACTCGAGCTTCAACATAAAAATTCGAGGAGTAGAACACATAATTCAGCCCATAATATAACTCTTCTTTATTTATTTGTCTCTTTTCTTCAGGAGCTCCTGAAGAAGGTCCTGAGAACAAAATTGGAGAGCGCAAAATCATTTATATCACTGTTAGGCCCTTTTTAAGTGTAAAGTCTGATATAAGAG
Source organism: Mustela nivalis (assembly GCF_964662115.1). Classification (NCBI taxonomy): domain Eukaryota; kingdom Metazoa; phylum Chordata; class Mammalia; order Carnivora; family Mustelidae; genus Mustela; species Mustela nivalis. The sequence continues at coordinate 56,041,493 of NC_139028.1, forward strand.
ATGTTTGATTCAGACAAAACACGTATCTTCCCTTATTCTTTAAAAGACAGAAAATTAGTGGAAAATGCCAAAGGCCAATCATTAATTTCCAAAAAGCATTTTAAAGTACATTGCCCTACATTTTTTTATTAGGACTTTTAAAATGTTAAACATTTTATTATCTATAATAAAAATGTAATTATCATTAAAATTAATTCTGAAGGCTAAAATTTTTTTAAAGTGGATTTCTTCAAATATACTTCTGATTTTAATGTTTGCTTGTTTATGATAAGTTGCAACAAAGAAATAATGGAAACTTGCTTTTTATGCCAGTAGAATCCATTTTTTCCCCCTGATGTCAACTTAAAAGACATATTTTGCTAAGTAACAGTGAAATGTTACTTATAAAAGATTAGACTTATACAACACTAAACTCTGTTAATTTTATCAGTATCCAATACTAAATGAATAAATTCATGATATGCTAATATAGGGGAAAATAATTACAAAGCATTAAGATCTTTAATGACTCATGTCCACAAATGGAGAGGCAATGTTTGTAGTCCCAGGTAGAGTGAGAGAACACCATGCTCTCACCACGTGATCCAGAGCAACTTAATCTCTCTCAGCCCTTCGTTTTATCTATGAAACCCAGGTACCAGGTCCCTTATCTCCTCTTTCTTTAATCTCACAGTGGTGTCTGTAGCTTCCTTTTGACTGAAATCCTCCTTTCAGATCATTCTGAGAGGTGGCTTTTGTCCCCATATTGTTACCCATAATAGTCTTCTTTGGCTATTAGGAGGTTGGGTGGGTTAGTCTTCTCCTTACCAGGTAAGCAGAGACATAGGAAATCTAGAACATGCTTTTTATTCAACAAGTAACTTTAAGTTCTCATTCTTATTATTTCACAAAGTTGTTTTTTTGTTTTTGTTTTGTTTTTTATTTCACAAAGTTTTATCTATATCTTAGGGACTTGGAGAATTGGAGAATCTTGGCATGATTAGTCTAGGCAGCCTGCTTTGCTGATTCCATATTTTTATTATCCTAAACCCTGGGATAAGGCTTCAATGACCCTTTCACTAGGGGATGTCACTTTTTGTCCCTTGGATTATCTAAGAGCACCACTTGCAACTCTATTTTCTAACCAACTGCCGCTTTCTCTTTCTTCCGAAAGCCTGAGTCCTTTAATCTAAGTCTCTTACCCTTCCTTTACCCAATTCCCCTTCTGGACAACAGCCTTTCCCTAACCTGTTTGGTCACAGACACTTTCAGGCGTCCAGGCTCAAGTGTGAGTGACAGCTTCTAGTTCTGAGGGCAGAAGAGATGGATACAGAGAAGATGGTGCTTACAACACTCCACTTTTACTTTTATTTTTTCTTTATACATTTCTCTAATCATTGACAGAGGCCTAGGAAAAATATATGCTCTGCATTTGAGTGGTGTGTGTTTATCTTGTGCCCATAGTCTATCCTGTTTAATAGAGAAGACATGCACCCCCATTGTCAACACAATTTGGAGGCAAAAAACAGGTCTATCTTCCTCCAGGAAGTAAGCAACATGGAAACAAAACATCAATAACAAAGCTTTCTTATTAACTTAGTATTGGTTAAGGCCATGCCCACGTTCTTCCTTGTTCTGCTTTTGTTTTAGATTTTGTTTCTTTGTTTTTATGTTTCTTCTTCTTTTTTTTACTCTTCATAACTGAAAATATCATGTAAAACAATCTTTGCATTGTTATTTTAGAGATAGCACAAGTTGAAGAAATATTCAGTTACCATCAACATTAATCTCAAATGATGAAAATCAAATGTTACTCTTGTGGGAAAGATTAAAATGAGCAACTCAGGATAATTTTCCTTAAAAATAGTATGGTATTTTCACACATATTCATAGTAAATATTTCTGTTACATTTACTTACTGATTAACAACTGTAATGTGAGTCAGCAAGGTCAGAGGGGTATAATTCAAGACTATTATTGCTGAATATGTATCTGCAATAGTAATTCATATCTGCCTATGCATGGTTACATGATTATTAGAAATGGTCTAGTCTGGGGGCCTGGCTGACTCAGTTGATACAGTATGCAACTCTTGATCTCGGGGTCATGAGTTGGAGCCAAATTTTGGGCATAGAATTTACTTAATTAAAAAAATATGCATACACACACACACACACACACATACATACACATGATGGATGTCTAGTCTAGTCATGTCATGTCTAGTCTAGTCTAGATGGAAATAGTCTAGTCTAGAATAACAGTATCTGCCATTTATTGAGTGCCTACCGTAAATCAGGAAAATGCTAAGTCTAGCAATTATATCATAGAAAATAGAATTCTTCCCAAAAGTTTCAAATGAAGCAGTTTTCATAAATAAAGTTGAATGAATCTGCAGAGGTGTTGCCAAAGTTAAGGAAACAAAGAAGTAAGGTGAGGCACCCAGAGCCTAGAAATGAGGGCATGGAGGCCCTTACCACCCTCAGGACTAAGGGAAAGGAAAACAGTGTCAAACCTCAGTGAGAGCTGAGGCCACACAGCTCTGGCTTCACTTTTTTTTTTTTTTTTAACTAGTATGATGCATATCTTACAGATTTATCACTTCTTAACTAAAGTATCATTGATTTATATTTCTTATATCTTTTAACTCTAACATGGAGAGTCTTTGCTACTTATCTATAAATCCCTTACCGTGTGGGGCACCTGGGTGGCTCAGTTGGTTAACCTATGCCTTTGGCTCAGGTCGTGATCCCCAGGGGTCCTGGAATTGAGCCCCATGTCAAGGTCCTTGCTCAGTGGGGAGCCTTCTCCCTCTCCTCCCCACTTGTGATCTCTGTCACGATCTCTGTCTTTCTCTCTCAAATAAATAAATAAATATTAATCAAACAATCAATCAATCTCTCACAGTACTGAGGCTGAATTTCACTCTATAACAGAGATACCATATTGAATTAAGAATGAATGAATGAATCAATGAATTCAGCATTTTTATGATTCAATTTAAAAGCTCTATTATAAGAAGAGCTCTATAGTAATCTCTGTTGACATTCTTCTACAGAGAAAAAATTTATGTTAGGGAAATGAAGCCGTGTTCCTATTTTGAACTTGCCTAGAGAAGAGCTTCAGAACTAGATAATAGAACATACACTCCTGGTGTGTATAAAACAATCCAAAGAACTAGTCCCTTAGAAGCTATAATCTCTTCAGAACGTAGCCTAGAAACAGTAACATACATGGCATTCAGATCAGCTAGACTCAGACTGCTTTTTCTTCAGAAATGCAGTTTTCATCATTCGGTGAATTTTATCGGTCCTTTCTAATTTTAAGTCAGTGCTAAGAACAAATCCCTCATATGTAAAATGATAATGGCTTTGTTTAACCCTCAAAGCTTATTTTAATGCGTATGGTGTTAATCTCTGTCACATGTACTGAAAGTACAGAGGAGGGCAGAAGAAAAAATTCCAATCTTTGAGGAGTCTGTGCTCAAGTTTGGGCAAACAGGAAATACGTGTAAAAATAAATATACAATATAATGTCAGGAATTTTTATGTGGGATGAAAATAAAGCAGACTGAATAGGTAAGGAATGATGGGGGTACTGTTTTGAATAAGGTAGTGAGGAAAAGCCTCTTTTGGGAGGAGACATTCCAACTGAGACTTGAATACTGTAAGGAAGAGCTCCTGTTGAAGAATAAGTACTAGGTTCAGGGAATAGCAGTGTATTTAAAATAGATTAAGTAGACATTACTTTGAGACTTGAATTTAATAAAAAATAATGCGTAGTAATAAAAAAAAATGGTGTAGTCTATAATAGATATACAAATTTGTCATTATGCGTAAGTTTCCTGGGACTGATAAAACCAATTACAACAGACTGGGTGTCTTAAAATAACAGAAATTTATTTTCTCACAGTTTTTGGATGAGGTGTTGAAAATTAAGGTTCTTATGTCCTTACACTCTGTAAACCCACAGGGAAAGTCTTCCTTCTTTTTTCCTAGCCTCCGGTGATTCACTGATACTCTTTGGTGTCCCTTGGTTTGCAGTTACATCATTCCAATTTCTATTTTGTCAGCACATGGCATTCCTCCTGTGTGTCTCTGTCTTCACATGACCATCTTATAAGGACACTAGTCACATTGGATTGTTGGCCCACCCTACTCCAATAGGACCTCATCTAAGCTAATTATATGTGCCTTAACTCTTTTACCAAATAAAGTCACATTCTCAGGTACTTTACCATATCATTCTTTTGGGGGGAGGGGTAGACACACCCAACAGGTAAAATGGTGTTATTATTGAAAGAAGTTTCATACTTTTGATAGTCTTCTAGCAGGAAAATTAGAAGAGTTAGAAATGGATGACTGAGTAAACTATTGACTATTTTTCCTCTTGGGGGGAGTATTTTCATAGTGTGTCTTAGGTCAAAAGCAGAGCTCTAAAAAGGCAAAATAAACTCTGTTCTTTGATTAGTTTTAAGTACGGTTCTGGAAACATTTTTACTCACAGGATAAAACACCAAGAACGGTTTTTTAATTCTGGCCTCCAGATCATTAGAAGCATGCCACAGGAAATGTTTTGAACTTGAAGTATAAGGCTAGCCAGTAGGTTGAAAGAAATAGTCTACTTATGCCTGAAGTCAAAGATGAGGTTAAACTAAATAATGACTGTAAATAATTAAAAACTGAGAACATTATTAAAGTGTACCCAAAGTACTGCTTTTTCAAAGACACATTTGTGGACTATCTCTAATTCTTTTTAATGCTATACTGTTTCAATGAGAAGTTTTCTTTCCTTTTCTGTTGTATTGCATATGACTATATGCATGTGTGTGTGTGTGTGTGTGTGTGTGTGTGTGTGTGTATTTCCCAAATTAAGTGAAGTGAACAAGTGTCCAGATTACCTTACGAAGCCATAGCCATCACAATATCGAATCTAGTATAGAAGAAAAGGCAGGATATTTGGAGCCAGAAATTATGACGTTCACTTCTACCACTCTATTTCTGCATTGTTCTTAGAAAAATTAGTTCATCTTTCTATAACTCAGTCAGTATCATTTATTAGGGTCAGTGAGTGTATTAAATAAAATAACATATATAAAATAATATATATATATATATATAAAGAACATGTATATATATGTTCTTCATATAATTTATGTCATCCATGAGGGTTAATTCTTCTCTCTAGTCATAGTTTACTGTCATTATAATCAAATTGTCAAGGAGGAAATGACTTTTTCAAAACTAAGGCAATGCAGTTATATAAAAAACTGATTGCAAACCTTTGTATCTCCCCTAATGCCTAGCAAAGTTCTCCAGGTACTCAATAGCATGTGTTGAAAGACTCAGTGATCATAATAGAAGCTGATTGCAGCAAAACTAGCCCCCTCAGTCTTCAGCAACTTTTTAATGGTCTTCCCCACAATATACTAGAACCTCTCCATTACTGTCATGCTTGTAAAGGCATCAGCTTTTCTAACTGCAGTGGTTCCCTTCTTGCCTTCATGTTATTAATGCCTTACACAGTAGCCAGGGAGAGCTTTTAACATACAGGTTAGTCCTCATCACTTTCCTCCTTACAAACTTCTAATGAATTCCTATTGCGCTTAGATTGAAATCCAAAATTCTTCTCACAGTCCGAGGGCTCTAGAATCCCTGGCCTTTGCTTACTGCTCTGCTGTCATTTCATACCACTCATTTTCATGCACATTGGCCCTTTTTCTCTAGCCTTCAGAGCCAAGATTAGTTCTGTCTTTGATCTTTTGAACTTGTGCTAATGTGACTTTCTTTCTCCTAGATCCTCCCATGAATCCAATCATCTATGCCTTAATTTGCCAATTTTTTAAACAAATATTTGTTGATGGCCTCCTATGTGCAAGGTATGGCTCCAGGTGTTGAGGTGACAGGAATAATCACAACAGACAAGAAACACCACCTTCATGTGGCTTGTAGTCTAATAGGGAGAGATTGGCAATAAAAAGAGAGAAACAAACTGTAGATAAGCGGTAAGTGTTAGTGTAGAAAAACAAAACAAAACAAAATTAAACAGAAAAGTAGTTTAAGGAATACCAGGGAGTCAGGAGTGAGGATGTTTATTTTAAAATAGTATAGGAAGGAAAAGCCTCCTGGATAAGGTAAGGATCTGAGTGAGGATGCTGATACGTACAAGGAAAGCATTTCTGGCAAAGAGAACTGCTGATGCAAAGGCCTGAGGTGAGGGCATGATCCAAGTCCATAGCAGTAGCTTCACAATGGAGGTACAGTAGCAGGTTATATGCTGGAATTTGTAGGACCTCACAACAGTTCCATTTTTCATTCTAAGTGAGATAGAGAGCCAGTGGAGGGCTTTGAAACTTTGAGTGACCACTACAGTTTAGATGTCAGGATGATTTTTTCTTACCATGACACATATTTGGTGAATGAATGAATGGATACAATTAGTGGGTTTTTTTTTAAAAAAGCTCATCAAATTTCAAATTAATATCTACTATCTACTACCTACCTACTATCTACTACCTATCTACTATCTAATGTCTAACAGAAGTGTTATGGGATATTCAAAGAGTAAAATAAATTCTATGTATTTGATATTGAACCTAGATAAACTTATCTTCAATGAATGCATTTATTGTATCTAAGGATTCTCATGTTGCATATCATCCCTTTGTCTCTTCTGAGATGAACGTGCCAAGCACCAAGAAGCTGGACTTAATAATGTATACATTGTTACATTACTGTGTTTCCAGTGCTCATCGTGAAAATAATACCAAATCCTAAAGTTAAAATTGATTGACATTATTTTTATGGTACTGCTTGCTGAAAGATGGTGAAGATCCAAAGTAGAGAATCCTCACTGTGTCTTATATTTTGTTCTTTGTTTCTGTTTTTTACTCCCCCCATCCCAACTGAGAATAGGGGCTTTCAAATGAATAAGAGCTTTATTCCTGAGCAGAAGCTGAGTGATGTCTTCTCACACCTCTGATGCTAGCATTGCACACTTAAACAGTTTTTACTCTTCCCTTTGATATTTCAAAAAGTCTGAATTCATGCCATCATTTCATTAAGGCAAACAGACCTGGACAACTTGGTGTTTGGTGTAGTGGGGATGGTGCATACATAGGCTTTGGAGACAGATTAGAGTTCGAATTATTGCTTTGTCATTTACTTTGTCATAATGGTTAAGTTACTCCCACTTAAATGAGTTCCTTTATCGAGTAACAAGGGTAAATGGATATTTGTTGATTTGATTCTATGAAGTGAGCAAAGCACTTAATGTAGGTTTTCAGTAATTGTTATTTACTCTTTTTGTAGTCAGTGGTGGTGTTAAACCAGCATTTCTTGGTTATCCTCTCACCCGATGTGTTTACTTGCATTGAAGTATCTTGAAATCTATCTGGAGAAAGATATTCTCCCACAGTTACTTCTCTTCTCAAATCGAAGGCAGGCTATAATAATAATAATACAAACAATGTATTATTATTATTATTTTTGCACACAATGATGTGTGAGCAAAGAAGAAAGAATGAGAGATTCATCCAAGAAAGAGCTGACAGCCTTAAATAAGTTACTTCACCCACCTGTGCCTCGTTAGTAAAATAAGGATAATAAAATGATACTTGCTTTTCAGCATCTTTATAAATTTGAAAAGAGGTAATACCTATAAAATCACTTTCAAAAGCACTGATATATAACAAGTGATGCCTCATTATCAGCCACTTTTTTTCCGGAGAATTTCCTCTTAAATTGGCTGGGTTCTCAAATCACTAACTCTCCATGGGAGACTGCTTAAGGTTGTTTTGGGGGCAGATGCTGCTTGGGGACTTTCTCTTCAAAATACAGGACCCAAAGCGTAAGTCTTTATTTTGCTTTCCTGATAAATTTTATTTAATCATTTATCTTCATCCCATCTGGCATATGCTCTTCCTTTTGTTTCAGCGCAAGGTAAAGATTTTCCACCCAAGAGCAAGTGCTAAGCCTGCACACAACAGGATGCTTTGTTAACATTGGATGTGGAGATTCAAATAGGGAAACTTGAGTGAAATATAGAGAGATTTAACTCTGTGAATACCAGATGCCATTTTAAGAATTCCTAAAACTGAATATATGAGAAATTAAGAGTAAATGAGAAAAAACATTTGGGTTATGGCATAGAATTTTTTCATCTGGTTACATTATCTAAGTATATATCCCATAGTACTGCTATTTCAAATGTATTAAAAATAATGCAGCTGTTTTGAGTTGCCTTACTGTACCATGCATATGAAAAGCCTGGAATCTGAGTCAGAGACTGGTAACTCTTGAGGCTGTGCAGTTAACACTTCTGTACAGCTTTGTGAATGCATAGAGTGATAGTGGACTCTAGGTCAGAAGGTATGAACTTACATGCTGGCTCAAAATTTTACACACTTTCTGAAGTTGGGTGTGAAGACATTTCTGGGAATTTATTTTGTTATGTAAAAACTAAGGGTAATAACAGCTACCAAGTTGCATTATAAGAAAATAAAATGAGACTAAATATTCCAGATATGCATAAGGCTTTCCAAAAGTTATTTGAATCTTAACCTGAATGTGCCAGTGGTTATTATGTATTTTTGGATGAACTCTGCCTCAAATTTTACTTGTAAACTTATGAGGCTTAATTAGCCTAGTTCTCAACCTTTATTAGATATAAATATTATATAGGGGACCTTTTAAAAATATAGATTTCGGGGCATCTGGGTGGCTCAGTGGGTTAAGCTGCTGCCTTCGGCTCAGGTCGTGATCTCAGGGTCCTGGGATTGAGCCCCGCATTGGGCTCTTGCTGAGCAGGGAACCTGCTTCCTCCTCTCTCTCTCTGCCTGCCTCTCTGCCTACTTGTGATCTCTGTCTGTCGGATAAATAAATAAAAATCTTTAAAAAAATATAGATTTCCCCCCCAAAAAATAAATAAATGAAATATAGATTTCCAAGTCCTGTCACCAGAGTTGGGTCAGTGTGCCAGTGTGTATCTTAGGAGTCCACATTTAACAAGCTTTCAAGAGGAAGAGATTCCCAAAAGTGGACCATAGATCACATTTTGCTAAGTACTATAAATGATCTTTAAGATCCCTTATAGTTCCAAAAAGACATGCATGAATAAATGTCCATTTTAAAATGTTAGTCCATATTATATTTTCAATGGTAAATAATATAATTACAAAATAATATCATACATATGATGATGTTTACTAGTTTAAGTATGCAGTTCAATGAGTATTTAGAGATACATAATCCTTGCAGTCATCACTTAAGTGAAGATACAGGGCATTTACAGAGCCTTAGAAAGTTTCTTCCTGCCCCTTCCCAGCCAACACTACTACTCTCTCACCCAAACTAACCACTCTGCTGGCATCTCTTGCCTTTTCTTAAGTGATATAAATGGGCTTACAGTGTGTACTCTATTTTACAGTTTCTTTTACTCAACATAATGAGATTCATTCAAGTTTTTGTATACATAAATAATATCTCTTATTTTTAAAAAATTGTATATGATAATTTATTTTATGAATTTATTCTACTATTGATGGATATTTTCTTTTTCACCAGTGTTTTGACTATTATGTTAAAGCTGTTACAAACATCCCTTGTATATGTGATTTGGTTCATATAAGTCTTTAGTGCTCATGGGTATATACTTAGATAACTGCACCATACAAAAGGCATCTATCTGTTTAGCGTCTATAGATACGAACAGATATTGAAAGTGAACAGATATTGAAAGTGATTATGAAAATTTATAATCCTGCTAGATAAAGAGGTAGATAGGTAATAAATAGAGATGGATAGGTAGAGATTTAAATAGGTAAATAATGTTAAATTTAATGTTCTCCTGTAACTTTTAGTTACTGAACAACCTTACCAACACAATATTTTCAGTTTTTTGCATTTTACCATTCTGATGTCTGTGTAAAAGTGCTTGGGTTTTAATTTGCATTTCCTTGACAACTAAGGATGTTGAATATCTTTTCACATGTCTAAAGAATGCCCTGAATTTGAAAGTGCCCTGTAAACTAAAAAAAGCACTGTTTTAAAGAGACTTCTTGGGTTTTTGCCCATATTTTTCATGTCTTTTTCTGTTCTTTCTTTTTTTTTTAAGATTTTATTTACTTATTTATTTGAGAGAAAGACAGAGATAGAGAGAGAGCACAAGTGGGGTGGGGGCAGAGGGAGACTCCTACTAAACCAGGAGCCCAATATCTGGAGCTGGACTGGAGACCCAGGGTTCATGACCTGAACTGAAGGCAGACCCTTAACTGGCTGAGCCACTCAGGTACCTCTCTTTTTCTTATTGATACTGATTTGTAATGCTTTTTTATATATTTTGGAATTTTCTTCTGGATACACACACATGCACAATATATTATCCCAACCTGTGTCTTGCATATTCATGTTACGAATGTTGTTTTTTGAAAAGCATTTTAAATTTGATAAATCCTATTCATCAATGTCTATTTTGCAGTTAGTAAGTTTTACCTATTGTCTTAAAAATCTTACTGAGTTTGTGGTCACTTGATTATTTTTCTTTGCTTTATTCTAGAAATTTTATTTTTTCAGGTTTTACCTTTTCATCTAAAGTCCATTTTGATTTAAATGTTATAAATAGTCTGAGGTAAGGGTCAAGATTTTTTTTTCTACCCAAATATCCAACTTTTCCTACTATAAATATTGAAAGTGCTATCCTCTCCTCACTGAATTGCAGTGACACCTTTGTTACAAGTCAAGTTACCTTGAAAGTGTGCATAAAAATAAAAACACCTCTTTTTCTTTCCATCGATCTTAATTTCTGTCCTTGTGCTAATATAATACAGTCTTAATTACAGTAAATTTAAATTATGGTGGTGTAAGTTTTCTAGTCTTGTTCTTTAAGATTGTGTTGATTCTCTTGGTGCTTTGCGTTTCTATAAAACGTAATCAAAAATAGTTTGTCTGGAAGATAGGCAAAATGGGTGAAGGAGAGCAAGATATACAGGCTTCTAGTTGTGGAATGAAAAAGTCTCAGGAATAAAAGTGACACAGCAAAGGGGGCATGGTCAGTGATAGTGTAGTAATGTTATATGGTGACAGATAATGACAGATAATATCCTATGCTCACCACAAATATAGGTTGATATTACCTATATTTGTGGTGAGCATAGGATAATGTATAGAGAAGTTGAATCACTATGTTGTTTGTCTGAAGCTAATATTGTATATCAACTAAAATAAAACAAATAAAAATAAGAAATAGTTTGGCAATTTGGATTCTGATTGAGGTTTCACTAACGCTCTAGAACAATTTGAGGAGAATTAACATCATCACAATTTTTGATTCTTTCAATTCATGAGTGTTACGTATTTTTCCATTTATTTGGATCTTATTTAAGTTTTCTCAGCAATGATTTGGATTTTCAGTTTAAAGAGGTTATACATGTTTCATTGGCTGTCCCTAGGTATTTGACAATTTGGGATGTTAATGTAAATTTACATTTAAAATGTTAATTTAAAATTCTCATTTTGTACTTTTTTTTATTAAACATTAGCAACTTTATCATTTGAACCAACTTTATTAAGGTCATGAATAGCTATCTGTAATCTAATCACCATGGCAAATGTACTGCCTTATAAGCTTTTACTTTTATATGCCTCTCAACCTTTATATGATATCTGGTATATATTGCAGAAATCACCCTTTTATTATATGCAACTTTATATGTTCTGATTGTTTCTTACAAATAGGATGTTTCTATAAAATACAAGGTCCATGAGAACAGGAATCATGATTTGTGTTTATCAGGAAATTTTGCCCCTCATACAACATAATTCTGAGCATATAATGATGCTCTGTTATTCCTTAGATTGTCATTCATTACTCAGGCAAATGGCCCAACTTTCTCTTTCATCAACCAATGGCAGGCATATTTTTTCATAGGCAACATCTTTTCCTGCTGATATCTGATAGAGTCCTGGGCTCTTTCTCAAAATTGCTTCTAACAATTGCTTGAGTTGGCATATAACACTAATTTATAATCTCTATTTATAATAGAGATTTATAATCTCTATTTAAACATTCAGTAAAACTTCTACAGAAAACTAGAGTGAACGTCGGCCATTGTATGTTTCCTATTTTCTCTAGCTGGCACTTACTTCTAGCAGTTAGTGGACATACTCCATCATAATTAGGGTTGTCTATAACATAGAAACTCTCTATTATATATGTAATATATGCATAATTTTTATTGTATGTATGTATGTGTATAAAATTTTTATTTGCAATAAAAGCCAAATTGATTACAAAATCTCTAATTTCACAGTTAGAAGGGTTGTATGTGTCTGTGTGCTTAGGTGTGTGTTATGCTATATAGTACAGAGTTGTGCTGTCTTAAGTGCATGTGCGTCTACATGTGTGCATGTGTGCATGTGTCTTTCTGTATGAAAATCTTGAATCTCAAGTAGATAAGATTTACCTGGACTTGATATCTGTATATCTTTAACAACATCAAAGTGGTAACATGGGTATTTTTTTTTTAAGATTTATTTTACATATTACTTACTTACTTACTTACTTACTTATAGCATGGGGAGGGGTAGAGGAAGAGGGAGGGAGAAAATACCAAGCAATGAGTATGGAGAATGACATGGAGCTTGATCTCATGACCCTGAGCTCACTATCTGAGCCAAAATCAAGAGTTGGATGCTTAACCGACTGAGCCACTCAGGCACCCCCAAAAGGGTATTTAGATGATAAATAATTTTTTATTATTTTATATTATATTTTATAAGATGATAAATAATTTTTAAGTGACTAAACCCAAACTCTGAAAAATCTGGTCCTACAAAAATTATATGTATTAATGAATATCTGTGCAATTTTAATCACAATTGATGACTCTAAGGCTCTGAGTTATGACGTCAGTATCATTCTCTGGTTCCTAATGTTAAACATCTGGGAATAATTTGTAACCAGTTTGGCCAGTGGAATGATATTTGTGTTGGTTCAATCTGACTTTTCCTGTTGATGTCATATTGCTGCCATTTCACACCATCAGATTTTTAGCTGGATTTTAAATTCTCCTGGTGAAATCTTTATGACTCAGTATGTCTCTTTCTCTAATCCCTTGTTCTAAATACATTTTTTATACTCGCAGTTTGCAACATGATTTTTACACAGTCCTTGCTTTGCTTTCTTGTAACCAAATCTGAGAAATCTGGCTGTGACTCAGGATGTCATAGCTCTCTGTCCCTGATCCAAGAGCTCTTGTTTCCCATGTGGAATCTGTTCTCCCTGGTGGTTGCTTCCTCACCACCTGCACCAAGAAGAGAGGCGTTCAAACTACTAAGCAGGAAAAGTCATTTTTTGTTTACATGTAGATTTGCAAATAAGTAATCCTTTCCTGCAGTGACATGATGCTTTCCCTATAGTATCACTGACAGTGTCTCCCGTTTCAGTTTTAGCTTGAAGGTACATTTTTAACAGCTTGATGCACAATAAGGTGTTCATGAGTGCTCCATTTTCGTTTATCTGAAAACAAAAGCAAAGCAAAATATTTAGTATCAATAGGATGCCAATCTCTGGTAGGCTGGCATGATGGCAGTTTTACATGCTCAGTGACACGTTAGGAAAAACATATATTTAGTTACATTGCAGTAAAGGTCTGAACTCCTGAATTCCATTCTCTGCTTTTCTGCAAGGCGTTACCTCGTTAACCTGTCTGGACTTCAGTTTCCTTGATTAAAATGGAAGCACTTGACTTAAATATTTCTGAAGTTGTTTCTAGTTTTATCAGTTCTCCTTGGAGTATAATGATATTTTTACAATTAAATAATTTTATCTTTAATTCATAACTGGGGGCTTATTAATATATAAGCTTTCCTCATTGAGCTTCTAGTCAGAAGCTGGCTTATTTCGATTCTATTTTGGGCACTATTTTCCGTGAGGAGATATCCACCCTCCAATTACAGGAGCCTGGAGCCTGACTCTGGAACCTTTGAAGCTTTGTTATATTCCTGGTAAAGAGACACTTTTTGAAACCTGCAAGGGAGGGTGACATTTCTTAGGATCAAGAAAGTGTGAACTTTGGCACTGAACATAGTATGCTATTCAATTGTACTTCCTGAAGTTCAGGCTTAATGTAGGCATGGTGCTGCTATTGTAAAACATGCTTTTGAATCAAAGAAGAAAGAGGAAATATCTCGATAAAGTAATTTTGACATAAAGATATCTATTGTTACTAGCAGAGCTTCTGAATACACTGGAACAGTTCTTGACAGTAAAAAGGTTTTCATTATATATTTTCCATCACAGTCAAACTAGCAGGAAGGAAGAAAAAAAGAATAATACTTAAATGTCTATGATTTTTGGCACCATGTTAAGAAATAGAGAAAGAAAAATGAATTTCACAGTAAAGAATGAAATGGTATTTTTGTTCTCGGCAGACATGATTTTTTTTTTTAAGATGTATTTATTTATTTATTTATTTGACAGAGAGAGCAAGAGATCACAAGTAGGCAGAGAGGCAGGCAGAGGGAGGGGAGAAGCAGGCTCTGGGCTAAGCAGAAAGCCCAAAGCAGGGCTCAATCCCAGGACCCTGAGATCATGACCTGAGGTGAAGCCAGAGGTTTTTTTTTTTTTTTTTTTTTTAAATTTTTTATTTTTTATAAACATATATTTTTATCCCCAGGGGTACAGGTCTGTGAATCACCAGGTTTACACACTTCACAGCACTCACCAAAGCACATACCCTCCCCAATATTCATAATCCCACCCCCTTCTCCCAAACCCCCTCCCCCCAGCAACCCTCAGTTTCTTTTGTGAGATTAAGAGTCACTTATGGTTTGTCTCTCTCCCAATCCTATCTTGTTTCATTGATTCTTCTCGTACCCACTTAAGCCCCCATGTTGCATCACCACTTCCTCATATCAGGGAGATCATATGATAGTTGTCTTTCTCTGCTTGACTTATTTCGCTAAGCATGATACGCTCTAGTTCCATCCATGTTGTCGCAAATGGCAAGATTTCATTTCTTTTGATGGCTGCATAGTATTCCATTGTGTATATATACCACATCTTCTTGATCCATTCGTCTGTTGATGGACATCTAGGTTCTTTCCATAGTTTGGCTATTGTGGACATTGCTGCTATAAACATTCGGGTGCACGTGGAATGGGAAGTCAGAGGTTTAACCCAATGAGCCATGCAGGCGCCCCTAGCAGACAAGACTTTACGTCTTTAGCAGGAAGTCTATATTAAAAAGAGTTAAATAATGTCTCAATAAATTTTAATTGAGGAGGACAGCTACATTCACTTACTCACTGTTAAAGTTGCTGTTTTATGTTATTATATAAGCAATATTCATTGAAGAATTTTCAAGACCACTGGACCCAATGAATGCATTTTATAGAGGCAGCACTTTGTAGGGAGATGTCTTTGAGTCCTTGGCTTCATTTTCCATTTGTGAAACATTGATCAGGAGGCTCTGTAAACCTTGGTTTCCTCTTCCATGAAATCTGTAGAATATAATTGCTATTGTAATTAGCTAGTTAGGGAGATTTACTCAAAGTTAAACAATAGCATTGTTCTTTTATTAAAACTAGATTAGATATGAGGTCTGAAATCTAGTCCTTGCTCATTCTACTACACTAAATTGCCTTCTCCATAAAATGTAATGTTGTGTAATGGTTTTTATTCATGTTTTTCTGATACAATAATGTTACTTGCATTACACTTATATATGTGTAATATGCGCAGATGCAATAATATTGTTATATATTTATAATATATGAATATGTATGTACCTACAGTAACTCTGTGTTACCATGTACTAGACACTGTTTTAAACACTTATATTACTTGCATCTAGTATATTATTTAGTCCTCACCGCAGCTGTATGACATAAATATTATATCTTCTTCAATACAGTTATTGTGGCACAGGAGAGTCCAGTTGCTTGTTCAGAGTCACAGACTTGTTAGTTTGAGATAAGATTTGAATCCTGGAAGTCTGGCTCCACAGGGCATATTATTAGCTATGACTATTCATTATCTGTACCTTGTAATTATTGAGTTTCTGAAATAAGGGCTTGCATCCACACTCATTCACATTCTCTGGAAAGTCTTTCCTGCTCCTGTATCCCTGGAATACTTGAGGGAATGCTTATACTAATGCAAAGTGATAATAGTAGGACAAATACTTATTTATATACTATAAATATAATTACATAGGGCAAAATATCACAAAATTAGAACCACAGTTACATTTAAGTGATAAAATGTTGGCCATTTTATCTTATGATATAGCATGTTTGTATGTGAAAGATCATCCTCATGACTATGGAGCTTTGATTAGCAAGATAATTGTCTGGGGACTGGGTTAGAGGGCATTGCAATTGTTAACATGACTAATTAGGAGTCTGAACTAGGGAAGATACCATGAGTCTGAGCTACAGAAATGAAGCTTTTGTTTACATTACTACTGGTCCTGAGCGTTTAAGCCCAAAAGACAAAGAAGGAAAAATAGGCCAACTTTATTCTGTCATATATGCATGGTCATTTTCTCTGTCCCTGACTCCCTAACTCTTCAGTCTGAAAAAGAGTCTCAGTGCAAAAATGCAGACAGTTTAGCAACATTTAAACAATGTCATCTCAAAATTTCTAACATGTTCCATTATACCCTTGCTCCTGATTCTAATAACATTTTGCCTAACCACCCTAATCTCTTGTTTTATCCCTAAAACAAATTAAGTTAAAGATAAGAACTGAAAATATACATTGCATTTATGAAAGCATGAAGTCATTTTTGGCCTTAGATAGAACAATTTCAGTAGAGAAGTGGGGCCAAAACCAAATACTGGTAGACTAAAGAAGGATGAATGGAGGAAGAAAGTGGAGATAGACAGGGAAAAGGCTGAAGATGCAGGAGGGAGAGACAGAGACAGATAAAGAAATGAGTGGAGGTAAAGATAGACAGAACATGGGAGTGAAAAGAAAAGTTTTGCAGGAGACATGGAAAATGCTTATGCTACAAAGGGATAATGGTGTGATTAAAGTAATCAATAGGATATTATTACAACTATGAAAAAATAAAGATCAAAAAGTATAACTCCAGTTGGGTTGGAGAGGTGAGATATTTGTTTTTCATATTATACTTTCCATAATTTCTGTTCTGCTGCATGATTTTATAACATATAATTTAAACTCAGTAGTAAATTTAACATTAAAAAGGACTCCTTAACCAATTCTTCCACAATCCAGCACACACACACACACACAAACACACACACACAAACCTATTCATGATACACACAATGCTCACTAATATATGGTAAAGAATAAGTACGGAGGGGAGCATCATGAATTGATCAGATGAAAGAAGAGTTGGTATATGTGCTATGCATTACAGAGAAACTTCTTATCTTCGGACAGAGGCAGTAGTCACAACTTCTGTGCAAAGATCACTAAAGATAACTCCAATTATTTTTCTAGTATTACGGACAAAGAGACAGTCCCTCTCTGTTAGAAAGTATCATCATATTTTATAATAATGAGAGTTCAGATAACTTCCAGATTCAGTCCAGAGCTGAGAGTTTGAGGAGTGAACATTTTGGAAGAAGAATTAAGGGTCAAAAAATTGAAATCATCCTTCTACTCTCATGTAATTATCTTTCAACTATTTGTTTTCTATCTTTAAAATGGGTACTTAAGATAGATTCTGTAGAACCCACTTCCTGAATATGTAGAACAATGATTATCTACACCAAAATGTGTTAAGAAAAAATTAATAAATCCCAGGGTATGGTGAGCTAACTTGATAGAACTTAGGCATAAGAATGTAAGCATGAGGGAGTGAGATTAATATAAGAATGATCTAATTAAGTAATTGTTGTATTGTAAGTTATGAGCTTTCAATTAAATAAAAACTTAAATTACTCTTTTGCCTCTGTTAATTAGTGGGTTTTGTATCTGGTTCAGTTAAGCATAAAGAGGATACTGGTACAGTTTTTCACCACAGGGACTGCATTTGCAATTTTTCTAGTCTTCTGGGATTTGATGCAATTAAAATGAAATTGAACCCTTGGTTTAATCCTGCTGAGGGAGCTTGTTGGACAGAAAGCCCTGCAGCTTCACAGAGTAGAGACTTGAATAAAGTAGAGTGTATTACCATCCCAGTTGTGTTTAGATATTATCTTTTCCACGGACTCATCTTGGTCTACCCAGTTGCTGTTATTTTCTGGACTCTCTAAAGTTCCTCTGGGATCTCTGTTTTTACACTCATGATTATCTTATTTACTCATCTCTCTTCCTTAATAGACTATAAACTTTGAAGACAAGTAGAATGTCTTATCACCATTTGTTGACCTGCAATGTTGAGATCATTGTTGGTAAGCTCCAGGCTTGATACATGATCACTGTCAAGTGTTACTTCAAGTTCTGTCTCACTAGACACATAGACCACTTTTGCTTTGATTGGCCACAGCTCACATGTGTAGTGTCTGGCATAATTCAAAGATGTGCTCCTCAGATTTGTCATCAGTTGATTCCTTTTGGTCTTTTATGACTACTACCATGACTACATATTAACTACCATGACTCCTACAACTAGCTGGGCTTCTGGAACTCTTGTCATTATACATATAGATTTGTGGGTCACACATTTTGCTTCCCAGGGTAGTAAAGTGGGAGAAGAATGAACACAAATTCTGGAATTAAATTGCCCCAGGTTATGGTTTTACTACTTCTTTAAATTTGCTCAAGTTCCTTGAACTCTCTGAGGCCCTGCTATCTTATTTTAAAGAATGAAAATTTTAGTGCCTTTCTTTTTAGAAGAGTTTAAATAAGGTTTAAACCTAAGGGTTTATTGTGAAGATTAAGATGAGAGGACATATATGTATTTTAAAATAGGGAAGAAAATTTCCTTTGATATTTGTCTTTAGAAGATTCTAGAACTATTTTTTTTTAAAGTACATTATACTGGCTTCAAAGAGCAACAGCTCAAACTTACATGGTTTCATGGAGGACAGGACATGTCCCACCAAGCATCTTTCTTTTTTGGTGGAGGAATCTTTTTCAAAATGCAGTCCCTGGATCATCTACGTGAGACTTCTTTTAAAATATTTTTTAAAAAGTCAGAATTCATGATCTTGTCCCAGACCAATATAACTAGAATCTATAATAGTAGAACCACAAATGTAGACTTTCAGTATTTTTCACTCAAGTGATCTCTGTGCATCACTGATCTGGAGTTGAGTCTAAACCCAAAATAAGGTACAGTTAACTGCAATATATAACAGAGCCTATTATTTATACACTTGGCTAGACTGGTGATAAAGCACATTTAGGGATTGTTGTCAGTAGATGGCACGATTTAAGTGTCAAGTGAAGTTGCCAAAAATATAATGCCATCTTATCTAAGTTAATATTCACCTATTCATTTATTCATTGCACTCAGTTACTTATTTATATATTTATTCATTCAACTGACGCTTAGTGTGAAGTAAAATTCTGGACAAAGCAAAATTAAGAGTTTTTCTCTACGTTCAGGGATGTTTCCATCTGTTGGGGAGAAAAATAAGGTAATTTGAAATATGATGTGAATATTAATTGCCATAATGGAGATAACATGCATTGCTAAGAATGAAAGGCGCTGTACCTAACCTGGTTAGTAGTGGATGAAAACTTAAAGTTGAATAGGTGTTAGCTAAGCAAAGGGGAAGGACTGAAGAAAGGATTGTTTAAGGAAAGTGGAACAGCTTGTACATAGATAGGAAGCCAAATAGTGTGTTTTGAACATGTAAATAGTTCGGAGTGGCTGGAGCATAAAGTAGGAGAATGGTGAATGATACATCTGGGGCAGTATAATTCTCGGAGCAAGCAGAACTTTAATGCTGGAGTCACTATTTTTATCCTGCATGCCCTGATTTCAATATAATAAGCTTTTCATTTGCCATATGGAGATAGTGGCTTAGAACATGCAGAGAATGTCTTATTTTCCATAGATGAATTATGTTGTCAAATGGTAAACTGCCATATGGCAAAATGTGGTTCTAGACTGAAATTTCTGTGTGAGACTTTACCAAAGATGTAAAATTGTCCCTGTAAAAGGGAAATGTTTGCTACAGGGGTGCTATTATATTGTTATAAAGAGTGCTGCTCTGGTTTATTGTGTTTTATTTAACACTCACTGCCTATCTCCAAACTTTTTTTTTTTTTAAGATTTTATTTATTTATTTGACAGAGAGAGATCACAGTAGACAGAGAGGCAGGCAGAGAGAGAGAGAGAGGGAAGCAGGCTCCCCGCTGAGCAGGGAGCCCGATGCGGGACTCGATCCCAGGACCCTGAGATCATGACCTGAGCCGAAGGCAGCGGCTTAACCCACTGAGCCACCCAGGTGCCCCTCCAAACTTTTATATCTTAAAAAAATCATGGCTAGTTTGACTATTGAATGAAATTGCTCTCTTTTCTTCTTCTTTGATAAACCTTTACCCTCCTGTGACATTATTCAAGAAATTGATTTTACCATTTGCATTCCAATTTCATAGTTTTGATGAAAATTTTCCAGAAGCAGGAGAGTTTATTATGTGGCCAAAAAAACGTATACACCGGATGAAATTCTTTGAGAAGGTAAGGAGTTTAAATGTCTAGAATAGTATGGATTTGTCTAAATAAAGATTTCCTACCTCGTTAACTTTTATTGGCAACATGTGCGTAACCCAAACAGAGGACTCCTCCTCACTTATCCATTCAGTGTCCTGAGCGAATTCATAACATGAATGCAGTATGTAACGTCCTAAGTTAAATGCTGGTTTTTGAGCCATGTTCAGGAAAGAGGAGAAAGGTGGAAGGATAAAAAGACTCCCAAGAGGTAAAAAAAAGAAAATAAGTTTCTAGTGAAGTTTACTAATAGCATACTTTCTGACAAATAGCAAATGCATTATTAGTTTTGAGGTTTTGTTTTGGTTTGGTTTTGGTGTTAGAACTGACAAACTGTAGGGACGCCTGGGTGGCTCAGTTGGCTAAGCAGCTGCCTTCGGCTCAGGTCATGATCCCAGCGTCCTGGGATCGAGTCCCACATCGGGCTCCTTGCTCAGCAGGGAGCCTGCTTCTCCCTCTGCTTGCCTCTCTGTCTGCCTGTGCTCACTCTCTCCCCCCTTCTCTGATAAATAAATTTAAAAAAATCTTAAAAAAAAAAAAGAACTGAAAAACTGTAAGATCACTGTTAAGTATAAATTAAATAGATCTGTAAAATATCACAATCCTGTTTTTATTTCCATCTCCCTAACCCCAGCAATAAACAGTGTCCCTCTCCAATTCAGCTCCCACTCTAACTTCATCTCCATAAAGCAAATGTGGCCATGCTCTTCTTAAAAAACCTGAATTGCCCATCTCTGAGTCTGTGCACGCAAACACACACACACACACACACACACACACACACACACAAACACACATATTTAAGGTGCTCCTCCCATCCCCAGATGGGCAGAAATGACCCTTCAAAATGGGCCTTACTTCCTTTTTAGCTAGATCTCTACGTGTTCCTTATTTTTTAGTGTAGAAAATCATTACTTTCATCATTTATAGGACAAAGCCTTTCACACACCCAGGCTTTTTACATGCTGCTCTCTTTGAGTGATGCCTTTCTGACCTCCCACATGTGGAGGAATAACTGGAAGCTTTCCTACACAACGTGGATAAAGCTCCCTGTAAAAAGAATATTTTCCCAAACATGTGAGAAACCCTCAGTTTTTACTCTGTTTCCTAACATAGAATTCATGACAGTTATAAAACCTGTGCCTCACCAAAGCAGGTTCCATGAACTGCTTCCATTCAATGTAAGTGGAAACTCAAAAGAGTTTATACATCAGAGTTGGCCATGTGTTTCCATTGTAAGTCCCAGGCTTCTGATTTTCTTATACCACAGTGCCTGGTTAAGTGAATTTTTAACAGTAACACACTCAAGAAGGGAGAGACGATAACTGAAGGATATGTGCTGTGGGGGTTCACCATGAGACACCAATTGACGAACTGATGTCAGTGTAAAAATTACAGCTTAGTACTGATTCCCCTTCTGTACTTTCTGGCAGCTGTTCATTTAGGTTGGTCATAAAGCCTCTGTTTCTCAATTACCTTGTCTGTAAAATGTAGATTAGTGATACTTGAGAGCTATCCACTACAGTGCCCATCACTTCCTTGGCCATTAATAAATTACAGTAATACATATACTACTGATGCAGTAAGATTCCTAGAACATTGACTAGTTGTCCAAAAAATGTATCATTGCCTCTTTTATTAGGAATGTCAAAGAACTATCACGTTGGCTTTTTTTCTGGAGAAAGATTTTTTTTACAGCTGGTCTTCAGTCTCCTCCCTTACATGATACATCTCACCTGAGGAAAGAAGTGTACTATGCTTTCCTGAGAATTCCACGAGGAATATACTAACTTGCTTATCTAATTTACATTTAGAATCTTGGAACTTGCTCTTAGGAACTTGAGCCATAAATGGAGACACAACTATAACCAAATCATTGGATTTTAAATGAAATTTTGGTCTTAAGAAAGAGAGTTACATTTAATTTTCTTATAGCACCAGTGTGTACAAGGTAGGTAGAAAGAGAGGGGGAAATTTAGAGGTGTTTTCATTTGGCCTCAATAAATCCAAATATCTGTTCATATTTTTTTCAAGTTAATTCAGTTGTTGATCCCCTTAGGAAAGTTAACTGTGTCAGGTACTCTGGCTATGTGGCATCTGAAATACAGGATGAAAGAAGAAAGAAGGGGAAAATACATTAAGAACACTTTAAAAATCAAGATAATAAAAATATTTAAAGAATATGTATGCTTGGGGTGCCTGGGTGGCTCAGTGGGTTAAAGCCTCTGCTTTCAGCTCAGGTCAGGATCCCGGGGTCCTGGGATCAAGCCCCACATTGGGCTCTCTGCTCAGTGGTGAGACTGCTTCCTCCTCTCTCTCTCTCTCTCTCTCTCTCTGCCTGCCTCTCTGCCTACTTGTGATCTCTGTCTGTCAAATAAAATAAATAAAATCTCAAAAAAATTAAAAAAATGAATATGTATGCTTGATAAGGCTTTGTAGGTATCTTATGGAGCCTGAATTAATATACAATAGTTACCACTACAATAACCAGTGTCTGTAGAGTGTTTTGTGCATGACTTTATTTTCATCTCCCCAGGGCAGAATGTATGGCTTCTTGAACTGGACTCTGTTAGGCACTCAGGCTAGTACTTGTATAAAATATAATTCTTTCATCTCTGTTTTTCTCCTGTCTCTCTCTCCTAGATGTTTTACAAATTATTTTTAAAGGACAGACACTGTATTTAGTTGTGTGTGTGTGTGTGTGTGTATGTGTGCATTTCAATAACCCCTGATTTTATCACCATGCCATGCATATTTTAGACACTTAAGAAACATTTATGGAACAAATATATCAATGAGCAAAAAGAGTTATGCAGGGCAGAAATACACTTGCCATAAAGAATAATGCCATTTTTATAAAGGGAAGAAAGCTGGTATGTTTCCTCTCAGCCTATTTCAAAGGAGGTTCCATAGTGCTTTATTGTTACAGAGATATTTTCCATACACTTAGGAGTTAATGCCTCAGTTGCTCTTGCTGAACCACAAATGATTTATTCTAAATTTTATATATATACATATATAAATAAAATGTATGTGGGGCGCCTGGGTGGCTCAGTGGGTTAAGACTCTGCCTTTGGCTCAGGTCATGATCCCAGGGGCCTGGGATTGAGTCCCGCATTGGGCTCTCTGCTCAGCAGGGAGCCTGCTTCTCCTCATCTCTCTCTCTGTCTGTCTCTCTGCCTATTTGTGATCTCTCTCTCTGTCAAATAAATAAATAAAATCTTAAAAAAAATGTATGTAATGTATATATTCAAATCACTATATATTCATATTCATATATTCATATTAATATACATATGAATGTATATTAATATGCATTTATATATTATATTCACATATTCTGTCACTATCTTGACATCTCTCATGAAGGGTTTGTAGATAGTAGTTCACAACTTGTTCACAAAAATGAGAATGGTTGATTATAGTGTGGATTCAAACTGGTAATCTTTTTCAGATACCACCATTTTGGATCTAACAATAGCCAATTAGATGGAAACATTTTTTTCTGTGTTGCTTTGTGATTTTCTGCCTTTATACCTATTCATAATTTTTCTTCCCTTTGCCTGAAATGCCCTTTCCTTATACATTGCTTATCTCAACCATATACTTCTAAGGCATTCCACCTCAAATGCTGCTTATTCTAGAATTGTTACCTAATCTTCTCAAGTAGAGGCAGTGTTTGGGTCTCATGGTTTCTCACTGACTGTATATGTAACTTGTAAGACAGTGATATTTTCTCTCTTTTATATGAGAATTATTATACTTGCCTTTATAATTTGCACTATAAACTTATTAGAAATAGGTGACGTGTGTTGTTTACTTTTATGTTTCATGAAGGGTTAACAGAGTAATTAATAAATATTGTTATAGATTATCAAAAAAAGGAAACAAAAATATAAATTTCAGAATAAGATAGAATTTCATTCCACTGACTTGTTAAACTTCAGTGAAGACACTGCTGAGGTATCAGTACAAATAGATTATTTGGATATAAACAACTACAGTTTAATGAAGTTCCTTATAAAGGGACTATTTGATAACATATCACTTAAAAAGTCATGGAATCAGATCAAGAAATCTTACTTGAAAAAAAGTTGATGTAAGTAAATTGGTTAGTATAGATGATCGACGAAATCAATTCTGTTTATGTTGTGATAAACATTCTAAAAGTATAAAACAGTTTAATCATAACATGTTCAGATGCCCAGATCCAGTAGTAGTGACTAACTGGAAAAAATATTAATTATAAATGAAATTAGATGTAAAATACTAAAATCTACAAACAGCTTAAAGCACCCAATTGTATTCTCAAAGAATACTCAGGGGTTATGGTTTATTGTACACCTATTTTTCACATTTTACAATAAAAATGAACTGAAATGGATATGGATATGAGATATTAGTGATATATATCTACATGTGTCACTGCCTGGCCCTGCACCTAGCCTGTTCACAAGTGCAGACATATGCATGCATGTATATCTTTTTCCATGATATCATTCCACCTGCAGTCCTTCAAAAAATTTCCTTCTGATTTGCCGGGACATATAAATATTTGAACATTATATGACACAACAGATGACAATGACCAGAATTATTGTGGCTTGCTGCATTTGGTGAGAAAATGGTGTTTATAAAACAAAAGTATTTCATAAAAATTAAAATTCTAATAGTTTGAAAATGTAACTGTCTAACCTTAGGAGGATTCAAATCCTCAAATGAACTTTTGATATAACCCCAAATTTATTTGCAGTAATGAAAGAACACTTTGTGTCTTCTCTAAGCAAAAGCTGTTTCATCTGATCTGTAAGAAAAGACTGGTGTTAAGTGATAAGCAGTCATTGGGGATGTCCCTTGATGTCATTAGTCTAATCAGTAGGCAAAATCCAGGAGAAAGCCTTTACAAAATTCTATTATTTTTTAAAAGATTTTATTTATTTTATTTGACAGTCAGAGATTACAAGTAGGCAGAGAGGCAGGCAGAGAGAGAGAGAGAGAGAGAGAGAGAGGAGAAAGCAGGCTCCCTGCTGAGCAGAGAGCCCAATGTGGGGCTTGATCCCAGGACCCTGGGATCATGACCTGAGCCAAAGGCAGAAGCTTTAACCCACTGAGCTACCCAGGCACCCCACAAAATTCCATTCTTGTTTCCAGTTTCACTTTTTCTTCTTTTAAGATATGAAAGTGTTTGCATTTGCATTTTAAAATATTTCAATCACCATCTATATAGTTCATTTGTAACATTTATTCAGCAAACTCAGTGTGGACAGTTTAGAAAATCAGCTGTGTATTGGATAATTAAATCTGTTTAAATATGGAATTAGTTATCCAAGCTTGACAAATTCCCATTAACACTTACAGAAATATGGAATGCTATATACCATAAAAACAGGAGCAAAGAAACCAGAAAAATTTCACACTTGATTATTTCTCCAAAGATTTGTGCCTTTTTTTTTTTTCACCTTTCTAAATATTTTACATAGCCACAGTGATTGTCATAGTATTTTGTGTGTTTAGAAAATTAAATAGAAGAATTCCTAAATAATGAGCCAGGAACTTCTGGAGTAATAGCCTAGCAGAAAGCAACATTTAATTGACCTCAGACCATTGTAATCTTATGAACCAGTACTTGACTTAATAGATCCTGCAGTGACTTGAAAGATCCTATGACAACTTACCACTGTGACTATCTATAGGATTTTAGCAAAATAGGGTAAGTACCTTCATAAACTTTGTGGGAATTCAAAGCTCTTAAAGACTAAGAGTTCTCTATTCAGAGTTTTACAGTAAAGAACATTGAGGATTTTGAATGTAAGTAGAGAAAAAATGGAGTCCATGGGGCATGCTTAAATAATTCAGCTCTAAACAAGATTTAATTAGTCAATTATCTAATAAACATCAGAATTCATAAACAGTGCATAACTGAGTAAGTTGAATAAAAGTTGCAAATTGCCTGTATTCATAATGGATGATTGAAACATCATTAAAGATATGTAAATGCCGTATCATTTCATTAGAATTTTGAGTAGAAAAAGGTAATTAGAAAAATAATTGTGAAGTGATATTAGATATCTTCCCCCTTGAAATGTGCTAATGATATCTCTCACAAGATGATTATAGTTCAAGTCCATTTAGCAGCCAAGCTGCAATCTGATTGGCTTTACCCTCCCTCCTTCATCTAAATTTGATAGAATCTTGTAAACATGGTATCACGGAATTTGGAGAATTTTTGTTTATCTCATCTCCTAGATTTTGAAAGACATGTTTGGCAGAGTTCAATTTTTATTGGAAATGAAACTAATGCTACTTAAATTTTTTGAGGATTTCTATTTCAGTGACAGTGTGTATCATTGAGTGCCCTGGAGAATTGGCATGATTGTCAAAAGAATCTCAGCTGTACAGTCCCATGAGAGGTGTGCTCTCATGCTTCATTGCTTCAGTTTGTTTTCTGAAGGAAAGCGCATACCCATGCTCAGTATCTACATTATTTATATGTAGTTAAATAAGGAGGCCTGACTGATGTAGCACTAATACCTTGGTGCTCTATGGAAGTAGCCCAAAACCTAACCCAGAACCTAACCAATCCAAAACTTAAGCCTAACCCAAAACCTAGCTCAAGCTGGAAACACAAGCCAGAGTCAATGCACTTGAATCCAAGAAAATGAAATTTAATAGCAGCCGATCACATACAACCAGCTAGACTTTCCCAAACAAGGCAACCACCTAATAAAATGGTCTTAAAATCATCCTTATTAAAGTACACTAGTTCATTTTCTCTTTCACACAACAGTTTTCAAAAATACAAATGCTCCTTCAGGCTCCCTGCTCTGCGGGAAGCCTGCTTCTCCCTATCCCACTCCCCCTGCTTGTGTTTCCTCTCTCACTGTCTCTCTCTGTCAAATAAATCAATAAAATCCTTTTAAAAAATACAAATGCTCTTTCTTTCACTTTGTGCATACTATATCCGCATGAATTCAGTCGTGGTTGTTACTTCCTACGTTAGTAATGAACATGGAAGTTGTTCTTTGTCTTTTTAGCCCAAACTCTAGGACACATTTCTGACTTGGTGGGATCACCATTGTTCCAAGAAATGGTTCTTTCCTTATGTGTACAGACTCAACTTTATAAATTTACTTAGAGTCACTCAAAATCTGAGAGACTGACTTCACCTAACCAAAGCCATGAGAGAGCATGTTGTCTCTTTTTATTGGCACTGCCAATTATTTTACATCACCATCTCTCCTAGGTTATTATCAAAGCATAAACTTCTCTATATCCCTGCATCTAGTGTTTTGCTATCTTCAGTTTATGCAAACAAGCATGTAGCATTTTGCTTGACACGTTACAAGTTCTCAATAAATGTTTGTTAAAGAAGGGAATATATTATCATAAAGCATAAATACATCCAATTGGTGTACCAAGTGTCCATGTCAGCTCTTCAGGAGGAATGATTATAACTTATGACTCTAATAGCCTATAATAGCCCTTGCTTCCTGACATTCATGATTTGATGTGGTCTCCCCCTATGTTACATCGGAGTTGATGCTTATGAGTCAGAGTATGACAAAAATGACACTATGACTACTGAGGTTGATACTTAAAGGCGCTGCAGTTTTCCTTTTGAACTTTTGGATTGCAGTGTGTGAGGAGCTGGTTTATGACCCTAAAAACCCTCAAGTAGCCACTGGAGAGGCCCATATGAAGACAAATTGAGGCCTACCAACACTTGAACCAATTTCCCAGCCTTGTGTGTGAACCACCTGGAAAATGGGTTCCTCAGACCCACTCAAGCTCTCAGATGACCATAGCCTGAGACACTCTCTTTGTTGTAACCTAATGAGAGATCCTGAGCCGGAAATACCCAATAACATTGCTTTTGAATTCCTAACCCACAGAAACTGTGAAAAGTAATAAAGAGTTATTGTTTTAAGTCACTCCATTTTTTAGTGTTTTTTTTTCTTCCAGAAATAAAACTAATACAATGACCTTGTCCAAAAAGTTTGGATCAATCTTATCTGAAGTCTGAAGACCCTATAACCATTAGGTCAGAATACCAGTTTCTAAAAAACAATGGCAAATATCATTAGATTCTTAATTTCCTATTAATTTCAAAATGAAATTATTGACTTAAGTCAAGTTTCAGTTTAAATGGCTACTGCAAATTATATGAAAATACCTATGTCTTATTCAGATTAGATCCTCCGTTTAGTCATGTAGTGATTTCTGTATTACTTTAGACTTACTGAGATACACACACACACATACACAAACACATACATATATGTATAATGATATATATAAAATGATTTGATTTATATATTAATCATGTTATATATGTAAAAATATATATAGTTATATTTATATATAAATATATACTTTATATTACCCTGACTATATTCTGGCATAGTTACAGCCTTTTATACCTGTTAACTCATTTAAACCTAATATAATGCCTGTGAAATAGGTACACTTATGAGTCCCTTTTTCAGATGAGGAAATAGTTTAAATGAGCGAAGCCATGGAAGGCTCCAAAGCGTGTGCCTCACCACTGTGCTGTGCAAGCTTGCTGCCTGTCCAGCCAGCAGTGAACAGCATCACATCCTGCTACCACATGTGGAAACATTCTGTATACTGACCACCTTAATATTGGCTCAATTTTCGATGAGATCTACACATTCCTTAGGTTGTGGAACAGAATTTTGGAGCTAAAGAAAAAGAGGATAATTTACAAATAGAAGAGGGACCTGAATAGGACAAAGTCAACAAGGCTACTGTACAGATAGGAATCATTACTTAGAACATCTCCTTCATTTTCCTTTTTACACTGCCTCCTCCTCTTTGCAATCATGGCAGAACATTATTGGAGAGTCCATGAAGAAAAACCACTACTACCACTACTACTATTTCTTTTTCTTCTTCTCCTTCTCCTCCTCCTCCTACTCCTCCTCCTTCTTTTTTAAAAGATCTTATTTATTTATTTGGCAGAGACACAGAGCCAGAGAGCGTGAGCAGGGCAGATTGGCAGAGCACGAGAGGGCAGAATGGAGCCTGAGGCAGGGCTTGATCTTAGGACCCTGAGATCATGACATGAGCCAAAACCAAGAGTCAGATGCTTAACCAACTTCACTATCCAGGTGCCCTGCAGGCATCATTTTTTCCTGTAATTCTCCTCATGCACTTAAACCCGTCTCATCTTCCACCTCATTAGATGCCTCTTGTCTCTCAGCAGTGTTTTCTTTTGGAAAAAAAAAAAATGTTTTTCATTTTATAACTTTTTACTCTTGAACTGCAGACTACTTTTGCCCATCAATGTCCCAGGCACCTGAAACACAGATTCAGGGGTAGCAGTGTGTGTGTCTTCTGGCAATCCACCTGTCCTGCTTGACATCTCAAGTGTAATATTATATTGTTTTATGGGTTGATGAGAGTCCACAGTTAGAGACTCACTGTGTGATTATGCTATGTAAAACAGCCCAATAATTCTAAGGTTGCCATCATAGGCCTTTGAAGTTTTCAAAAAAAAAAAAAAAAAAAAAAAAAAAAAAGCTCAGTGTATCCAGATACAGTTACATTGAGTCTAGTGTATGGAATTTGGAAGCCCTTTTTTCTTTTTAATTTTAATAGTAGACAAGAACGCTAATGGCACAGGACCTAGAGTTAAGTAGGATATTGGAGGATATTGGATTTTGTTTTATCTCTGTATTGTTCTCACTCCATGACCTTGAGCATGTCTTGAATTTCTCTTGGGTTAAGTGGGAACAATACTAAATTACTTGTTTACTTTCCAAGGTTTATGTGAGAAGCAAATGAAGGAGACTGTTTATGAGGATATTTTAAATATCAATAAATATTTATAGATATACATTATCTTCAATAGCAAAGCAGTGCATACTTGAATATCTATCTATCCATTCCACCTCTCCTCACCATAATGGCAGACAAGAGCTATATTTTATTTGTCCTTTTATCTTCTACAGCATCAATATCACTGGATAGCACTTAGCATATTATCAAATAATCAATAAATGTAAAGTAGATTGTGATTGCTTGCATTGTTTTTCCATGATGTATATGCAGAAAAATGGATGATCCCCACATACAACTTACTGTATTTGGACATACCTAGAAGGGAAAAAAGAGTTCTGTAGTGGCTGATAAATATTTAACAATTAGATAGTTAAATATCCCACCAGTGAAAGTGGGAATGGGAGTCCTGATTTAGAATTTGCTGGTTTATTTCCATAGTATAAATACTTCCACCACTATTGATTTTAAGTTACCAATATGGCCTTACTGAAAGTGGAATTGGAAAGAGTTTTATAGTAGAATGCCGTAACACAGTATTTCCAGAATAGAGAAACAACAGGTAAAAGTAATTTCAAGAGTATAGATAAGAATGAAATGAAAGAATTAAAGTGTAGAAAAATAGTTAAGAATTAATGAATTTTGAGTACTTATTACTTCTGTTTTTAACATGATTTAGCTTTACGTTGATATATATTTTTAAATGATGGATGTGTTTACCAGTCAGATTACAGTATTTCTGAAAATGTGGCATTTGGCTCTAATGAGGTCATAAAAGCTGGCTCGCTCTAGCATGCACATGAATATGTTCCTTTCCTTGAGATAGCTCTGACACGTCCCTAAAACATTATCCACAATTTACCATAATTTGGAACTAAGCATTAGTGGGTTTCTGTAACAAGGCAGGAATTTTCTTTACTAAAATACTAAGAAGTATTTACCGAGTAGATTTTAGATAGTTCTTTTTTTTAAATTTCTCCTATCAAGAATTTAAAAATCTTTATAAATTGTATACTCTATTAAGAAATTCACCACTTTATATATGCCCATAAATTAAGTAAGTTATATTTTAGATCATTGCCACTAGTATTCTTGCCAACAAAGAATAAAAATAAAGTTTATAAAATTTTTAAATAGAAATTACTATCGGTGTCAACAATTCTTAGCATAAAGTATGTGAGGTTATTTTTTTAAATTCTTTTAAATTTTATTTTATTCCTTTTATGAGGTTAACACAATACTCATAACCCTAATTTAGTCACATAATAAATATCTAAAAGTGACAATTCCTCACCCCCGTTTTTCCAAGAAGAGCTATCTATTCAAACCAAAGAAGATGCTTACCACCTACTATCATTTTTTTTCCTTCAAATCTTTTTCAGCTTTGTATCTTCCCACCTATTTTTCTTACCCTCTTGCTTGAGTCAGGATAAAAGTTTTTCACTTTGGACAAATCTGAACTACACTCTGGCTCTTAAACCCTAAAACAATGCAGAGAAAGGCTATTTGGAACATGATAAGCAAAAGCTATTACTTTTTAAAGTATTGTGGATTTTATTTTAAAGCTAAAAACAATATGTCTTTTTAAAGCAGAAAAGTGAAATTATAAATAAGAATTTAATTTTTAAAAATGTGTCTTTAACAAACAACATTGTTATTTATAATAAGTAGATAGATGGATGGATTAATGGATGGACAGAAAGAGAAAGAAGGAATAAATAGATGCAGAGATGTGGATAAACATATATAATGTTTACCATCATATGTATATTATTTTACCTTCTCTTTCTTTTCATATAACATTATTCTATAATCACTTCCTCATATATTAATTATAACAATTCTTTTTTAATGATTGGATACCGCCTTATATGGATGTGTGGTAACTAATTTTTGTCTGCATAAGTTTCTTTTTAACTTTTAGAGTTATAAATAGCAGTATGTTAAAAAATCTTATATGTGGGGTGCCTGAGTGGCTCAGTCAGTTAAGTGTTTGACTCTTGATCTCAGCTCAGGTCTTGATTTCAGGGTCATGAATCCAAGCCTCACATTGTGTTCCACACTGGGCATGGAGCCTATTTAAAAAAAAATTCATATTTGCTATGCTTTGTATTTATCTTTATTTTGAGATATGACTGACATATCACTTATATTAATTTTAGGCATACAATATAATGATTCAATACATGCATATGTTGTGAAATGATCTCTACATTAAGTCTAGTTAACATCCATCACCACACATTTACAAATTTTTTCTTGTGATGAAAACTTTTAATATCTCTCTCTTAGCAGCTTACCAATATACAATACAGTATTACCCAGTGTATTCATCTCTGATTATTTCCTTAGATTGATTGCAATATGATGAGCTTCTGGGTCATAGATTAGAGATAGCCTAAAGTTGTTATCAATGTATGTTGTGAAATATTATTAAGAAAAGTTTTTTATAGTGAAAAAGGCTGATGTTAGTGCCTAACTGCTGCCCATGCTTCCCTGCATCCATGTTTACACCAGAAAATTATGGCATTGGTATTGTGCCATCAATTCATGTTTGTGAGTAATAAAGCAAAAGTTTTCATAAGCTCATAGTTTGTGAAGAGAAGAGATCAGGTATTTTTTTGTTTGTTTGTTTTTGTTTTTGCTTTTTTTGCTTGCTTGTTTGCTTGAGCTCATGGTCCTGAGATCAAGACCGGAGCTAAGATCAAGAGTCAGATGCTTAACCTACTGAACCATCCAGGCAGACCTAGATCAGGTTTTAAACTGCATTTCACACATACACCTCTGTCTCCCCATCTGTAAGGAATATGTTAGCGTTCATTATCTTGAGTAGTGTTGTAAGGATTATAAGTCATGTATGTAAAGGGAATTTATACAATATTGATTCTGGTAGATGGTATGTATGTATATGTGTATGTATTTATTTGATGGTGGTTATTTATAAAGTCTAGGAATAATTTCAGGAAATACTACCAATCCATGAATTGGATTTCAGCCAAAGAAATACAGTTCTTCTCAGCATGTAAAATTAGCTCTTTAATGACCTTACATGGCCAAAACCTGGATTTCACCCCTCAAGTTAATTCTAAACCTGCTTTTGTGAGTCAGCAGCAACCCCTACATAATTATAGCATTATCCACCCCACCATGAAAATCCATTAGCACAACTGCCTTATTTTTTTTTTTGAGGGATTGATAAGGCAATATTATGATTCTCATTAGAAAAGCTGAAAACGATCTTCACAGTAAAAATTACATGATGAAATTAAAAGTATTTATTTGTCTATAATTTAAAACATATAATTTATAATTATTTAAATACATGCATCTATATTTAAATATATTTTTGAAACTATGTATGTTTATTAATGGTTACCTAAGTGTTTCTAATATTTATGAACCAGGATTTAAATAAAAGATGTATTTTAGATTCTTTTATGTGAAGAGATAGCTTCTGTAACTAACTCTTGACAAGCATTTGCAATAACATTCTTTTTATGGTATTTAAATTTTAAATGAACTAATTTATTCTGGTATACGTTCTATTGTCCTTATAGGGATTGGTCTCTTTATCCCTATGGCAGCTGTTGTTCTGTTTTGGGTCTTTGCAATTTCTTAAAGAAATTAAAGGAATTTTAATATTGATGATCAGAATATCAACATATATAGGCAAGGCATTCATTTTCCAGATCATCATTGCTCCAGTAATCACCATTTCTTTACCCATTGATGGTATGTGCTTAGTCCAAAAAGATGTCATTTTACCATGTTTATCCTACACTGTCACCAGATTATTCTTTCTTTTCTTAATTTGATCAAAATAATCTGCTTCTCAGGAACTCTCACTGGCTCCCTGTTAGCCTCCTATACATTTTCACATGTCAATCAGAATCCTTTAATCATCTTTAAACTTTGTTTCCGCAGCAAGGAAAAGGGAACTAACATTAATGAGGTCCTAGTATTTTGCAGACATTTTGCTGTGTGCTTTGCATGAGTATACTTTTTTAGTCATCATAATAGTCCTATAGTTTAAAAATCAAGAAGCAGCTTAAGAGAAATTAAGTAACTTTGTCCAAGGACAGCAGCTATAAGTGGCAAAGCTAGAATTATTTAAACCAATGTCTACCTCACTTCACATCTTTTGCTTTTTCCACTCTTCCAATGGAAGAGTGGTTGGGCAGGGATCCTTAAAACACCTAAGAATGTATGTCTGTAGGAGTAGAATGAAGTAAATCTAAGTGGTAATTTGAATTAATCATGTTGCATAGCACTCATGTTGACTTTAACAAATTAATGAAGTATAACAATGGCCAATGAAGAGCATGTTAGAAAAACACTGTTATAAATGTATAGTAGGAATGATAGAAAATTATATAGTTATGGGAACAGTAATTTAGGGAGAAAAACCACTAAGGCACAAGAGATCAGGGAAACACATCTTATCTTGAGCTTTAAAAAAAAAAAAAATTGAGAGAGAATACTTGGGAAGGCATTTTTAGCCAACACAAATGGCTCTCTGAAGGCAGCCTAAGTCTGTAAAGGGATTGCAAACTAAAGATGCTGACAACATAAAATGTAGTTCAAGATAACAGGCTCCATTAACTTGATACGCTCTTTAATTTAAGTACGAGTAACTAAGAATGAACCTTCTGAGAACAGAAAACTATAAAATGTTAGTATGTCTATTCTCATGGTTATCTGTCACTTAAAAATATCTTTTTTCATATAGAATTTTCTTCTAAGATCATTTTTTTAATGCCAGGGAACTATTATTTATAATAAGGTTTTTTAAATGACTTTTTTGAGTCATATAACATGTCATTGTTGCTGTGTAAAATATAGATGTAAAGCAGAGGAATTAATGGTTATTCTTCCTTTCTTTTAACAGCCACATAATGAGCACCACCAGTTTTATGCTGGGCTAACTCTGTGAGACCCATAAAGATGAATAACGAAGCAGCCATTGATCACAGGGATTAACAATCCAGCAGGGCAGGCAAGCACAAATGCATACGATATCTACAGTTGTTACAAAATGCATTTCATAAGTGATGCTGAGGATTGTAGAGCCTAAGGGAGGGAAAGATCAATTTGATTTTTGAGTATCAAGGAAGACTTCAGGAGGTCAGTAGATAAGACAGTGTGTACAAGCAAGGTGGAAGACCAAAATTTCAGCTATTCTCTTGCTTCCTTTTTGATGTTTAAATCTCCGTATCTCACTTGACCTTTCTTATTTGTAATAGAACATATAAAACTTTTGCCTTAAGGACAGATTGCATATCTAAGCAAAAAAAGGCAAAAAAAAAAAAAAAAGAATTTAGAAGAAATCATAGGAGAAAATCCTTATGATCTTGGAATAGGAAAAGGTTTATTAAATAGTACCTGAAGAGATTTAGAATGTCTTACAATTTTCCTTTGTCTTTATTAACCAGTAAGAGAGTGAAAGACAAAAACAGATAGATAAGATGTCAAGATATTTGTGGTACTCTGCCTTCGGCTCAGGTCGTGATCTCAGGGTCCTGGGATCGAGTCCCGCATCGGGCTCTCTGCTCAGCAGGGAGCCCGCTTCCCTCTCTCTTTCTCTGCCTGCCTCTCCATCTACTTGTGATTTCTCTCTGTCAAATAAATAAATAAAATCTTTAAAAAAAAAAAAGATATTTGTGGTACTATGTGTGGAAAATGACTGATATCTGGAATATATTTTCAAAAATCTCAGAATTGAATAAGGAAAATAATGCACTGACAAATCGATGACCAGGTTGCATCACAAGACAGGATGCCCATATGCCCTATAAATGTATGAAAAGTGTTTACTTTCATTGATTATTGGAGAAATGCAAAATAAAATCATAATATGATTTCACCAGAGGAACCGAAATGAAAAATAAAAATTTCAAATGATAAGGAGGATGTAGAGGAGCTAGAACTCTCCTGTACTTACTCTCAGTAAAAGTATGAACTGGTAAAACCACTTTGATAGCTGTTTGACAGTAACGTAACTGTTATGTTAAGTTAGAGATACCAGTAACGTTAGGGATAAGCTTACCACGTGACTCAGCAAACCTTTGCTCTAGGGATGTACTGTATTAGTTTTCTGCTGTCGCTATAACAAATTACTATAAATTTAGTGGCTTAAAAGATTGAAAATCCAAAGAGGTTTCCTTGGGCAAAAATAAAATCCAAAGAGTTCTTCTTGGGCAAAAAAAATCTTATATTCCTTTCTAGAGACTAGGTTAGAATCCCTTCTCATGCCACTCACAGCTTCTAGAAGTGTCCTGCATTCTTTGGCCCATTTCCCCTTCCTTCATTTTTAAAAGAAGGAAGCAATGTTGGATTCTTTCATCCTTTTTCCCCGCATCACATCTCTCTCTGCCTGTCTCTGTCAGTTTGTCTATATCTTTCTCTCCTGTTCTTTTTCTTTCTCTCTCTGTCTCTTCCCCACCATAGCCAGGAAGAGGTCTCTGCTTTTATGGACCCATGTGATTACAATGGGCCCACTTGAATAACCAACCATGGACAATTACCCCATTTCAAAGTCCTCAACTTAATCACATCTGCTAAGTCTCATAAGTCATGTAACATATTAACAGATTTGGGGGATTTTTAAGTGGATATAAAATTTTAAAAACAGGCAAAATTAATCAATATACTAGAAATCATGATGGGGGTATCGTTGGGGAGGATGTGATTTATGATTAGAAGAAGACATGGATGGGGCAACTATCTGGGATGATAATAGAACTGTTCTATTTTCTTTTTTAAAGATTTTATTTATTTATTCTTGAGCGCGAGAGAGTGTGCATGAACAGGGGAAGGGACAGAGGGAGAAAGGGAGAGAGAGTCTTAAGCAGCCTCCTGCAAGCATGGAGTCCAAGGCAGGGCTCCATTCCACGACCCCGAGATCATGACCTGAGCCGAAATCTAAGTCAAATGCTTAACTGATTGAGCCACCCAGGTGCCCCAGAGCTGTTGTATTTATTAACCTAGGCACCACCTAACTTTTAGTTTGTGAAATTATGTATGATACACTTAAATATTATATTAAAAATATGTTGTATTAACTTTACAGAACTGAAGATAAAATAATCAAATGATAAAATAGTATCAGGAACTCTCTTGATTGGAACTATTTAGCAGATGTTTCACTAATTTTTTTTTTCTGTTTTCACATAGCCAATAAGAGAAATATTATCCTCACCATTTAATAGGTGATAGGGCTAAGAAGCAGAGGTATGAAGTTGCATAAGTAATAAAGATCAGCACCTTGACTCAAACCAGTGCTTATACATCAAAACCCATGAGTTTCCTTCCATGATATTGGGATCAGGAGAATTTATCAGATCTGCAGAATTCCTGGGAAGGAGCTGGAATATAGATATTCAAGAGTAAGCACCACAGGGTCTGACCATAGTCTATGAAAATACAAACGCTAAGAAATAATTTTTATTTTTTTTTATTTCTTAAATTTTTTAAAATGATTTTATTTATTTAATTGACAGAGAGATACACAGTGAGAGAGGGAACACAAGCAGGGGGAATGGGACGGGGAGAAGCAGACTTCCCACTGAGCAGGGAGTTCCCAGGACCTTGGGATCATGACTGAGCCGAAGGCAGACACTTAATGACTGAACCACCCAGATGCCCAAAAATGCTAAAAAAAAATTCTAAATCATAAAGCAGTTGTGACTAGCTACAGAGTCTATGAAAAGAAATAATGCATTGAATTTATCTGTCTCCTTTAAGAACTGTGCTTCTGTTCTCCAGATTGGAACAGCCCTACCTCTAGTCATATAAGTCACGCACCGTTGCAGACCACAGGTTCCTTATCCAGTTCTCACCTGGTAAAGAAATATTTGAACCATGTTTCTCTTCCATTTTCTAATAGTGGAATTTTTGGCGGATAGTAATTACTTTCTGAATCAGGAACCTATGAGGCCTCTCTTTAAGGTTCCTCACACGTGGTTTACCCCCAGGGCTACGTGATGAGAGAGAGCTAGAGTGAGAAAAAGAGACAGAAAGAGAAAGAAAGAGTGCAAGGGCGAGTGAGCACGTGCAGCTGAAGTGCTCTTTAGTACCAATCCTGAAAGTGACATACCACCTCTTCTGCCCTTTTCTCTTGGCCATACAGATCAACTCTAGTACACAGCAGGAAGGGATGACACAAAAGTGCGTGTATCAAGAGGACAGGATCATTGCTGGCCCACTTAGAGGCCCATTAATTGTTAGGATGGATAATATATTTACAAGAAATTATAGCTTATAACAAATATTTAAATACTATAAAACATAAGCAAGCACTGTTGGATAGTTTTAAAAAATACAGCATTTGGATCTCCTAGATAGAGAAACAGTACTATACAGAATTGTGTGGTAAAGAAGTTGATATGCTGAGGCACCTGGGTGGCTCAGTGGGTTAAGCCTCTGCCTTCGGCTCAGGTCATGATCTCAGGGTCCTGGGATCAAGCCCAGCCCCGCATCGGGCTCTCTGCTCAGCAGGGAGCCTGCTTCCCCCTCTCCCTCTTCTTGCCTCTCTGCCTACTTGTGATCTCTCTCTGTCAAATAAATAAATAAAATCTTAAAAAAAAAAAAAAAAGAAGAAGTTGATATGCTGACATAATTTGCTTCCCAGCCTGACTTTATTCTTGGAACACAACTCATAGGATTTATATAAAATAGGTCATGCATGTAAAGTTATTAATATTAATTTTGTTTGTAGAAATGATCAATCACTAACAGCAGACACAACACACCCACAACACATCAGCAGCTTTTTTCCTTTTCACTCCTGTCCTGTTCCAAGCCTGTTGACCTTGATCTTAAACTCCGAGTATCAGCATTTCCTACTCTTGTTTTTAGCCTGACCTTAAAAGAATTCCTTCAAACCCATAATGTTATTATGTTGCTTGTTATGTTTTTATTCTCATAGGAGACTGACAGAGATTTTTACTACTTTTCCTAGTATCTCGACATGATTTCCTTTAGGGATCCAGAAAAAAATTATATTACTGAGAAATACGGAGAAGTAATTCTTTCATAGAAACACTACTGTCCAATGAACTTTGAGTTAAGGCCAAACACAGAATTCTCAGAATTCATGAGAAGTGATGGAAATCCAGAGCATATAGGAGTGATGGCTAATTAACAGTGTTCCTCTCAGAAAAATATCACCAGATTACTTTTTAAAATGGTGAAAACTCTGTTGGGGTTTTTATTTATTTTAGCAGCACTCTGATTTCTTCTACTTTGCATTAAATTTGCATTTCAAATAAAAACCATTTTTTTGGTATAAGTATATACCGGGCAAAATTTGGGACATGGACTAAAAACTGGTATTTATATGAGAATCAAATTTAACCAGCATCTTGTATTTTTATTTGCCTAATCTGACAACCCTACCAAACCAGCATTATGTGACAGTGTAATTCACCTGGACAGCAGTTTTCTCCAAATCTCAGAATCTGCTGTGTCCTGTTGTTTTAATACCTTTAGGTCTCAGATTCATCTTTATTCAATTGTTTGTCCATGTCCCTTACCCATGGCCCTCTCTCCATTTCAAACAGGGTATTTTCTTTGAATCCCATCTTAACTTGTCTGGGTTTCCAAGTTCTATTTCTTTTTCAGCTTCTTTCAACAAGAGCTGGTTCTTCCTGTGCCTCCAGGTAGTCTCTCCAGAATATATTGAATAAGTGAGATTATCCAGAACTATAGTCAAACTTTGCCTCGGTAAAAATGTCCACTGTTTCAACTTTTGAGTTCACTGAAGCTGTCCCCTAGATAACATTATACCTGACTTTATTGCATGAGCTGATCACTTGCTCTCTTGGATTTAGAATGAGGCATCTACACTTCTTGCTGGGTAAGTTTCCTTTCAGTCAAGAAAGAATATTTGGAGGGATCCAACATAGCCAGTAGGGGTCCCCTGGTCTCAGCAAGCTTGTTCTTTCCACCTTGCTCAGCCATGAACTTGTGTCTGCTTTTGTTATATCAAAAGGACAAAAAAGGATGAGAGGACTGTATGTGATACAGCAGCATGGGCCATTAGAAGGGAAAGTAAAAGAGTGTGGACTTTCTTCAGCTTATAATTCTAGATGTTTTTTCAATCAAAGGTCAAACTTCATGATATGTTAATGCCCTGATTATGCTGAATCTAAAAGATCAGCCTGAGTACTTTGAGTTTAGGGAAGAAAATCAGCATGTTTCTCACCATAGCTATTTTAATATTGGCAGTCAAGAGGAGGAAGCAGCATCCCATCTCAAAGACAAAGCCAGAGTTCAGTGTGATCCCAAACACTTCTTTAAAGGAGAAATGCTTAGGCAGGAGTGGCTTGCAGAAGTACATGTTCCAATTTGGGAAGGGCAAGCAGAGGAATTGAGAGCAAGACCTGCTAGGAATGGAAAAGGGAAACTAACAGCATTTAGATCCTTGTACTTCTGTGAGCACAAGACCCCTGTGGGGCCTTCACATGTCAACAGCAGTATACATACATGGGGAGAGAAGGCCCATTTGGGAAGAGAATGTCCATTTGGTGAGACTGTGTAGCTGGTCAGTAAACAGAACCCATATTCATTATCCTTCCATTGCTGTTTTTCAACCCCTGTAGGCTTTGGTCGCAAGGGATGTATCTGAACAGTATTTCCATAGTAGCATATATAAAAGTATAGTATCTGTGGCCAGATTAGATAGGTGTAGCCTGAGGATTCTCATTTGCTATCTGTGTGGACTTGGGAAATTTACTTAATTCCTCTGCCTAAATTGCCATCTGATTGATATTAGGGTTGAATGGATTGCATAAAGAAGTGTCTGGCATATGAAGACTATATACACATTAGCTGCTATTAATATTATTAATTCATGTTATCTAGTCAAGAGGAGCTTCTCATCCCTGTGCAGTAAGAAAATGGGCAAAGTAGAAGGGAACTAATTCTCTCGAATGAAGCATCATTCTAGAAGGCATCTGTTCATTTCTCAGGGTTAGAAGAATTTTTAGAAAGTATGCACTTTAGGGGCGCCTGGGTGGCTCAGTGGGTTAAAGCCTCTGCCTTCGTTCGGCTCAGGTCATGATCTCAGGGTCCTGGGATTGAGCCCTGCATCAGGCACTCTGCTCCTCAGGGAGCCTGTTTCCTCCTCTCTCTCTGCCTGCCTTTCTGCCTACTTGCAATCTCTGGCTGTCAAATAAATAAATAAAATCTTAAAAAAAAAAAAAAAAAGAAAGTATGAATTTTAACTCTTTCTTGACCTTAAAAGCAGATGATTATCTTCGTTTGAGGAAACTGACCTCAGAAATACAGCCTTTCTGTCTTTCAGTGGCAGCAGTATGTATCTCTTGGTTCTGGTTCTAAAGAAACAGGCTGGTTAAATAAACTATACAAAAAATATTGGCAGGAGTAGAAGGCAGGCAGGGAACATTCAGCAGTTCAGTAACCGGTTGCCTTCTTCCTAGCTCTAGGGATTATAAAGGTATAAAAATGACCTGTGCCATACCACAGTAGAGCCCACGACTGTCTGTTACTGACTGCTTTATTTCACAAAAATATTTGGAAGTTCCTGTTTTCATATAGACCCAAGCTTTGCTTTAAACACATATCACATAGATATTCAAGATAGTGTTAAATGAGAAGATTATATATGGAACACTGAATTTGGCACTATAGAGAGCTTTAAGATAAGGATATAATCCCTAGGAAAAGGTTTTTTGTTTTTTTTTGTTTGTTTGTTTGTTTGTTTGTTTTTGTCTCTCATTAATGGAATCATGTTAAATGCCTAAGGCAGAAAGCAATGTGAAGAGTTGTTTAAATTTTCTTTCCTTTTATGAAGACAATTCCAGTGCTTTGTTTTAAATAGGTACTTACATATCCTAAGTCAGAATCACTTACATCTTTGTTCTTCATTTGATAACTTATAAACGAGATACATTTAGGACAGAATATGAGACTCTAATAGAGCCCTTATGAGCTTCCCCTCTTGTTACTCCTGCTACTGTTACTACTACTGCTACTGCTGCTGCTATTACTACAGTTAATGTTACCATTTTCTTCAACATTATAGAGTTGGTACTACATGCTGACCTTGTGCCAGGCAGTTTACTTAACTGATTTGTTTAATGACCTGACAAGAGCTCTCCAGGTGAAGATGTTGAAGTAAATTGATTGTTAGAAAAATCAAGATTATTCTCTTAGTGGAATCATTAATCTCTTGGCTCTGTGGGAGTTGAATTTTGACTTTATCAAATGATCTAGATATTATATTGTGGGAGTTGAATTTTTACTTTATCAAATTATCTAAAAGTTATATTGGGTCATTTGACCCCATTCTGAGCTTCTATCCCCTCATCTATTAAATACGAATAATGGTGTCTGCTGCATTAGAAATGTTGTTAGGATATTGAAGGAGTTATTAAAAAGAAAACACTTTGAACAAAGAGTAAATGCTACCTATTATTACTTAATATGATCTGCCTTAGGTGTCATAAAGCTTTGTGTGACACAATTAAGCAAAAGCAATTATCCCACAAAAGTTGGACAGATGAAGCCTGGATATAGTATGCTAGGTCTGAAAATATTACAGCCAGTGTGTCTAAAGATAAATAATCAGAACAGAAATAGGACTGTTTCTTGAATGGGAGTGAGGAACTAGTCCTATGCCAGAGAACTGTAGTAGTTGGCATACTTGTTGTTTGCATATCTGATCAAAGCAGAAAACCTTACTGAATAAATAATATTTAGCCTTATTGAAATAAAGAATTATATAGAAGAGTGAATAATTTTGTGAAAGTTCCTTTTTTGGCAGGAGTTTCTCTTAGCAATAACTGCATGCATGAACAGAAGTATTTTGATTTGTGTTTATGGATGTACGTATGATATATAACTTGCATGATGTGTGCTTATGTGTACATTTATCTACGAGTATGTTTGCAAGTGTGCTTACATATTTATTAATTAGTAGTTTTTTACATATATGCATTAGATTCTTATTAGCTGGCTTTTTTTTAAAGATTTTATTTATTTGACAGAGATCACAAGTAAGCAGAGAGGCAGGTAGAGAGACAGAGAGGGAAGTAGGCTCCCTGCTGAGCAGAGAGCCCAATGTGGGGCTCGATCCCAGGACCCCGAGATCATGACCTGAGCCAAAGCCAAGAGGCTTAATTCACTGAGCCACCCAGGAGCCCCTAGCTGGCTTTTTCATAACTACATGTTCATGGTGCACTTTTGCAATCTCAAACATAATTTATGTTAAATATATTTTCTTAACCATTTTTACATTCTCATCTTTTCAAGAATTACTTAAATTTGGTTTCTATATGAGGGAATTAAGGTTTAGGGATTTTAAATAATTTATCTCAGGTCACACTCCTATATGTCCATGTGCAACTAAATCTTACG
Organism: Mustela nivalis; assembly: GCF_964662115.1. Classification (NCBI taxonomy): domain Eukaryota; kingdom Metazoa; phylum Chordata; class Mammalia; order Carnivora; family Mustelidae; genus Mustela; species Mustela nivalis. The sequence goes on from NC_139028.1 coordinate 56,085,294, forward strand.
GCTTTTCGTTCATGCTCTATCTAGCTCTTCTTGCTTGTACCTTACTGTTTCAATTTAAAGTAAAAAAAAAAAAATTAAACCTCTCTTTCTTACTTTCATTCTTTTAGTTAGTCAACTAATCAGTTTTCCTATAGGATGAAAGACATTCTTGTCACATTCTTGTTACATATATACGCATGCATATATATATATATATATATGTATATAAAATCATACAAAATTTATCATAATTTGATTTCAAGCAAATAACTGATCTCAAGCTGAAATAACTAATTTAGATTAGATAAATTTAATATATTTATCAAGCACCTGTTATATCCCATGTAGCCTGGTAGGATATGCTCTTATGGATAAGAATCTTAATATCTGATAGTTAAGATAATTGTGATAGTAGAGCTATATTCAATATGGTAGAGCAGGGAGTGGCTCTTTTATGACTTTTGTCTGATGGTTTTAGGGGACTAGATTCATCTGATACATTTTATCTAAGAATGAAATCCCCCTTCCTTTTTAATATAAGATTCATGGATAAGATAATTTAGATTAGACATCATAAAACCTATCATTTTGCTCCTAAGATAACATACTGTGTATAACTCCAAAGGTGTCTAATATAGGGTTCTGAAAGGTGTTTATTATCTAACATTTTAAAATACCCAAACTCTGCATTCTTCTATATTAACATTGAGCTAATAAAGTCATTTTAGAGTGTATAATTTAAGTTCTTTATTTTATAGAAAAGTGAATTGATAACAAGTGATGTGAAATTAATTTTCCAAAGTCGTGAATTGAAAGAGACATCAAAGTATAGTCATATATGAAAATGCCATCCCACTGTCAATGAAGAGCTTATAATGAAATTAGTGTTATCAAAGCTATAATGGAATTTGATTCAACAGAGTTTAACTGAACATCATTAGTACCTTCATTATGAATTTTAATCAATTAAATGCATATATGATAATCATCTATTGCCAAAACTACTTGTCTATTTCTATCATATGTCACCTTTTTAGCATTTACATTTGTTTTTGGTGAAATTTAAATCTCTGAACATTTACTTTCAAGGAATGGAATAATTGACCTGACATTGTGGGTATACTGTCACAGCAGTACTCATTGTGCTGACTGGAGTCACTGTTTTAGATGAAGAATGCTGAATGAAAGATACCAATGGCAAAACAATGTGAGACTAATAGACAGCCACATTTTTTAATAGGTCATAGCTCTAGAATTTTTCTTTAGTGACTAGAATTAAATAATGCTTCTATGTTTAATGCTCTGCTAGTATTTACATATATAACATTATATGCCAGATATTGATACTCTTTATTCATGATTTGAAGTAGTATTTAGAGTCTAAAGAATTGGAACACTCAAAAACTTTCTAATGATTAAAAAAAAATAACAATACTCTGGTTAAGAGGTCATATATGTAGGAAGGATGAGTAGCTTTAATACAAAAGACTGATAAGGAATTCCACAGAACATTTGCAATATAATTAATCAATCATCTCCTTATAGATGTACTTCTAAGCCTATTTCACAACTTGGAATATAACGCCTCTGAATAACTTCCTGCACTTAATGAAGAACGTCCTTACTACTCTAAATTTGCATACCACAAAATAACACCAGAGTTGTAGAATGGCTCTCTTTGGTTTTATTGCTAGTACTTATCAGTCAGGAAGTGCAAATTTGTCCCCATTTTTGCCACTGAGTATTGTAAAACAATTGAAAGTAATTTAAATGCCATATAAGGTCTTTAAGGAATTAGATATTCGTTCAAAAGACAAATGGGAAAGTATCCCAGAAAAGAATTTGGATCTGGAAATGAGGAGGGGAATAGGAAAACTTAGATTGTTTGAAAATAGCAAAGAGTTGCTGAACTGACTTTACAGAAAGGAATAGAAAGGTGCATAAGTTGAAACCAAGACCTATCAGGTGGCTTTTCAGATGTGGTTTTGTTTCCAGTACAGTTACTGACACATAGGTGTTCATCCATTGCAGTTCTTTTCTTTCCCCCTTTTCTAGAAATGTGAACATGGTAAGACTTATAAATATCTATTAAATAAATGCACAAAGCACAATAGCTTTCTGTCACTAAATGTATTTATATAGTAATGGTGGAATTGACATAATTATATCCAGGTCCTCTTGGCAGTGACATCTCTTCTAACCGGATGCTAGAAAACTGTGACCTTACCCCTCCAGCTGACTGGTGCTGTCTTAACCATCTTTTCCATCAAGTTAAAGTATCCATTAGACTAGGACCTTTCAGTCATGTGCAGAATTGTCATTCAGATTCACATGAGGGCTCTTTGCTAAAGAAACCTATAAATACAGTCAATTATCATATGGTTTCACTTGCAGAGCATAAGGAATAATACGGAGGATATTAGGAGAAGGAAAAGAAAAATGAGTTGGGGGAAATTGGAGGGGGAGTTGAACCATGAGAGACTGTGGACTCTGAGAAACAAACTGAAACAAACCGAGGGTTTTGGAGGGGAGGGAGGTGGGGGGTTGGGTGAGCCTGGTGGTGGGTATTAAGGAGGGCACGTATTGCATGGAGCACTGGGTGTGGTGCGTAAACAATGAATCTTGGAACACTGAAAAAATTAAATTTAAAAAAAAGAAACCTATAAACATACATGTAAGCACACGCACACCTCATAGCATGCAACTGTAGGTACAGGATAGAGGACCCACAGTTAAAAATCTTTAGAAAGGGAAAAAGAGGGAAGCCATGGCAGTTACTGGTCCACACCATTGATGGAATCTTATTGACATATTGTGAAAAACTCTGTAGTTGAAAAAGTCCTTTAAAAGGAAACTGGCCAGCATCTGTCATTTCCTGACTTATTAATTTTAGCCATTCTGACTGGTGTGAGGTGATATCTCATTGTGGTTTTAATTTGTATTTTCCTGATGCCGAGTGATATGGAGCACTTTTTCATGTGTCTGTTGGCCATCTGGATGTCTTCTTTGCAGAAATGTCTGTTCATGTCCTCTGCCCATTTCTTGATTGGATTATTGGTGAGGATGTGGAGAAAGGGGAACCCTCCTACACTGTTGGTGGGAATGCAAGCTGGTGCAACCACTCTGGAAAACAGCATGGAGGTTCCTCAAAATGTTGAAAATAGAACTACCCTATGACCCAGCAATTGCTCTACTGGGTATTTACCCTAAAGATACAAGCGTAGTGATCCGAAGGGTCACATGTGCCCGAATGTTTATAGCAGCAATGTCCACAATAACCAAACTATAGAAAGAACCTAGATGTCCATCAACAGATGAATGGATCAAGAAGCTGTGGTATATTTACACAATGGAATACTATGCAGCCATCAAAAGAAATGATATCTTGCCATTTGCGATGACGTGGATGGAACTAAAGGGTATCATGCTTAGCGAAATAAGTCAAGTGGAGAAAGAAAACTATCATATGATCTCCCTGATATGAGTAAGTGGAGATGCAACAGGGGGGGTTAAGGGAGTAGGAGAAGAATTAATGAAACAAGATGGGATTGGGAGGGAGACAAACCATAAGTGACTCTCAATCTCACAAAACAAACTGAGGGTTGCTGGGGGGAGGGAGGATTGGGGGAAGGGGGGTGGGGTTATGGACATTGGGGAGGGTATGTGCTATGGTGAGTGCTGTGAAGTGTGTAAACCTGGTGATTCACATACCTGTACCCCGGGGGATAAAAGTATATTATATGATTATAAAAAATAAAAAAATATTAAAAAAAAAAAAGGAAACTGGGTCTGCTCTCTGAGATAATTCCCTTGTCATTGTTCTGCACAACTTTACGTTTTAAATTATGGAAAGTTCTTTCTTGTTCAGTACCCTCTTTGGAGATCTGAAGTGGATTTTGAGAGCATAGAGTCTCTTAGCGGCTACTTGTCCATGAGGATTAAGAGGTCTGAGGACTCTTTACCAGTTTTGGACTTTTGTGACAATATGAATTTCCTTGAAAATTTCGAGGCTTTTAATCCGTTTGCTTCTATAATTATCATGTTTACATGCAATCAGTCAACACAACAAGATTTCTTTCCTAAATATAGAACTCATATCTGCATATTTTTTGCTGCTTCCTCAATTCCATGCACCCTTCTCTGATCCTCTTTATCTCCATCTCTCCTTTCTGTCTTATTCTTGATGTTGTTTATTTACTTGAGAGTGAGAGAGAGAGTGAGAGTGAGAGAAAATGGTCAGAGGGAGAAGCAGACTTCCTGCAGAGGAGGGAGCCTGATCCTGGGACTCCAGGATCGTGACCTGAGCCAAAGGCAGTCGCTTAACCAACTGAGCCACCCAGGTGCCCCTCTTAATCTGGTTTTTGCCCAAGGGTTTAATCACTGTGCTCAATTTAGAATTTTTAATAATTAATTTAATAATGATTAAATGAACAATATTAATTTAATAAGGAATAATTAATTCCTTAAAGTAGTTGTCCATCTCATTTCCTACTATTTTAAATCCAGAAACAATGAACTTTTCCAACTTTGCAAATCCCCAAATTTTCTGGATTCTTTCCTTCTGTTTATGTTCTTACAGTGAATAATTCTTGGCAGAGCTCACTGTTTTTGTTCAATGTCTTGCTTAACTTGGGAAATAATAGCTAATGTTTTGTCTTTTCATATTGAACTGTAGACTTCTAGGCACTTGCTCTGCTTTTTCAAGTTCTTAACAAGCAAGAGTTTTACAAACTGTTTTGCTACTGAACTAAATGCATCTCTGTTTTTCCAGGTTCTAGTTCATATTTCCTTGTCACCTTCCAATGGCACATAGTTTATATTTTTGTTGTTACAGCAACACCTCACTGCAAAGTACTAATTCTTATATTATTTAGCGTAAGATATTCTACAATAATAAGTAGACCCAAAATTTACAGTGGCTCAAACAACAGCCTGAGACGATGTTTCTGATCTGTAAGCAGTTGTCTTCTTTGAAAAGACCTGTTTTCTTCTGGCTTTACCATCTTCTATGGTTTTGCTATCATCACACCCAGCTGAGAGGGGAAGTAGCATGGAGGTATATAGGGAGCACATACTCCTCTTGAAAAACTTGGCCTCAGAATGACACATAATACTGTTCCTGTCAGGCACAGTCACACCACACTGCAAAAGAAGCTATGAAATATAATCTAGCTATGTGTCTAGGAAAAGGAACAAATAAATGTTTGTGAACATTTATGCCTGCCATAGGTCCCTTTGACAGTTTTTCCATTGTTAAGATAGCCTGCTCTCTAAAAACAAAATTATTTTATGTATTAAACTTCTTTTTTTGTCCCTATAGGAAGAAAAAGAGGGTGAATAATTGGTAAAGAATGGTTATGTGCTCATCATATTATGGTTTGTTTTTTGTTGTTTTTCTTTTGTTTTTTACCCTTTGGATAAATTGTAGGCTCCTTTAAGAAAGGACTCAGGGTCTTCTATTTTGAGTGTTTACAGTGCCCTAAGCATAAACATGACAGCATAAGAGTACTAAATAAATCGTTGTTTTTCTGTTCATTATTTAATGCTCTAGGGCAGAGTTCAGCAATTTTTTTTTTTCTATATGGCCAGATAGTGAACAATTTAGGCCTTTCTAGCCACATAATCTCTGTTACAACTATGAAAATTTATTTCAGTGTAAAAGAAGCTGTAGACAATAAATAAATGAATAAATGTGTCTCTCTTCCATAAAACCTTTACTTATAAAAACAGGCAGCAGTCAGGAGTTTGGATCCTAGCGGTAATTACCATTTTGCTCTTACCAGTTGTTTGATACAGAACAACTTTCTCAGACTCTCTGAGTCTCAGAATTCTAATGTAAAGTGGAGAAAGCTTATCCCTGTGGGTAGTTTTAAATACATGATAATGTGAGAATTACCAGTCATGGAGCCTTGAACAGAAGAGTTTCTCATTCATTAGACACATTTTTTTTAAGATTTTTCATTTATTTATTTGACACAGAGAGAGAGAGATCACAAGTAGGCAGAGAGACAGGCAGAGAGAGAGGGGGAAACAGGTTCCCTGCTGAGCAGAGAGCCTGATTCGGGACTTGATCCCAGGACCCTGAGATCAGGACCTGAGCTGAAGGCAGAGGATTAACCCACTGAGCCACTCAGGTGCCCCATTATTAGACACATATTATCATCATATCTAATCCATGTCAAATTGTTTATAGGTGAGAAAGTTAATTTTGAATGCATTTCTGGTCTTTGAAGAGAGTAAGGAATACTGGAGAACTGAAAACAATTATTTTTCCTTTTATTTTTCACCATGAGTTTGATAATAGATGCTCAATACATATTTAATTAAAGACTTGAAGACTAGTCTGTCTGTGTTGTCACGTACTAAACACATGAGGACCCATAATACTATTGTGCCACAGTGATTCTTAACCTTTCCGATTTTATATATTCCTCCCATTGCCATATCAAAGAACAAGGATCGCAGCATGATAAAAATAATAGGACACTTTATTCTGAGAAATATATAGAGATGTTTATAGACATTGTGGTGTTTCATTTATCATTGATGGTAAATTTTAAGGACAGGATTACTGCTTCTCTATTGATGGAAACCAGTTTTATGGCTCTGGCTTTAAAACAAGCGATTCTGTTCAGTTTTGAAATGTATATAGTTTTATAATGATATAGATAAGAAAGAAAGATATTGCCATGGTAACTGTAAAATCCAAAGATAATAATAATTTTTAAATTGAAGGCCTACTATTGTCAGGTAGGGTTGGCAGGAGGAATCTGCAATACTGGTTAAAGGATGTAACAAGTGAGGGATGGGGGATACTTAAGAATTGTTTTTGAAAAACCTACAGCCCATTGAGACATTTTCTTGTTCCTCCAGGGTTATGCTTATAGTTCGTTAATCACAACTCTGTAGAGAACCTGGGAGAAAAAAAAAATCCATTTTCCTTCCTAGATTTGAAATTCATGCAATGGCTGTATATGAGTACTGTGTGAATGGACTTTTTATCTTGAAGTAAAAAATATTCCCCTTTAATGTGTGCTTTAATGGGTGGAGAAATAAAAGATTGTTACAGTTAATTTTTTTCCCACGTGTGATCTAATCAATATCTGAAGTACCACCATATGCCAAAAATAGTGGTAGGTAATTAGGGCATCAAATGAATGAGATAATGTCTATATTTGAGATCTAATATACTAGTGGAACACACAAGTAGACAAATACAATGCTACCAGCTATAGAGGTAGGGACAAGCTACTATTAGGAAAAGAAGAAATAATAAGTTCATATTAGGGATTCATAGATTGATGTGTGAAGTGAGTCTCAAAGAATGAAGGTATCTCCTTCCCAAAAACTAAGATGGGAAGGGAATTCAGAGAAGGGAATTTCAGGAAGACAAGTAAAGCAAAACCCACTGATACTGTTTCTTATGTACTGCTTTACCTTTCCTTGAGTTTGCACATGTTTTTTCTTGGTCTATAAATACCTTTGTTACCTCTATCTGCGAAAATCATTATTCTTCAAAGATCAACTGAAATGTCTTCAGTTTGTGAAGGTTTCCCTGTCCTCCATAAGCACACTGAATCATCCTTCCCTTTCTTCAACAAATGTTAAGCTCCTGCTATAACCCAACATCATTCTGTTTGACAAACATTTTTTCACATGCTTCTTTTCTTCATTAAACTAAAGGTGTCTTATGGACAAGCACAACTGTTCAGAAACAATTTATCATCAAATCTTTGTTAGATAAATAAATATTTTCTTATTCTGTTTTCAATGATAGTCTTTTATCTCCAACTAGATCATTGGTTTCTTAGTGATAGCCATAATACCTAATTATCTAATGTCCAGTTTTTGCATTATCTAAGGAATTTAACACATTGTTATATATGTTAGTGCATATCTGTTATAAATATTGTTAGTGCATATCTGTTATAAATATTAAATGGGTCACTTCTTGATTTGATTATTTTCATTGTATAGAGTCATGTCAACCAAGTGACACTATTTATCCTATTCTTTCATCACATTATTCAAATGATTGGCTATTTGAAAGAAAAAAATTTTAAACAACATAACTAAAATAGTTTTAAAATCCAGTACATCTTTTTACATGTTGAAATGACATTATCATTAGTCATTTCTTACTTTTAAGCAGTTATAACTATATGGCAACCAGAATAGTTTTAAATTTTGTTTCTCACATTTTTTTCTTGCTTCTACCCAGAAATGAAATGCTTTGAAAGTATTCAGGTCCACGCCAGTAAAGACTGTCTTGGAGAGAAAAAGTTTTGTGTATGTATACCGTATCAGAAGAAGCTAGTCTTTTTTTTTTTTTTTTTTAAAGATTTTATTTATTTATTTGACAGACAGAGATCACAAGTAGGCAGAGAGGCAGGCAGAGAGAAAGAGAGAGAGAGGGAAGCAGGCTCCCTGCAGAGCAGAGAGCCCGATGCGGGGCTCGATCCCAGGACCCTGAGATCATGACCCGAGCCGAAAGCAGTGGCCCAACCCACTGAGCCACCCAGGCACCCCGAAGAAGCTAGTCTTAAAAGTGTAACATCACCTACTTAGACCTCTCATATCTGGGAATTTACAAATACCCTTCCATCTACAGCATTCACAAAGCACCCTGTTTATAGGATTCATATGCATCATTCTTTTTGAACCTATCAACAGTCCTGTGGGTTAAGTATACCATTTATATTATAACCCCAATTTTAAAGATTATAAAAAGGAAAGTTAAGCGATTTGTGCAAGACCACATAGGTATTAATTGGTGGAATCCACTTTAGAACCAAGCTCTTCCTAAACATTTCTCATTCTGTGAAATTATATTATACTGACCATCTGGAAGAATGGTTTACAAATTCAAAATAACATCCTGGAATCTTGATTACCTAAAGATATCACCTGGAGAAGGAACATGGTATACTGAGAGAACAATAGTTTAAAATTCAAAGGGTGAGAATTATGGCCCTAGCACAGACTTTAGTGATGCTTCTTACCAGGGGGAAGTCACTTGATCTCAGTTTTCTTATCTTGAAAATTGATGCAGTAGTAGCTTCCCTAACCATACCCCAAATTGCTGTGAAGATCAAAGAACTTTATAAACTACAAGCCATTGTCTAATTATAGAGTATCATTATAAAGTTGCACAGTAATAAATGCAGAGGACAGTACACCCTCCTTTGTGGTTAGATATCTGTTATGCTTTTATATAGTAGCTAGGAGATGCAAGTTCTAACTTTGGCTCTGCTACTACTTGACTGTATGTCTTTGAGAAATTCCCATAACTTTGGTCTGCTTCCTGATCTGTAATATTAGGATGGACTATATAATCTCTAAAGTCTTTTCTGTGTTGCAGTGTGTGATTCTAAGTGAATCCAACCATACTTTTTGGCTTAGACTCCCTAATCATCAGCAGAATAAATTGCAGAGACAGCTGGCTGGGGTTAGGGGTGCAGTCTCTGGCCACAGAAGTGCATAAAACTGAGGGGACCACATAGTCATCAAACAGATGACAGAGCTCTCATTAGCAATGTGCTGAAGCTAGTGACATCCAGGGACAATTGCAGCTGGCATTTTCTCCATGTTAGGAAGCCTGTTCAATTAGTTTTTCTGTGCTAGCTCAGTCTGAGCTCATCCTCTGAAAAATAAAGAAAGTGTTCTTTGTTTAATAATCAGAGTCGGGGCAATAATCATTAAGTTCACACTTTATAGCCCATCTAATATGTGTATACCGACATGCTATGTAATGGTCAAAAAAAAAAAAATGAATGGTACTCACCCTTCTGTTTTGGAAGGAGCATGCGCTTTGATACTGAAGAGCTTTGAGTTTGGGGCATGCTCTGTTGTTTACTGGCTGTATCTCTTTTATTTGCCGTTATGTTCACTGACTAACACCATACCTGACAAAAGTAGATACTTGTTATGTGTTGACCAAATAGATTTTTTAGTTCATATCATATTTTCTCTAAGTTTCTTCAGAGAAAATGGGAATGATAACACCCAATTTATAGAGTGATTGTGAGAAAAAAATGCAATAAAGAACAGAAGGACTTTTATATGTTAGTCACTCAGTAAATATCCCCATTTCTTGCACAAATTCTCCTACCTTTCCTTATATTCTAGTGTAAGGAAAGTATTGAAGACATTTGCCAACAGATGTTTAAAAGTAAAATAGTCTATGTAATAAATAAACCATATCAGCAAAAGAAGCAGTTAATTCAGATTGAGAGATGTCTATGATAAAAAACAAAAAAATGCAAGTAACTGAAAGCCATTGGTGTAACTACTTTGGTCAGAGAGACATATAAATAGGCCAAACACATCTCCCTTTTCTTACTGCCTATCACAGTGATGAGCTGTTTCAAAACTGATAAGCATGAACACACTTGCAGGGATTGCTCAGAATTGAAGACTACTCTAGAATTAGAGAATGTTATGGGGTGGTATCCATAGTGACCAAACAGTATGCTTTTTTTGTTTGCTTGTTTTTTGTTTGTTTGTTTTTAAGAAAAATGGCACAATCTAAGAAAGAAAGCTTACAGGTGAGATTGATAGGAACCCAAATTCAAGTTATACCTCTGATACTTGTATGTTGTGAGAACAGGAAGAAGTAATTTAATCTCTATAGGCATCACATGCTATCATCTAAAAAAAAATGGGAGATAAAAATACTGATTTTGCAGATTGATTGTGAGGATTAAGTGAAAATTTTTGCTCAGCACATTGCAGGAACAAGTGCTGTCACAGTGTCCAAAATTTAGTAGATATTCAATATATTTTTACTGGTAGCTCAAGAGTCACTGAATTAGTGATTAATTGGGATATTATCACTTTAGAAGGAAGGTATGATAGTTTGATATGAACTTATCTGTAATCATAGTAGGTACTCAAAAATATTCCCTTCCTTTGGCTTGGTAGAAGGATTATTAGAAATGTATTAGAATTTTTAACTATAACACATATGATTAGGATTAACCAAACTTTTGGAGGCCTGGTTGATTAACTCAAATAGGAATAATTCAGAATCCACAGTACATGTAAACTCTCAACGTTCAGAGAAAATCCTGGTTTCTCTGTTACTGCTTAGAACAGTTTATTGCCAAAGGGTGCAGAACTCACTTCATGAGAATGTGACCAGGGCAGTGTTCAGAGCCTGGCAAGAAGGGCCTTGCTTTTGGAATGTGAAACCCAATGACTGCCATGTTGATGTTCTTAATAATTTGGTCTTTGTCTTTTGTAAATCATTCTTGATGATATAATGGAATATTACCTGGGGAATTGGGACTTTGTCACATAAATGATACTGCCTCACACCCCTTCTCCACATTCTTGAGATGGGCCTCTCTGTTGTCTGCTTTCTCTTTCCTATCACCCAAGCTCCCAGCCTGGCTTCCTCTACCCGCCCCCGCCCTGGGACTGGGGACACTCCACCCAGAGTGGCAATTTGATCACACAAACGGAAGGCCCGTGTTCTTCCATTGCAATTCCACTGCCACTCTCTGATGTGGACACGTATATACAAGGACTTAGAGTCAGGCTCACACCCTTCATTTTTTGGGCCAGGCAAGGTGGCAGCCACCCCTGAACTTGCTGGCAGTGCCGTAGCACATTCAATAGGATCTCAGCACGGATGCTCGCCTAATCTGGATACTGCGCACGTCCTGAAACAAAAGAGAGGTTTCAGTATCTGAACAGCCATCTGCCACACTAGGTTAAAGTGGTGGGCCTGTGGGAAGGAGAGATAAACTTGTCTACTCTACACTCAAGCAGGGCCCTGCATTGACATTTTGCACTGGGTCTCACAAATCAGGTAAAAGATCCTGAACGTGAGGCACATGATATAGCTGAGCCCAGAGCTAGCACATATGCTATAATGAGACCAAGGTTTGTCCCCATCATATTATACACATGTCTAGACATCTGAGGTTTCTCTGAATAAAGAGTCCCTATTTTTGCCTATGTAGTGAACATAATCACTTGTAAATCTCAAATACCTCAAATTCAAATAGCCTAAATAACACTCAGGATTGCTTCCACCCAACCCTGCACTTCCTCCCAGTCTGATTATTTTCCAACAATGTCATGATCATCTTATTCCCTTTTACAACCTAAGAACGCAGAGTCACATTTGAAAATTCTGTGTCTTTCACCCCTGTAGGTGATGCATATAAATTGTGGCTCATAGAACTTAGTTCTCAAAATACCTCTTTAATGTAGCCATTTCTCTTTGTCCTCACTATCATCATCTTCATGTAAGCTCCCACAACTTGCCTCATCAGCTGTATCCACTCTTTCTCACCCTCAGCAACTAGGGTGATCTTCTTGCAAAGCAAATCTGATCACATTACTTCCTCTACATTAACCTCTTAAGCTTCTAATTTCTCCTAGGAAAAAAGAGCAAATTCTTAACTTGGCCTGAAAGACCTTGCATGGTCTATCTTCCCCTGTCCACCCCTTCAGTTTTGTCACACATCATGCTCCTGGATACTGCCTATACTTTGGCCACACGCTGCTTTTTCTAATTCCCCTGAATGTGAATGTGCTCATGCTGGCTTAGTAATTGACCTCCCCAATCTTCTAATCAACTGCAACTTTTCTGCAGATTACAGCTTCCTTACTGGTTCCTTGAAGAGCCTGCTCTGATTTTTAGGGTTATCACGCAATACAGAGCACAATGTAGCATGCTTTGGTAATAACATATTTAATTTTTTTATTTATGTGTATGATTCTTCAGTTAATGTCTACCTCTGCCAGATGTGTTGTATTTCCAGGGTTTCTCATAGTGAATGACACATAGTAGCTGTTTAATAAGTATTGATTAATTCATTGAATGACTCAATGTGCATTTAGTATGTTTATCTTTAATAAAGCCTCTAGAGCAAATAACATAGTTCCTATTATGCAGTATGTGGCATGACTAAAAGTCACAGGTTAAGATTATGCAACTTTTGGAGTATTAAATCTTTTTGTATCTTAGAGATACTTAACCTATAAATCGGTTGAATAATAGTCTGTCAAAGATATCTGTCATTTTTTTAAAAGATTTATTTATTTAATTGACAGAGTGATAGCTAAAGAGGGAACACAAGCAGGAGGAGTGGGAAAGGGAGAGGCAGGCCTCCTGCTGAGCAGAGAACCCTATGCAGGGCTCCACCCCAGGACTCTGAGATCAAGACCTGAGCTGAAGGCAGATGTTTAGGGGACTGAACCACCCAGGCGCCCCAAAGATATCTGTCATTTAATAGGGAATCCTCTTTGGGAGCCTGGCTGCCTCAGATAGGTAGGTGTCTACCTTCAGCTCAGGTCCTGATTTCAGGGTCTTGGGAATGAGCCCATCCCAACCTCTAGGGGGTAGGGGGTTCCCTGCTCAGCAGGGAGTCTGCTTCTCCCTTTGCCCCTCACCATACTCGCTCTTGCTCTCTCTCTCTCTCTCTCTCTTGCATGCAAGGACTCTCTCAAATAAATAAAATCTTGGGGCACATGGGTGCCTCAGTCAGTTAAGCATCTCCCTTTAGCTCAGGTCATGATCTCAGGGTCCTGGGATGGAGTTCCACATCAGGCTCCTTGCTAAGTGGAGAACCTGCTTCTCCTTCTCCCGCTGCCTGCCATCCCCCTGCTTGTAAGTTTTTTTTCTCTCTCTCTCTCTCTAACAAATAAGTAAAATCTTTAAAGTAAATAAATTAATAAAATCTTCAAAATATTAAAAAAAAAGTTCTATTCCATAGACCTTAAATTGTAGTGTTCTCACATATGTGGTAGATGAATACCTAGGATATGATCACTTAAGACTCCCCACCACCTTATCTTAGCATTGACCTATGTGACTAAGCATATACTCCAACACTTTGGCAAGAAGATTCAGCCTGCCAGATGTCCATTTCTCTACTGTAATGGTCCAAATTTAAGACATTTAAAAAACAGGGCATTTCAAGAACTTGGCAGTGATTAGCACTCTCTCCTACTTCTTCAGTGGCATTCAGAAATGGAATTCAGAGTTTTGGAGCCAGGCAGCTCAAGGTGAATGCTTGGCAATGCCATCTACTATCTCTCTGGGTCTGAACTAGTCAATTATCTTTAATTCTCCATCAATAAAGTAGGCTTGGTAGTAATGATTTTGCATAGTGGTCGTTAGAACCAAGTGAAATATTATAAGTGAAGCCACTTTATAAAGAATAAGACACCTTGTTGTGCTGGCTATCATTTATTTTCACTTAGTGATATATGAGCTGTTTTATTTCTAAAGACTAGACTGCCAATGTGACTTTTTGCAATATAATTAACATGTTCCTATTCAGAAAGGAAATTACTTAATAATAATTCTGTAGATGCAATTTCTGTGAGAGGTTACCAAGGAGAATTCTGTGTTTTAAAATACTGAGTCTAAAATATGCCTACATATTAACTGCATGATGTTGGTGATAATAGCAAATTCCACGTGCTTCTCGTGTTAAATTTTAAAAGATAATGCTGCTTCATTTATGCTCAGAACAGCATGACTGTAAGGTATATTTCCCATTGCATAGTTGAGGACACTGAGAAATTAATGAGGGCAGTGAAAATTTCAGTTTTTCTTCTTTTCTCTTGTTCCCCCCTCCTTTAGGGCAACAAAACCAATGAAGAACTTGTGATGGCATTACACTTTGCATACAATCCAGAGATAATATAGCTCTTCCAAGTTTTGTAAAATAAAAGTTACTCAGTTTTTATAGTGCTTTCTTAAGGATATTTTATTTACTTAACTGATTATCTTTATTAATTGTGTTCCAGGAAGCATACTATTTTTTGTCAACGGATTTAAAACACATACAGTTGTTAGTTAGTATGGTTTTGTTATTTCGAAAAAGAAATTGTCTTGATCAATCTAAGGGAAAGTTAGGGGAAAAAATCATTTTTTGACATTTAAATAGAGTATTTTGCACAAAGTAAATACTCTAATGACAAAAACCTCGCTTGTTTCTAATATCGATGTCTATTTTTTTTCTCTTCAGGAGGAAAAAGAAAGTCATCAAGAAATATGCTTTCTTTAGTGGTTTTGAGAATAGAGCTTTCCACCATAAAAATTTTGACAATCTCTGTGAAATCAATGCATAATTAATAGTAACTGCGAGCCATTCATGTTTATAGGGTCTAATATATTAGAATAATAGTCTTGGTGATGACAGCTTCTTCTAAATATTTCTCAGCATAGTGTACCATAGATAACAAGCAAATCAACTGTGTGTAATCATGAGACCTAACTTAAAATTTCTGTGCCGGATCTAGACACAAAATTACTAGTGTTAAAGGCCTGTGATCACTTAATTCTCCTTCAGTCCAACCTCATTAATTAAAATAATTTTAGTCCATTGATTAATCATGAGATTTTACTAAACTATAATTATATTTTTAAAAATTTTGACATACTAGTACATATTCTCATAAGGTGATGATTGTTGGAAAAAGAACTTAGAATTAAACTTTGTAATGTATTTTGAAGTTCAGTGGGGAAGAGATTTTAGAAAACACTTCTGCAGTCTCCTGATCTTTTGGAAAATGATCCTAAACTTACATTTCTGCCAGTTTTTAGACATGTTTTGAATACAGCACAAAACCTGCACTCTCTACTTGGACCCTTTTGATACAAAGAAGAAAGGAAGAAACTTGTGAGTGGATTTTTTCTGCTTGGTATTCCGCTAAGCACTTTTACTTGTGTTTTTACTCCTCAATAATCATGTGAAGGGAAAAAAAGTGCTAAGACACATTGAAAAATTGCTATTTGCTTGACTTCATAAGGCAACTATCCTATTTAATTATTTCAGTAATTCTAATGGGTATTGATATTCCAATTTTATACACGAAGAAACTGAGTCTCAGAAACCTAGTGACTTGTGCCAGGTTCCCCAGGGTGAGAGTAAAAAGTTCAGGGTCAAAACTTACATATTTTGGTGCATAGTCTCAGGCTTCTCCCTTCCTATTGCAGCTGCCAGGCTGGCAAAGGTTGCTCCAAAGTGAATACATGCATGGGCCCATTTATGAAACTCCCTTAGCTCTCCTAGCTGGTTTCTTTTGACACTCTGCCACAGACACAGACCACGGTCAACAAAATTCTATGCTGAAATGTCAAGTGCAAGGAAAAGATGTGGAAGGAGACTGACACCCTGACTCGAACAAGAACACACCAGCATATTTGTTGAAAATTATGCAGATACTTTAGGTTGGTGAGTTCTCAGTAGGAGGAGAACATGAAATAGTTACCAGATTATCTTTCAACTAGAAAACTAAGACTGATGGATAGAGAGAATCACATTTTCCAAAAGAGTATGCAAGTTAAATTACATTTCTGGGACATCATCTACCATGTGTCCGTAATATAGAAAGCTCATGACATCTGCATTAATAAAAGCAGTTCTGGGTGCACAAACAGAAAACCTTTAAATTGTCAGGTGCTTAAGACAAAAATAAGTTTTTCACTCAGCGCATGGCTGATGCAGTGTTCCTAGTTGGGCGGCATTCAGGGACCTAATCTTCACAGTCCCACTCCCTTGTCGATACCAGGAGTCTTCTCTGTTCAGTCAGAAGATAGGGAGCGACTACAGCAAATTCAAACTTACCCCTTAACCACATTTGCCAGAGTGATATTCTCCCTTCAACTCATTATCTCATTGGCTAGAACTACAAGACCCTGCCTAGAGAGATGAGGTGGTGGGAAATGCAGCCCTTGATAGAGTAGCCACTCCCTGCGGGAATTGCACCTTGGAGGGGAGCAAGAATTATTAAGTGTTGACAAACTGCCTCTGCCAATGCATCAGCTTACTATGTTATGGAGAACATTATTGTAGAAGAGCACCTATGGGGAAACAGAATGCAGATAGTCCACGGCCAAAGCGAAGGTATAGATGGGATGAAGCTGAGGAAGAAAAACAGCTAAAATGTGTTCATGAGGCATGCACAGTAAATGGCGCTGGGGTTCAAGGTGTTATCTGCAGAGGGTAAGGGTATTTGAACTTTGTTGTGCATGAAGAGAAAGATGAAAATGAGTGGGAAGACAGAATTGAGGAGAAAACAGACATTTACGCAGCAGTTATTGTAGGAGGAGCTGATCAGGTGGAGACTCACAGAGCAGGTGGTGAAAGAACTCACCAGAGGCAGAACAAAGGAGATAGAAGTTTATTGAATACAGGGCAGTACACAGGCAGGACAGCAAAGGAGAGACTGTCTGCCAGCAGACAGTGGTGGAGGGCTGGTGTTAAGGGGCAAGTGAAGAAGTGTGGTAATATATAGAATTTTCCTTTTTGGGTACCTGTGCCCAGTTGTAAATAGCTCATTGGTCAGCTAGCGCTGTTGGCTATTTTCTGGTGGGTTGCCTCATGACCTTGTTTGCATTCATCCCTGGAGGCACTGTGAGCCCTTTTACTATACTCAGCCTTCTATGGCTCAAGCCTGTTGCCTAAAACAGCCTCTACTTTTAATCGTGATCAAGACAACTATCAAACACTTTGCACACGACATATCATTGAACCATCACAATCATTCTATAAGGTCGATTTTACCAAGTTTGATTTTTTTTTTATTTTACTGGAAAAACTAAAAGAAATCTAAGATTTAGACCCTTAGCCAATATGCACAGCTAAAATGGCAAAGTGTAATGGAAAACACATTCCTGTGTGTGCTCTACTTTCAGTATTCTACTATAACATTTACTTTCTGATACCAGTTATCTGGGCTTTCCACACTTCAGGCAATTCTGCAATACCAGCTGGGAGTCCTGCCAATAGTGTCAGATCCCACAGGTTAAGGGCTCAGACCTACAAGCTATTGTCTTATGCCAACTTCAGATTCCAGTCAAGGTCCAGACTGTCCACCTGTGCTTGTGACCAACTGGCTGTAGATCAGAGGTTCTCACAGCCCCTTGTTGGGTTCAGTAAATTTGCCAGTGGCTCACAAAATTCAGGAAAACGTTTTACTTTTTGGATTACCGAGTTATTATAAAAGAGTAAGACTCAAGAACAGTTAGGTGGAAGACATGCATAGGACGAGATATGTGGGTAGCGGCACGGAGCTTTCATGTCCTCTTTGGATGTGCTATCCTCTCTGCATCTCCAGGTGGTTAGCCACTAGGAATTTTTGAACGCATCCTTTTAGACTTTTTTGGAAGTTTCATTACATAGGCATACCTGATTAAATCATTGGCTATTGGTAATTGAACTCCATTTTCATTCAGCTCCTCTCCCCTCCCAGTGCTGGGGAGCAAAGCTGAAAGTTCTAACCCTCAAATCACAGGGCTGGTTCCTCTGTCAACCAGCCCACATCCTTAAGTGCTTTCCAAAAGCCATCTCATTAACATAAATTTAAATGTAATTGAAAATATTTGTTCTGACTATCAAACATTACTTTATGGCTCTCATTACTTAGGAAATTCCAAAGTTTTTAGGAACTTCTGGCCAGAAACAAGGAAAGATCACATAGATATATCTTATTATAATTCACAGTATCTCACAGGGCTGTATCTCAAGCCAAATTCTGTACAACTCAAAATCTCTTATACCAGTAACAAACAGATAAATTGAAATCTCTTGAAAGGCTGTTCCAGACACAGTTGCACTTGATTAACTTTTCACTCCAATTTCCTAAGAGTCCTACAGACTTGAGCTATGATGGGAAACAGTTAGGGAGTGGGACTCAGGGGAAGGTCTAGTGGATAATATACCACACCATAAGTAAATTTTCTTTGATGATGATTTAAAATACAGATCCTTGTGCAGAGTGGTGACACAGAAAGCACTTAGGAAGAGGGAAAGTCCCAGCAGGTATTTAGTTCTTACTATACAACAGAAAATCTTGTTGGCATTTACCTTACCAACATTGAACCTTCATATAACCCTCTCTTAATGCTGTTAATATCCTCTCTTTTATATATATAAAGAAACAGAGACATAGAGGTCATACAACTCCTAATGATATGTATTCTGAGTGTATGAGCCTGAATTTGGATTCACATTACCCGATTTAAACTTTCAGGTGTAACAGAATTCTATAGTGCAAAGGAAAGATAGAGGTACCCAAAAGGAGTTTCTGTCTATGGAATCCTCAGTGAACACAGAGAACATGGGAACATGGGAACAACAGGGAAAAGAGAAAGAGAGGACGTATTATTATTATTTTTTTTCACTTTGGTTTTGTTCCTTTTCAGTTCTGTGGAAGAACACAGAAGGCAAAGATAATATTTGCTAAGGAAAAATAGAAATATTATGGCTCAAGTATTCAAACTATAAAAATAATTTTATAGGGTAAGACTTGAAACAGATTCCTAGAATATTTTGTAGGCTTAAATGCAAAGCCAAGTCAAGTACTTCAGTTAAAAGAAAACAATAATGAACAAGTTAGAGAAAATTCATTGGGCAAGAATGTGGAGACCTGGATTAAAGCAATCAACATGATAAATAGTTATGGATTCAGATGAGTAGGAGTACATTGTTAACTTAAAACATACTTGTAAATTTGACTGCATCAGGAGAATCATAGTGTCCTAGTAATGGGAAATATCCTCTCTTTGAGGCAGAAGCCTTGCCTCTCTCTCTCTCTTTTTTCTCCCCCCTCTCTTACTGCTTTTACCAAGATACAGAACTCTTCCTGGAAGATAGCTTAAGGACTCAAAACATATTTGTTAAGTGAGTGAGTAAATGAATGAATGATATTAAAACTGATCACATGACTTGTGCAGACATAGACTTTTCTTTTCACAGGTAAGGCTCTAAGACAAGAGAGACAGAATTAACTGATTTATGTTACAAATATTTATTGAGCCTCATGATATCTCAAGTACTCTGGTAGATAATTATAGATAAGGTCTGTTCCTCATGTAGCCAGTACACGTTCAGAAATACAGATGGGAAAGTGTCTCTAACTTCTGCTATGTTACAAAGAGGTGAAGAGAGCTCTTTAAGTTATAAAAAAGTATACTTCAGGATGTGTGCATACAGAAAATAGATATCTTGAGCTATCTGAAGGGATGCCATATGGGCATCTAATCACTCTTTGTAGCTTTGAAAATCATAACTAGGTGTAATGCAAAGAAGTTATAGGAAGACAACATTCTGCCTAATGTTAATGAGAAAACTTGAAGTTTTTCCTCCCCAAAGTAGAAGCTTCTGGCTCTTGAAGGGATGAGTTCCTTTTCACAAATGAATTTAGGAAAGATAATTATTATTAATAAAACTACATAGCTGTTATAAAGTTAATTTTTTAGTGTCTTGTGCACTTACTTGAGTATTTGCAAATATTTCAGTTATTAGTACTAGTAATTGCATTAAAGGGAGCATGGAAGGAAAGAAAGAAAGTTGATAATAGAACAGACAGAAGCTTGTCGTTTAGATCTGTGTAAGAGAGAAATTCACCGAGTTTGTGTCTTAACTTTGTGTGTTTGCTCAAAATTGGGCAAGAGTATTGACGTGTTAAATCAGTCAGACTAGAGATTGTTTCTTAATTCTATATAACTCCTTATGAGTGGTGCACTGATGTGGATTATCTGGGTCAAGCGAAAGTATCTTCAGCATTCCCTTCCACTGCGAAGGGATTTAGGAAATCCTCCATGAAATATGGAGACTTCTCTGTGGTGAAATTGAGTTAAATATGTCACCAAAGTTTATCTAAAAATTTTCTCTCATTTAAATAATACAGGTTTTCTCTGCCTCCAGATAGAATCACCAAATTTTTCAAATAAAAATACAGGACGCGCAGTTAAATTTGAATGTAATATTTGGAGCAGCTTTTAGCTGGACAATTATTCTTTGTTTATCTGATATTCAAGTTTAACTACCTTAGGTTTATTATATTATATTATGTTACATTATATCATTATGTTCTATTAATTTGCCAAACTTACCCTGGAACAATATTTCACAGTGGGACAGGGAACAGCAATAATTACTGTTAACTTGAGAATATGAAATTGTATTAATGTAAAATATAGATACTATGTATATAATTTGTTCTAGGAGTCAGAAATTTAAAAAAGAAAAAAGAATTTAAAACTGCTCTTTTTCCCATATGGATATCAGAATCTAACAGTAGGTGACAAACATGTAAACAAAAACAAAACCTAGCATTTTAGGTGTTATGTGAGAGATGTGAATGGAGTCGGGTGGAGGTAACCAAAGAGAGATTATAAGGTCTGACCTGCAGGAGGTGAGAAGGGTTCGTGGAAAGTTTTATAACAGAGACAAAGTTTAAGTTGAATCTTGACAGGTAAATTGGTTTCACTAGGAAAACAGATTGTACTGTAATAATTATTGGATATTGATGAGGGGGCAGGAGACTGGCTGAGGACAAAGCAAAAGCTGGTGCCTTGCACCCCCTCTTCACCTGCTCCCCTCCGTAATATGTGTAGCATTCCTCAGACACCCCTGACTGCCATAAAACGATAAATAGTTAACTTGCAGGGATTGCAATCCTGCAGAACAGGAATCTCCCTTGCTCTACAGATGTCCTAGAGACCTAAACAGGGAGGTTACCTTATCAATAGCACAAATTTCCAGAGGCAAATAACTCTCAGTTCCTGAAGCCCTAAGGTCTCCCTCCCCTCCATAAACTGGAGGACGCTGAGGTAGAAGGGAATGTAAATGATAGCAGGATCATAACACCCCACCAAGAATCTCCCAACTATCTTGATGTTAATGCCTGACCTAAAGACGACATTGATCAAGCCATAAGGGCAAGGCCTCCCCCCGGCACCATGTAGGCCCTCCTTAACATGTGAAAACTCTGTTGAAACCTCCCATGCCTTCTCCTTACCTTCCCACAACCGCAAGGTATATAACATGCCTACCCTCACAACCCAGGGCAGCAGCTCTTCCTGCCCACGGGTCCTGTCCCTGTGCTTTAATAAACCACCATTTTGCACCAAAGATGTCTCAAGAATTCTTTCTTGGTCATTGGCTCCGGACCTCAGCCCACCGAACCTCACCTAGGTTCTAGAACTTCATCAGATATAATTTATCAACACCTACATTATGCTACAAGTGTACAAACTGTAGTAGTAAATGAAAAGCTTAATACTGAAAGTATTCTTCATTTTTTATCATATGATATATGTGCTTTTAAACCTACGTTATTTCTGTAGTAGAAGTAAAGAATTAATTAAATGCTTAGGACTCCAAGCAGAATTCAGATAGTGTCTTTAGAATGAAAAGCCATACTTTAGTGAATGAGTCAATAATATATTAATTATAATTTTTAACTCACTTACTATTGTCTATTTATTGGCCTTCTCATAAAGTATTTCATTTAAACTTATTGGGATGGATTCTCCTTGTAGCATATAACAAGCTATTGAAATAGTGCCAATGAATAAAACAATTACCCAAAATCATGGCCACCTGCTGAGCCAGAGGCTGGATGGGTTAATTGTCTGGAGAGCAGTGGCTATGACAAGATGCCTTTATTTAAACCTCTTACAACCCTGTGCAGAAGCACAAAGGAAACTCATTTGCATATTATCAGCTTTGTATTAGAAAACAGACTGGGTGGTGAATTTAAAAGAAAGATAAAGTCAAAGGATTTTACAAAGGGACTTGAAGAAAGGTGGAAAAATAGAAATCAACAATTGAAGAAAAGTAGAAAAAGAGCCTCTATATGTTCTATATAATCTTATTTAACCTAAAGACAGCACTTCGGTGAAATGTAATTGATTATAACTTTATATTGTAATAGGTTCTGAGATGTTAAGCAACTAGAAAAGGAATACATAGCCAAGTAGAAGAACTGATATGTAAACCAAGCTTATCCAACACAAAAGTCCAAATATTTGTATTTAATTGTAGTGTAAACAGTAATAATGACCTTATTATTATTATCACTGTTATCATCCAAATATTTGTATTTAATTGTAGTGTAAACAGTAATAATGACCTTATTATTATTATCACTGTTATCATCATCCTTACGTAGTGATTTGAATTATTGGAAAACAAAACAGACTGCTCCCAAAAAGTGGCAAGATGGAGTGTTTTGCCTTTAAAATTTCTAAAGAAGGGCCAAGTCACCCATAGATAAAAAAGCAGATTTCTGTACAGAGAGCAAGTTTGGACTAAAAAATCATTCCCACCTTTTCTAATTCTATCTTTCACCATCATATTGCATGTGGCTTACTGTCAACTCGACATTACTTCCTGATTTTTAAAAATACCACTTTCAAGAGTTTTTATCCATTCTTGTATTGTTTCTCCTTCTAATGCTTTCCTGGTTTGTGAGCTACTTTTGCCTCTAGACGGAACTACCAGTCTCTGACTCCTCTTGCTAATAGCTCCCTACCCAGCTAGACTTAGGGGGTTCTCTTTTCTTTATTTCCACTGTATTTTAAACATATTTCTGTTATAGTGTTACTCTTATTTACTGTATATGTGTTTTTAAATCTATATTGTAAGCACTGAGCTCATTGAGGATCAAGAGAAAGTTGTTAAAAATTATTAGAGACAAGATAAAAGATTTAATAGCCATCTCCAGGGGTGGGGGTTGCAGGAGGATTGCCAAGATTGCTTTGTAGATTCCAAAGACATAAACCCTGCTATCCCATAGAGCCAGTGTCACCATTCAGTTTTCTAGACTCTATTTCTTCTTCTGTCTAGCCATATTCCTTAAGCTATACCTTCTTTGTCAGGAAGTTTGCTCATGCTCTTCCACTTCTCAGAATAATCTATCTCAGAGATGGCAAATAGGTTGCAGACACAATATAGAAATGGTTGATGGTAACTGCCTGGGTGGTAGGACAAGAAGAAGGGTGACTCTGTATGTGTCGAAGGACACCATGAAAAGTCAAAAAGCATGCTTGGGTAAAGACAGGGTGGCAACATGTGGGCCTATATTGGTGATCTTATATGATGTGTCTTGCATTTTCCTCATCCAAAGACCCTAAATCTTTCATTTGCCTAGAAAAGACCCACATTAAAACCACTAGTAAACGTGCAAAGAATAAAGAAAAAGAAATCAAAATACATCACTAAAGAAAAACATCAAAACATGAGAGAAAGACAAGAATGGATCAGAGAAAATCTCCAGAAACAACCACAAGACAAGTAATAAAGTAGCAATAAATACATATATATTAATATTTATTTTGAATATAAATAAATTGAATGCTCTGATCAAAAGACAGCATATTAGAGTGGAAACAAAATAAAACAAAACAAAAAACAAGACCCATCTATATACTGCATACAGTATCTCGATCTACCTGCAGATTGAGAGCGAGGTGATGAAGAAGCATTTGTCATGTAAATGGATGTCAAAAGAAAGCCAGAGTAGCAATACTATATCAGACAAAATCGACTTTTGAAACAAAGACTGTGGGGCATGTTGGCAGCTCAGTGGGTTAAGCCTCTACCTTTGGCTCAGGTCACCATCTCAGGGTCCTGGGATCAAACCCCACATCGGGCTCTCTGCTCAGCGGGGAGCCTGCTTCCCCCTCTCTCTCTGCCTGCTGCTCTGCCTACTTGTGATCTCTCTCTCTGTCAAATAAATAAAATTGTTTAAAAAAAAAGCTTTAGGGGCGCCTGGGTGGCTCAGTGGGGTAGGCCGCTGCCTTCGGCTCAGGTCGTGATCCCAGGGTCCTGGGATCGAGTCCCGCATCGGGCTCTCTGCTCAGCAGGGAGCCTGCTTCCTCCTCTCTCTCTGCCTGCCTCTCTGCCTGTTTGTGATCTCTCTCTGTCAAATAAATAAATAAAATCTTTAAATAAAAAATAAATAAATAAATAAAAAATTTTAAAAAAGCTTTAAAGAAAAAATAAAAGACTGTAACAAGAGACAAAGAAGAGCACTGTATGATAACAAAAGGGACAATCCAACAAGATCTAACAATTGTAAATAGTTATGCTCCCAACGTGGAAACACCCAAATATATAAAACTATTAATAACAAACATAAAGGAACTAATATATAATACAGTAATAATAAGGGATTTTAACACCCTATTTGCATTAATGGACAGATCGTCTAAACAGAAAATAAATAGGAAACAATGGCTTTGAATGACACACTGGACCAGACAGACTTTAGATATAGTCAGAATACTCCATCCTAAAGGAGGAGAATACACATGCTTTTCAACTGCAGGTGAAATATTCTCCATAAACGTTCACATATTAGGCCACAAAACAGGCCTCAACAAATAGAAAAAGATTGAAGTCTGACCATGCACCTTTTCTGACCACAACACTGTGAAACTAGAAGTTAAACGTAAGAAAAAATCTGAAAGACCATAAATATATGAAGATAACATAACACGCTACTAAACAACGAATGGGTCAATCAGGGTATCAAATAAGAAATATAAAAATATTTGGAAACAAATGAAAATGAAAACACAATAGTCCAAAACCTTTGAGATGCAGCAAAAACAATCCTAAGAGGGAAGTGTAGAGCAATACAGACCTTCCTCAAGAAGCAAGAAAAATCTCAAACAATCTAACCTTATTTTTTTTAATTTTTTATTTTTTATAAACATATATTTTTATCCCCAACCTAACCTTATCTTAAAGGAGCTCAAAAAAGAACAAAAAATGAAGCCTAAAGCTACAAGAAAGAAAATAAAGATTAGAAATAAACAATACACAAACTAAAAAACCAATAAAACGGATCAATGAGACCAGTAGTTAGTTCTTTGAAAAACAAAATAAAATTGATAAACCTTTACGAGGCATATCAAAAAGAAAAGAGAAAACACCCAAACAAATAAAATCACAAATGAGAGAGGAGAAATAACAACCAGCATCGTAGAAATACAAATAATTAAGAGAATGTTATGAGAACTATATGCCGGCAAATTGGACAACCTGGAAGAAATTGATAAATTACTAGAAACATAAATTTCCAAAACCGAAACAGGAAGAAAGAACATCTGCTGAGCAGAGAGCCCGATGTGGGGTTTGATCCTAGGACCCTGAGATCATGAACTGAGCCAAAGGCAGAGGCTTAACCCACTGAGCTGCCAACATGCCCCACAGTCTTTGTTTCAAAAGTCGAAACAAACTTTGAACAGACTGGTTATCAGCGATGAAACTGAATCAGTAATCAAAAAACCCCTAACAAGCAAAACATCCAGGACTGAATGACATCACAGGCAAATTGTACCAAACATTTAAGGAAGAGTTAATACCTATTCTTCTCAAACTATTCCCAAAAAAAGAAGGGCAAGGAAAACTTCCAAATTCATTCTATGAGGCCAGCACTATCCTGATACTAAATCCAGATAAAGACAGCACAAAAAACGAGAACTATACGCCAATATCTCTGATGAACATAGATGCAAAATTCTTCAAGAAAATACTAGCAAATGAATCCAACAATACATCAAAAAAAAAAAAAATCATTCACCATGATCGAGTAGGATTTATTTGTGGGTTGCAAGTATGGTTCAATATTCTCAAATCAATTATCACATTAATAAACGAAAGGATAAGAACCATTTGATCCTTTTAATATATACAAAAAAAGCATTTTTTTAGCTAGTTTTTAGCCATTCAAAATAAAGGCCCTCAACAGAGTATGTTTTTAGGAAAATACTTAGTAAAGGCCATATATGAAAAACCCACAGCTAATATCCCAAATGGAGAAAAATCGGGAGCTTTTCCTCTACAGTCAGGAATAAGAGAGATGTCCAATTTTACCACTTTTATTCAACATAGTACTGGTAGCCCTAGCAACAGCAATTAGACAACAAAAAAGAAATAAAAGGCATCTAAATCAGTAGGAAAGAAGTAAAACTTTCACTATTTGCAGATGACATGATCAAAGAAATTGAAGATGACACAAAGAAATCCATGCTCACGGATCAGAGGAACAGTTATGGTGAATGTGTTTATATTACCCAAAGCAATCTACGTGTGTAATACTATCCCATCAAAATACCAACAGCGTTTTTCACAGACTTAGAACAAATAATCCTAAAATTTGCATGGAACCACAATGTTATGCCCGAGTTTCGAGCCTTAGAGACCACCAAGGAGCCAACACCGATGCAAACACATGACGGTCTTTATTCGGATTCGAGTCCGGGCTCACGACTGTCACCGATGCAGCGGCACAGGAGCGAGAGACTCGGACCTGCCAAGCAAGGGGTTTTTATGTGTGGTTACCAGAGCTTGCAGGGAGAGGGGAGGAATGGGGAAATTTCAGACTTCCCTGCAGTAAACTGATTAGCTGTTGCAGAGGTGTTTGCAGGGTGGGGTATAGCGGCTTTTCCTGTAACTAAAGTAGGGTTGGGTATAGCGGTTTTTCCTGTAACTAAAGTAGGGTAGAGTTCAGCCTCTGGTCACAAGGGCCTGAGATGGCTGCCGAAGCTAAGATGGCTGTACTTGTGCTAACGTTATACTTGAACTGGGGTGGCCTTAATTTTCTCATCCTCCACACACAAAAGACCCCAAATAATCAAAGAAATTTCAAAGAAGAAAAAGTCGGAGACATCACAAGTCCAGACTTCAAGTTATATTACAAAGCTATAGTGATCAAAAGACTATGGTTTTGGCACAAAATAGGCACGTACAGCCGTAGAACAGAATAGGAAACCCTGAAATGAACCCATAACTGTATGGTTAATTAATCTTCCACAAAGTAGTAAAGCACATCCAGCAGGAAAAAGATAATCTCTTCAACAAATAGTTTTGGGAAGACTGAACAGCAATATCCAGAAGAATGAAACTGGACCACTTTCTTACACCTACACAAAAATAAACTAAAAAAGAATGAAAGACCTAAATGTAAGACCTGGACTTATAAAAATCCTTGAAGAGATTACAGGCAGTAACTTCTTCAACACTGGCCCTAACAACTTTTTCTCGATATGTCTCCCTAGGGAAGGGAAACAAAAGTAAAAGTAAACTGTTGGGACTTTATCAAAGTAAAAAACAATGCACAGCAAAGGAAACAACAAAACGAAAAACTTCTCCCTTCCAAATGGGAGAAGATATTTGCAAATGGCATATCTGTCCAAAATATATGAAGAACTTATAGAACTCAACACCCATAAAATGAATAATCCAATTAAAAAATGGGCAGAGGGCATGAACAGACATTTGTCCAAAGAGGACATACAGATGGCCATGGATATATGGAGAGATATTCAACATCACTCATCATCAGGGAAATGCAAATCAAAACTCAATGAAATGTCCCCTCACACCTGTGAGAATGGCTAAAATCGACAAAGAAACAGCAGGTGTTGGCAAGGATATGAAGAAGGAGGAACCCTCTTGCACTCTTTGTGGGAATCTAAACCTGTATAGCCACTGTGTAAAACAGTATGGAGTTTCCTCAAAAGATTAAAAATAGAACTACCCTAGGATCCAGCAATCACACTACTAAGTATTTACCCAGGGAATACAGAAATACTAATTCAAAGGGATACATGAACACTGATATTTTATAGCCACATTTATGTACAATAGTCAAATTATGGAAACAGCCCAAATGCCCATTGATTGATGAATGGACAAAGAAGAGATATTACACACACACACACACACTCACTCATGGGCTAGTACTCAGCCATGAAAAGAATAAAATCTTGCCATTCACAATGATATGGATGGAGCTAGAGAGTATTATGCTAAGCAAAATAAGTCTGTCAGAGAAAGACAAATACTGTATGATTTCAATGGTTTGTGAAATTTGAGAAACAAAACAAATGAGCAAAGGGGAAAAAAAAGAGATAGAGAAGTAAAATCAAGAAACAGGCTTTTAACTATAGAGAACAGACTGATGGCTAATAGAGGTAAGTGGGAGTAGGGATGGGTGAAATGGGTGGTGGGGATTAGGAATTTAAAATAAAAATGCAGTAAAATAAATAAAATAAAATAACGCATATTTTGTTTTCCCTCTCTGATTCCCAGTATGTTTAGTCTGTATCCCATAGGCTAACAGCCTCAGAGATATTTTGTTTCTTTCTGCATCTTTAGACACCAGTAAATTATGTATTCCTGGGGAGAAAAGTGAGTTCATTTTTTGTCCTCTATCTCCATAGCATACTACTGATCTCATAGTGGAAAATATCATGTTTTCTTTGGATTAATACCAGATTTTAATTATTTCTTGGGTGTGCTTCCCTGGCTACATTCTTCTAAAGGACTATTTGTGAGCCAGATCTTCACTTTATCCCTGAACATTTCCAGGGAAGGTGAATCACTGAAGATGTATGGATATGAACAAACTCTGAAGATAATTCAGGAAGAAAATTTTGAGCACAGGCTATGAATTTTCTTGTGAGTTATAAGGAAAACAGTGGCTTAAGAAAGGAAAAAAAAAGATATCTATTCATCTTCCACAGTGTGAATACTTTGTATATACAATCCAGAATGATAAAGAAGCTCTCTTTGAGGAAGAGACCATAAGCTCTGTTTTGTTTTCTACTCTACCATAGCGTTGTCTCATAGGCTTACAGTAAAAGCTAGATCTCCAGCCATCACATTCTTGTTCCAGACAGCAGGATTAAGGGGGGACAAATAATAAGGGATTAAAAAAATTACGTGGAGATTTTTTTTTAAGGAACTTCTTGGGAACTACAACACAACACTTTTGCTAACCTAAAGGACAAAATTCAGTCACATGGCCTTACTTCACAATGGAGGGTGGGAAATGTAGTTTTAGTCTGGCTAGCCTTTTGCTCTGATGAAATTTATTTTCTATCACTGTGGAAAGGAGAAATGATACTAGAAACCAACTGGCAATTTCTGCCATAGTGACGCCTTTTTGTTGTGGGGTTTTGTTTTGTTTTGTTTTTGAGGTTTTTAGTGATAAACAACATCAGTACTTTGTCCTGGAAAAGATTCTCGTCTCCTAGAATAACTTCAGTCACTAAACATCCATTCACAGGCAAGACTATAATAGTGGAATTAATAAATTCTGGCCCATTAGAACAATGAAACAACATAAAGTAGGGGGTAAGCAAGCAAACACACAATTACAGTAGGATGGAGACTGTATAATAACAGGACTCTGTACATAGTCTAGTGGTAATTCATGACAGCTTTTGGTGGAGAATTGGGAGAAGCAAAAGAAAGATTGATTTACTATAAATGGACACACACACAGTTTAGCTATAGTACAAAGTAGAGTGTAAGGAAGACTGGAGATTCAAAAGAGGAAGAAATCACATTAAGATGATAGAGAGAAAGGAGTTTACTGTAGCAGATGACCTTTTACATGGACACTGAAAATGGGAAAGACATTTAAAGCTAGATATGGAATTGGCATTGAGGTTAAGGTAAATTTATGAGCAAGGCAAAGGAGGTGATAAACAGTATTCCGAGAAAAAGTGTTTATCAGTTTCCTCTGAGCTGAAGCAATTTCACTCTCAGTAAGGACTCTTTTGGTTGCCAGCAACAGAAATTCAATCCAAGCTTTATTTGGCATAAAAAGGCTCACATAAATGAACCTATTTGTTAATTCACTCCAGGCATAGTATTGAACATTTACTATATGCAGAGTACAGTACCAGGAACTAGTTCATAGATAGTGACTAAGACAAATATAATTCCAGGATTCACACAGTTGAATTCTAATTTAATCTTTATAATGATCTCACTAGAAATAATTTATTAACCCTGTTTTAGAGACGGAGAAACTGAGAGTTAGAGAGTTTGCATGACTTACCAGATACTTAAGAGCTAGTAAGTCTCAGAGTCCCAATGTGAACTCAGGTCTCCAAGTCCCTAAAGTCTAGGCAAGCATGTGATCCTAGAGACAGATATTATCTGTGCCTTGGGCTAGCTTATGGAGCAGGTGTTCTGTCTCTGTGAGAGAGGTTCCTTTGCTTTCTCTAGAAATTTCTATGTAGTTAGTCCATGATGAGATGTCTTTCAGACTATCTCATGCAAATTCCATTGTAGAATATATAATAAACTTACAGGAAATATTGCAAACTGGTATGGGAGTAAAGAAATAACAGAAATAGGGTTATACTGCGTGCTCAGCAGTGAACTGTAACTTTGACATATAGTTCTTGACAGTATTCTCAAAATATCCTGTGAGTTTGTTTTGTGATTCCCCTGGTGACTTAATTAAAAAAAAAAAAAAAATCTTCTGTCTCAAGTCTTTCTTACCTAATTGCATTCCCTAGTTTGGTGAATGGAAACTAAGATGCATGTTCAAATTAGTCTAATTGAAAAGCTCTTAATCTTTATAATTTAAGTATTTGAATACCATACTGCCAATCATTGAGAACAACCACCAAGTCCCTAAACAAGGGTGCTAGAAGGGACCTTATTTATTTGATTATCACAATCCCTAGTGTTTCTTGTTTACTTCTCTTTCTCCTGGCAATTTGCCTTTGATCATAATGAAGATAGAACATGTCCAAGAAGAGTAGAGCATAATAGTGTGTTCATTCATCTACCAAATTATGAGTTCCTGTGCCTGCTTATTTGCTAAGTTCTGGGAATACAGAAATAAAAATAAGTTTAGTATGTGCCCTAAAAAAAATAATAATGTTTTGATGGAGGACAGACAAGTCACAGAACATCAATACTTTGTGGTTAGTGCACTGATGAACATATAATGGGTGTGCAGAGAAAGGCAGCTAAATCAGGCTAGGAGTGGGTCCCTGGCCATGAGTTAGGGTCAGAGACAACATTGAGGAAGTGGTCTTAGGAGGATCTTTCAGGGAAAGTACCAGGAAAGCCATGTCTTCCTCCAGGGTTCTTGCAGTAAACAGTTTATGACCTGAAACATAAGATTTTATTACAGTTGTCTTTAAAAGCATACTTGCTCAAATGTGGTTTGGAAAAGAAAATTGCCAAGCTCTGCTCCTGAACTCAGGATGTGTCTGAGGCTGTGAATCATCCCCAAATCACACATGGTGCAGAACCACATTTCCATTTATTTGCTTGACATTTTACTTCCAAAGGGAGGAACAAGCTAGTTTTTCCTCATCTTCTTGAAAATATGAAATGTGTCAGCCAATTATCTCCCTCAGCTCTTCATCTACACAAAAGACAAGACTAGCCCACAAATTCCCCCAGAGGAATGCCAGTATGTGCTCTGTATTTCATCTAGTTTTTGTTTAATGTCCTCATCCAAGGGTAAAGTAATGTTCAATTGTCATGGAAACACATTAAATTCAAGTACAATTTATTCCTACACAAACAGTAAAGATAGTGTTCACCATCTTTAGAATTAAGCTCACTTTAACTTCTTTTTTTTCTTATTTTTATCTTTTGATTTTTATTCTACTTTTCTTTTTTATTAATTATGAATCCTATAAGTTTTTTAATAGTGTTTAGTATAAATTATGACCATGGAGCTAAAGGGATTGTTTAAAAAATGGTTGTATATGATCACTTTACCTTTATTACTGGATTTTCATAAATGTTCTCTGAGGAAAGTGTCATTCAATTGGAGATGAGAAAATTAAAAATAGTAAAGTTGAAGAAATTTATGATGAGCACATATCTTTAACAGACAGAACTATAGGGCTCAGGCTTAGAAGACTTTGAATGTTACTTCTTTAAAAAAAATTTTTTTTTTTTCTTTTTTTCTTTTCCTGGACCTTAAGAATGTTCAGTAGTCAAATAACTGGAGAAACTCCAGCAATTTTTTTCTCTTCTGACTTCAAAGTACAAACTCATTATGTTCTATAGCACTTCCATAGCCATTGTCTTATTAAAAGCTCCCTATAATATAGTAAGGTAAGTGTTGTTATTAGCCCCCTTTTATAGATGAAGAAACAGACTCAGCTGAAAATGACTTATTTACCAAAGATGTTAAACTCAGTAAGTGACAGAGCTGACACTTAAAAGGAAATGAAAACTATAAACTCTATGTTTCTTTCACTACAGTAGTTCACTAAGAAGCCAGATTCTGCTGCATTTAGTAAGGTTGGGCATCTCAGCAATTATTAAATTAGACTTTCAGTTATATTGGGAAATACTGATAAAGGTATAGTAGCAACAAGAATGGTTGGCTTAAATGGCTCCTCCTCTGTCTTCTTCCCAACTCCATCAAAAGTACACACACACGTGCACACGCGCACACACACACACACACACACACACATACACACACACACACACACACTTTCTGAGTATTCTGAATGCTTTTTGAGACAGGGATTAGAAACTAAAGAATGGCCAAGGCATGTCAAATCACTAAGATTTTCATTCTCAAAAATTAACAATACATTTTCTCAGTTAGCTAAATATTCATATTTTAGAAGATGAAAATTC
This sequence comes from Mustela nivalis, assembly GCF_964662115.1. Classification (NCBI taxonomy): domain Eukaryota; kingdom Metazoa; phylum Chordata; class Mammalia; order Carnivora; family Mustelidae; genus Mustela; species Mustela nivalis. The sequence goes on from NC_139028.1 coordinate 56,118,464, forward strand.
TTGCAGAGAATTATTTTGCAAATTGAACAATATTTCTAAAGTCCCAAATGACTCCATAATTTGCAAATAAAATTATATAATAAAAATAACCACTAACTAATTTATCTACTTTAGGATTATAAAGTTTATAATAAGGTTAACCTCTAAAAGAATAATTTAATTAAATACCAATTAGTTAATATTACCAAGCCAGACTTTTTCATCTTCAGAGTTTTATGGGTACATATATGAGAAGACACACATTTAGGAAACATGTGAATTGAAATCTTTCACATATACAATGAGGATAAGTGAGGTTAATAATTTTTCTGTTTGAATGAATGTCACCCATTTTTATGAGAAGAGATTTTCACTCTCACAAACATTTATCAAGCACCATTATATCAGTAATAGTGTGCTATACTGCAATTTTAAAAAGTACCTAATATGCATTTCCTTCCTTTTTTTCAAACAGCACAGAATGTAGTTAGAGATTGAAAGGGCTCATGAACAAATACATTACATAATCATATAACATTGCAAATGCTATTCAGAGAGACCATAATGTTTACCTTTTAATATCTAAATCTAAGCTTAGAAAAGCTCTTATTAATGAAATGTTAAAGAAATGTCTTAGAATGAAATGACTTTGGGTAGTCAAATAAGTCTGGGTTTCAAAAATAAATAAGTAACTGAGTTACTTTTCCAAGACTCAGTTTTTTGTTCCATTAAGTAGAATATTACTACTGACCTTGGGAGTTTGTGACATAGATTTGAAATGTGGTATGAAATCAACCTTAGTGCTACGTGTGCTCATTGTAATCATCATTATCTTTACAACTGCTAACTCACTTTTGTTTTTAATGCCATTGTTTGTTGTTGCTCTTGTTTTTATTCTTAAAATAATTATTAGCATTATCCCAGACCAAGGATGCATATCCAAAAACTTCCCAAGGGAACAGTTGGCAGCCTCATGGGTTGAGTGTGTGGTGCTATATGTTGTTCTTCATCTAATTACTGAACCAAGCATCAGTTCATTTACACATGAAGGATTTTTAAAAATTTTTGTATATCCATTTATCAATGATTTCCTGATCATGTGCTAGATACCTATGGTGAGTAAAAGAGATCCATTTCCTGTCCTTAAAGAATTTATAATTTAATTGGAAAGAATAAGGTTAACCAGACGATCCCAGAAACACATGTCAAATTTCAGAAGTGATAAGCACTACTGAGGAGTGGCATATAGTGGATGAGAGCCCACAGGAGATTTTGTGGTCAGGATATTTGAGGTTCAATGAAGCATCAGAAACTGTATAGATAATAAAATCCATAATGGTGTAAATGCCATGAGTCTGTTTCCAAATCCCACAAGCAATGCATCTCTCTCCAGCTGGGTTCTGTAAGCAAACGGATTAATTTTAATTCATCTGACAGGTAAAATGCATCTATCCCCTTCGGAAAATAAAATGCTACAATTTGTGGGAATTTGAGTGAGAACTTGATAATTGATGAATTAGAACATGGCTATAAGTGTATGAGTGTCTAACTACTGCGCTTTGCCATCAAGTCATTCAACAAAGTAGCATAAGAAGAAATGGGCTAAGATTGATGTTAACTTAAATGAAATAATCATATAAAATATGATTGTATTGGCTTATACAGTTGTTCATTTCTCATTGTTTTCCTATTCACATTAGAAAAAAGTTATCTTCTATAACTAACCTAGTTCATGATCACATAGTCTCTCAACCACTAATTATTAAACACCTACTATGGGGAAAACATTAGTAAAAATTCCAAACCTCAATTACAGACAAGTAAATATCTACAAGACATGGTGGTAGAGGAGACCCTGTTTCTGGGTCTTGGAGGATGAATTTGCATTTGCTTAATACATAGGTATAGGCATATCTATCTTAGAAAGCAAAAGCAGTCTGCACAAAGACACTGAAGTGAAGAATATCATGGCTTATTTGAGGGAATATAAAAATCCTTAATTACTGGACCAAAAAATATTAGGACAGAAATAACAAAGATTAGGTTTGAGGAGAAGCAAGACAGTAAGTCTAGATGATATTAAAGAGAGGAACAGAAGCAAATAAGTTTTTACACACACACACACACACACACACGTAAGTAGGTTTCATTTTTAATAATATGTTTCCATAATTTGTCATACATATATATGAAAATGTGTTTATATATTGTATATTGCCTAGAAAGTATCATAAATGTAATTAAGCTAGAAGCGAAGAAATAAGGATTTCTGGACTTAGTTTTTTTACTATTCTGTACATTATTATTTTTAGAAAAATAAAAGAGTTAATAGACAAGGAGATAAATTTCAAAGTATAACATTCAGTGAATATAGAATAACCTTATGGGAATTCTGTGCTTCTTTAAGAGGAAGCTGATTGAGACATACAGTTGTAAATAGTTTTAAAATCTACCGTAAACCCCTCCTCTCCTTTATAAGAAGACTGAAAGAACTGTACCTGGAAAATGTGCACAGTTCTGGGGGTCAGAAGGGACCTCTGTTCTCCAGACAGTTTTGAGGAGATGCATACTTGTCTGGAGGGAATGGGGAGTGCAGGATGTTAGATCTTGAAGAATAAGGCAGAGCACAGTGGCTAAGAATAAAGGATTTGGAATTAGACAGCTTTATGGAGAAGTTTTGGATGGGTTTTGGACTTTTTACTTGGGTTCAGCATCCACCCATTAGCTCTGGTGAATTAACTTAAAGGAGTTGAAATGTAGTAGACAAGTTAATCATTTGGAAACATCTGAACTGTTCTGAACCCAAGAGGTTTCTGGGGAAGGGATTGCTCGGCATTGGATTGGCAGGCATATTACTTTTCTGACCTTCAGGAATTTCCACAATCACTTCCTTGGCAAATTTGCCCAACATAACTTCCTCCTTGACACTGGTTTCTTTGGCGCTCCCTCCATTGGCAGTTGGCAATTTCAGTGAGAACAGCAGAGGGAAACATCTGTGTTTCCCACTGGGAAAAGGGGAAAAGGACACATCAGTGTCCTTTTTTTTTTTTTTTTAATTTTATTTATTTATTTGACAGAGATCACAAGTAGGCAGAGAGGCAGGCAGAGAGAGGAAGGAAAGCAGGCTCCCTGCCGAGCAGAGAGCCTGACGTGGGGCTCAATCCCAGGCGCCTGGGATCATGACCCCAGCTGAAAGCAGAGGCTTTAACCCACTGAGCCACCCAGATGTCCCTGTGTCCTTTTAATCATACAGCTTTTGTTGTACAAAATTTTAGTCAGCAATGTCAAAGCTTAATGATAAATCATGCCATCTAGAAGCTCTGGAACAGATCTTCAATTGAAGTAAGCCTTACACCCTGGGGTAATTAGATGAGGAAATTGGAATCATAAGAGGCTGGAGTGAAAGTGACCACATCAACCTGTACTTATTGACTATGTCACATATGATAGCAGTTTAATCTGTAGAGGGGTTGATTTACCTAACAACCAAGCTCATTTGACATATCCCTTATCATGAAAGAAGAGAGAGAGTTCAATATTATCATTGGGTCCAAAGTTACACAACTAGCCAACAGGGGAACCCAGCTGAGAATTATAACCTGTTCTAATTTCAGCAGTGATCATACTGATGTTAATAATAATGTAAGGAAAAAAATATAAGGAAAAATAATATAAGGAAAAGATTGACTGAATGCTTTTTTTAGATACTCTGTTAGTCTTCTACATTAATTCTATCTTTTACGAAAATCACTTTAAGGCATGTACTGTTGTTATCATCATTTTACAAATGAGAAACTGAGGCCCTGAGAGTATAACTTACATAACCAAGCTTTTAGAAGCAGTTAATAACTGAAGATGTATTCAAACCCATACAATCTGATCCCAAAGCTCACACTTAAAACCGTGAGACCATACTCTTTTCTCTGTGTAGGTAGAATGGTAAACCTTTATGTTACACTTAAAATAAACATGGTAATCATTGAAATTTCTCACTATTTTATTTTTATTATTTAATTGCTCTGTATAATTTGACATTTAATTATATTTAATGTCAAGATGTGAAGGGGTTTGCTTACGTTCAAATAATTGTTAACTGACAAACCAAAACCAGAAGCCAAGTGCCCTGAAACCCAATCTAGAATCATTTCTCTGTTCCATATCAGTGGTCCAGAAGAAAGGCAGAGAATATTCAGTGCATGGAATTTACTTGATTTAATTTCTTTCAAGCATGTGGAACTGTGGTTTTTCTTATTTGAATGTAGCTCAAAGAGACAAAGAATACAAATCACTTCAAAATACTTCACTGCTTTGTGTTTGAAACTAATCATTTGCTCATCCTCTATTCTGTATTTCATATACACTTTGAGAATAATTACAGCCTGAATTTAGACAATTTCTCTCTTTTCTCTTTTTGTGCTAACATCAAAAATGCCAATCCACGGCCCCTTCATTTTTTTTTTTTTAATGAGTGACAATTTGTCATGTCTGTTTGGGCCTGTAAGGCTAGGGTGAAGATTATTTAATCAGCATGTTAGTGTGAGAGATGGCTTAGACAGCCTTCAATTTGTACCAGTTAGGCTAGTCACAGTCTGTTCATACTGGACAGAGGCTCTGTGTGAGCTGAAAATTATGCAGTATTGGTTGGCATCTTATATGTCCGACAGCTAAGGAAAATATATTTTTACTGAGTAGATATTGTATGTATGCCATGAACTGGAAATACAATAAGAACTCACTATTTAAATTTTGCTTGTACTGTCATGCTGGTGCTAACCAGCGGGGTAGGAGTGGATGATATGGTCAGAGTTGTAGTGAGGGTATAGTAGAAGGAATTGCAGCTTTGAGATTCTGTTCTACTTTCAACCCCTCTACTTACTACCTTTATGATCATCTGCAAATCATTCAACCTCTCTCATTTCTGCCCCTTTCTTTAGTGAAGAGAAGAGGGTCATGTATAGTCTCATAGGACATAGTAAGAACGTTGGCCTTTATTCTAAGTGAGTCAGGAATTTTCTGAAGGGGTTTGAGCAGATAAGGCACTGTTTGACTTTAAGGGGTCCACACCTGATTTAGGCTCAATATAAAAGCATTAGCTGGCTCTGTAATTTGTTCCTTTATTGTATTTGTATTCCCTATTAACCCACTCACTTCCAACCTGAAAAGATAGAAAGAAAGAGGGAAGAAAGGAGGGAGAAAGAAAGGAAGGAAAGAAGGCAGGAAGGAGAAAAGGAGAAAGTGTATTAAACTGATGCAGCGTCTTCCATGTATAACTCACTGGCTATCTCAGTGCCTACCTGAGAGATCTATGTCTCTTCTTCCAGCTGCCTGCTAATCTCTTTCTATTTATTTTGAAGGCTATTATTTTTATCATCATCATCATTGACATTATCAAATTAATTTATCTAAAGGCATGAGATGATTTGGGAGGTGGTAGAGTAGGCCAAAAAATGGAGTTAAAGTTCTGTAACTGGGAGATGGTCTGGAATGATAAGCAGTCTCACAGATCTGGGAGTGATGTCTGTTCACAATAAAATGGGGACACCGGACTTCATGTATTTTGGGTGAATCACATCCTCTGATCTACCAGAGGATTAGACAGACAGATACAGATGCGGGTATAATACATGCAAGTTATTTATTAGTGAGGAAAGTTGAGTATTCATTTTCTCTTAAATGTTAGTTGCTTGATGTTTTATTATGTACAGTACTTCCTACATGTATGTAAGGTTTAATTTTGTATTCTCATTTTATTTTTTTAAATTTTTATTTTTTTAAAGATTTTTAAATTTATTTGGCAGATAGAGATCACAAGTAGGCAGAGAAGCAAGCAGAGAGAGAGAAAGGGGAGCAGGCACCCTGCTGAGCAGAGAGCCTGATGTGGGGCTCGATCCCAGGACCCTGGGATCATGACCTGAGCCAAAAGCAGCAGCTTTAACCTATGGAGCCACCCAAGCACCCCTGTATCCTCATTTTATAGATGAAGACAGAGGGCCATGTACATTAAATAACTTACAAAAGTGATTGAACCCAGGTTTTATCTGATTCTAAACGTACTAGTGTTCTGCTTCATTTCACTTTTAGAGCTATATGGCAGGTGTACCAACCTTTCCTCCTTCTTTCCACCATTGATTTTTCTAAGTCTCAGCGTTATTTCCAGATATGTGAGCCAGGACTCCAGAATCTTTCCCACCAGTGTTCCATATGTCCAAATGCAAGAAGATGGACTCAGTCCATGAGATGAGATGGAATTCATTTCCCTTCTGTTCTTATACTACCCTACGCTGTTTGCCATTCTTACTTCTCAAATGGTAAACAATTTCCTTCGTACAATTAATTATAGAAAATAATGTGATGGAGGGTTATCATCACCTAGGTGTTGCCTGAACATCCCTCAAAAAAGAGGCCTTCTTTCTCTAGTGACTGACATCACCATCTAGTTTGCTGAAACTGGTAAGAGAAGAGTTCTCCCGCATTCCTTCTATTGCTCCATGTGCCGTATGCATTCCATCATAATGTCGCATCGGTTATACTTCCAAAGTATCTCCGGAGTTTGACCCCTGTCTGTCTCCACTGCTATCAACCTATTTTAAGAGGGGTATCTAGCCTACATCAGTATCAATCACATCTTGTTTAAATTACTGCAATGACTTCCACGCTTACATGCTTGCATTTCTCTCGAAAAGTTTATAACATAGCCAGAAAACAAAAGTTCGATACATATATCAAGTGACTGCTTTTCTTAGAATAAAACTCAAACTTGCTAACTGGACATATGGCAGCATCAATTACCTTGCACATCATTGCTCCTGTGAATACAACCTCTACCCTGCTTCCCCCATCCTTCCTTTCTTCCTTGCTTTAGAGATCAAGATGTCCTAGGAATTTTCTAGAGAGCTGCTGTAGATGCCTTAGGTACTCTGCTTTCTAGACACTGCACCCCTTTGTGCCATTGCAGTGAGCTCAAGTTCATTTCTGCCTCAGGGCTTTTGTTCAGTGTTCCATCTGCCACCAGGTTTTCTCTCCTGGTGTATTCTTTTTTTATGGTCAGGTGTCTGGTCAGATACCTCCTTTCAAGAGAGCATTCCCTGATTTCTGCTGAAATAAGCCCTTATCTTCCTTTTGTCTCTTCCCATTTACCAGTTGAAGTCACCTGATTTATAGTCTGTCTCCATCTCTGGAATGTAAGCTCTGTTAGAGAAGTTTCTCTCATCTTTCATTCTCCACCATACCCCATGCTTACATCAGGGCAGCAGCTCAGGCTAGTCATGGTTTCCAATGAGAATGAGTAACAAGTATCAGAGTTGTTAGACCCACTGACCACAATATCTATGCTTATGTCCACAGCAGCAACTTCCTGTCCTTTATGACCATTACTCTTGGGAAAAGAGAATAACATCAGAACCTAAAGTAAATGTATAAAGAACGGTATATAGATAGATGACAATCTTCCATTTTCTTGGAAGTGTTCTCTTTGGCCTATAGTGAAAAGAGGCATCTCTATATTAAGACTGTTTTTTGCACATAATAAATTCTGCTGTGGGCAGAAGTTTTACTGATGTCATAATCATGGCCTTCCTGGTTCCTCCTGGGTTCAGTAAGTCCTGCTTTGTCAATATCTTCCCATTCTGCCTCTTACTTTTGATAATTGCACATGGTCCCTGGAGACAAGTCCAAGCAGCCTCTATGGTCCTTGTGCCTGACTGTTGCATTTTGGTGTTCAGAATACCTGACTCACAGTTTTCATATAGATTTTATAACTTGATTTAAAAAAAAAAAATCCTGAGACATAAGGCTAATTGGACTACAGAAATTGATGTGGTTGTAAGAGCAGGCTTTGCCAGTTATCCCTGAAATGTGTCAGTTCTCCAGATGCAACAATTTTTCTCTGGCCCCTTTTTAGGGTTTTTAGGGGTTTAAAAGATGTTAAAATCTGAAGGGTGCATCTCCCTTCCCTGTCTTTACTGACTAGCTCTCCTTTAATTTTCAGGTGTTAGCTTCACTGTCATTTCCTTCAGAAAACTTCCCTGTGCACTGCCATAGCCAACTCCATGCTGCCCACACTGGGGATACTTTTCATTCTCGTGAATGTCTGTAACAAGTAGAATTCTCACTGGGGATACTTTTCATTCCCATGAATGTCTGTAACAAGTAGAACTCTCACTGGCATATGTTTTACATGTTCTTCACTTAGTTGAGCTCTGTGGGGTGGGGGACGGAACCTGTCTTTTTGAGCCATGTTTTGTATCTAGTAATGATTCAACAAATATTAAATGAATGAGTGCATGAATGAGTAATTTCTAGCTTGTCCTGTTTCTAATTATCCCATTGTGTAGCACTCATCAAAATGTAATTCCACAAAGACAAGGAACAATTCTTTTATTATATATCTGTATCCTTCATGGATTGAGTATATTTCAAATCACGTAACAGATGCTTAATCAGAATCATAGTTAATTTCACTGGAATCAAATAAAACAATTTTACTTTGTAAAATTTTTTCAAGCTGTACACCTACCTTTTGTACACTTAAGTGTGTATATTTTATGCTTCAGTAAACAATGTTTAAAAATATTTTACAGTACCAAAAGAAAAATATTTGATAAAGGAATTGGTGCATTAGAAGTAGTAATTATCTTTTGTAAGATTTTTGGAAATTGATATGGAGATTGAGAGATATATAGGAATAAACAGAGAGCAGGCTTGGGTGAGAGCATCTCCATTGAGAGAACAGCCCTTGCCAAGGCCCTGAGAGCAGGATCAAGCAGCCACATTTTGTTTATGGGGTAGGTTGTGGGGGTGGGCAAAAGTAGGTCAGACCCCTGGGGCAAATAATACATTGTATATTAATAAAAATATGTATTTTCAAAAGTAGGTCAGGCATGTACAGTGAAGCTACAGAAGTGCAAAGGCCAGAAGTGAGAGGTCCTGGAAGTCACTCCTGAGAGTCTGGGTTGTTACTTTAAGGTTAATAGGGAGCTCCTAGAAGGGCTGTAAGCAGGTAAAAAAATGTTCTGGCTTCAGAGTAGAGAACATAGCAGTAGATGGGACTGCTCTAATGATGGAAATGAAAGAAAAAAAGGATAATAGGAAGGCAGCAAGGAAGAAGAGAGGAAGAGATGAATTTTTGTATCTACGAGGTGAATCAGTAAATTTATAGGATATGTGGGGATACCAAGATTCCTGTTTTCTTATCAAGCATAAAAACAAGTATTTTATCATTTTTAGTGCTACTAATTTTAGTGAGAGATTTCTTTGTTCTGGTCCTTAGTTCACTGCCTACAAGGGTTCTGTACATTCTTTGATTTTAAACTCTCTAAATGAATAGTCAAGAGTATCTTATTGACTGTTAAATTGATTAGTAGGTACCTGTTACTCTCAATATGACCATTGTTTTATGGGACCACTTGGGATGAAAAGCTGACTGAATACTTAGTAGAGCAATAGTGGTTGGTATTAAGAGTGGTTGATACAATATCGGTATGATTGAAGGGGAAGGTAATCAGTAAGCCTCTCTGCTTCTACCTGAGATTTCCTTTTCTTTTTAATTAAAGGAATTTGCTTTTACTTTAGACACTATGGTGTGATAAGGGTCATAAAAATGCAGACTTCTTTGACAGCAAACCTGATACTGTATTCTTTTGCATCGAATGCGTGTAAAAATAAATCAAGTAACGGATATACACATAGAGACACACACACTCACACACCTTAGCATATAAAGCTCTGCATGATCTATCCTCTGTTCACTTCTTCACACATAGTTTTTACCATTCCCTCAAACGCTGCCGTGCCATAGTGATGACCAAGTATTTTATAGTCTCTGGGTCGACATGTTTATTAATTCTTTAGTGTCTTAGTACTTGTTGTTCTCATGGTTTTGTATTCCTTCTCCCCTTTTGAAAGAATCTGACACACAGTCAGTGTTCCATAAATGCCTGTTATTTAAAGAACCATGAAAAACTTACAGAGAATAGTTTCACAACTGGATGGCATTTTAGAAAGATTGTTTTAGCTGAAATGTGAGAGAAGACTGTTTGTAGACCATGAGCAATCCAGGGAGGAATGATAGTTATAACAGAGTTAAGAGCAATGAGACTAGAAATAGAAATATATATTCTGTTAGCTCTGAAATAGATAGAAGCAGGAAAGTTAGCACCATTCAGATGAGTGAGGTTAGCATGACTCCTAGGTTTCTAGTATGGATTACTGGGTAACTTGAAGTATTGGTAACTTCCATCAGAACAAGCTGTGAGTTGGGAGATAATAAGCCTAATTTTTTTATCTGTTTTGGTTTCCAGTATCTGTGGGGCAGCCTGCTAAATGCCTAGTAAACAATTAAACATAAGCATAAGGTAATAACCTTAATACAACCATTAATTAAAAAAATAAGTATCAGAGAAGTAACCAATTCTGGAAAAGGAGGAATCATTGATGTGCCTAATATTAATAATGAAGAAGGCTGTGTTTATTTTGGCTAAGTAAATTACTCATCGTCATTCAGTCAGTTAGTGCAAATCCTTCATTTGAACATACACCCATCTGATAACCTTAATGTTTCAATTACAAATTATTGTCTCCTACACATGGCAGAGTGAGAGGAGATGAAGTAGGAAATTTGGAATGAGAAAGATTAGTAGGTGTAAATGCACCATCCCGTGAACAGGTACTGAGCATCTGTGTGCCATAAAGTGTGCTCAAATGTTTAAGGTATGTCAGCCAAAAAAGCACAGGCTATTTATCAGCCTACTCTCAAGGAGTATCAGGTCCACAAGATGGGGACATATGTAGGTTAATTACCATTTTATGTAATCCTTAGAGGAGCCTTTCAATGTTTGATAATAGCAATCAAAGAATGAACACAGTCCCTATTACCTCTGATTTTGTTGTGGTGGTTACACGGTGTCCTCCCCAACCCCTGAGCTGCTCTCATCAATTCTTTCATCACTGGGGAAAATTATGAAATTGAAAAGAAACATGTTTTATTCTCACGTGCTGGAGAGGTTGGGAAAGTACAGTGGAACTGGCTAGGAAGTTTTGTCTGGAGTTAGGTTCCTTCCAGATCTTTTCCCTTCTGTGAACACACCAACCTATCCTGCTGTTCTGTATTTTGAAGTATTTTGAAACTAAAACAATTGAGCTGTTTCATATAAAGCTATTTAAAAAAAAAAAGTTTAAATTCAATTTAGTTAACATGCAGTGTACTAATAGTTTCAGGGGGAAAATTTAGTAATTCATCAGTTGCATAGAACACCCAATGCTCATGATATCAAGTGCCTCCTTCATGCTCATCACCCAGTTATCCCATACCCCTACCCACCTCCCCTCCAGAAACCCTCTGTTTGTTACCTATGGTTAAGACTCTCATAGTTGCCTCCCTCTTTGTTTTTATCTTATTTTATTTTTCCTTTCCTTCCCTTATGTTCATTTGTTTTCTTTCTTAAATCCCACATATGAACAAAATCATATGGTATTTGCCTTTCTCTGACTGACTTAATTTTGCTTAGCATAATAGCCTCTAGTTCCATCCACATTGTTGCAAATGCAGAATTTCATTCTTTTTTTTGATAGCCTAGTAATATTCCATTATATATGTACCGTATATAAAGTTCTTTAACCATTTTAATCCCAGTTCAGAAATGTGTCTTCATCAATCCTGAAGATGAAAGAAAATGGAAAAAGAAGAATTCCAGAGCAAAGATTAAGAAAATTAAATGTCAAGTCAGCTCATTATTGAGTTTTTGTGATAGCCTCAACATGGTAGTAGGTCATGGTAATGAAGAGCAAAAGAAACATATTCATTGAGTTTCAGACTATCCTAAGTGCATTGCCATCTGTTATGCACTGAGTACTTATGCACTGAGTATTTTACGAGAATCCCACAAGATAGGCATTACTATCTCTATTTTAAGGATCAGCAAGTGAAAGTATTTAGAAGATAGGTAAATTACTTATCCCAGGTTGTACACCTAGTGGGAGTTGTATTGTTATCTTCTCAAACTCAGAATTTATGATGTAGGGAGAGTAGTTGTAGTATATAATCTGACTTTTTTTAACTAAAATATATTTGAGGGGGTGCCTGTGTAGCTCAGTGGGGTAAAGCCTCTGCCTTCAGCTCAGATCCTGAGATCGAGCCCCGCATCAGGGTCCCTGCTCAGCAGACAGCCTGCTTCCCCCACCTCTCTCTGCCTTCCTCTCTGCCTACTTGGGATCTCTGTCACTCAAATAAATAAATAAAGTCTTTTAAAAAAAGATTTAAAATATATTTGAGGAGTTTAACATTCATGATGTAACATTGGATGCAACATGTTTCATGGAAAGTTGGTAAATTATCTAACACTTGAAATTAAGAGGCCATTAATAGGGGCCAGGCATTAATGAGTATTACAGTTAGCAGAGAAATTCTTGCTAAGGTCTTGAAAATGAAAATACTCCTAGGATGAAAAGTCTTTTGACACATATAGTGTAGGGTATCTGCAGTGGTTGGGACGTCAAGAGAGAATGAAGAGCTCTGAGCATGAGGGTGGCATATTACTGGTGGAGATATTTAATCCTTTAGCAAGGAATGGACACAAGCACCCAGGATTATGGTGGAATGAAGTTCCACATCTCTCTGTCCTCCAGACAATCTAGTTCCATATAAATAAAATTCTGGTGATCTTGCTGATACAAACACTTTCTACTTAAGTTCTGTTCTGGGTTAATATGTCTCTTAAGCATTATCTGATCTAGAATTTTAGGGATTCTGGTCATTATGTTTGGGTAGTGTCATTAAGCAAGAAACTACCACCAATAGGAAACAGTTCATTCTTTAAAGTGGAGAGAATCAGCATTGCTTGCTGATGCATTGCTGTTATCATTCTTCAATAATTATCCGTATGTGCAGAAAGGTTTTAGAATGAGCTTACCATTCCCATGTTAATTGTTGGTTGTGGCAAAGTTTTAATTATTGGGATCACACTATGTTTATAGGTCCTGGTGAGTTTTTTGTTCTGGATTGATGCATTACAATTTTGCAAGAAGTTGTACATTTGAATTGTGAATTTATTTTAAGATAACTTCTAAAAAATATGCATTCTAGGCTGTATAATGTTCTTATGGGATGATGGTAAATTGAAAGGAAATATAATAGGCAAATATAGATATACATCAATTAACTATAAATGCTGATTAATTATTTACCTGTTGGTCATCTGTCTTCTCATTCATATATGCTATCTATATTGCCAAACTAATTTTTAGAAACTTGTTTTCATTCAACATTTTATTGAATATTTGTCCATATATTGTTAATGCTAAAAACTCACCTCACAGATAATGTGATATTGAAGAAAAAACAGTTGTAAAGATGCTCTGACAAATATACTGTTGTGGTCTGAGGAGGCCTTAATTCAGTACATTTCTTTAGATTTGTTTGACCATACTTTCAGAATAGACCTTTACTTGACTAGTCCTTCTGCCCAATTAAGATAAAGCAGAGGGGTGTAACAATCAAATAAGAACTGGATTCTGGCTTCCTATATTCACTTGAAGATGTGCTAAAAGAAGTTTTATTCATTGACTTTGGTCAGTGTTTCTAGGAGGATACATACATAGGACTCTGAACTTTCAAGATTATGCAAAAGCAGAAGTTCACTTGGATCCAATACACAGCCTTCTTTCTCCTCTGTGAAAGACTATAAAGTGATGTTGTCAGGATTTCATCACAGAGAGAATGAGAACACTAAGGAAAAGGAGGGTTACAACATCATTTTTCATCACCTTGGTTCGCTGTCTTAAGATCTCCTCTCTAGTTGGTGCTTATTTAGCAAGTATCTGGAATGCAGCATGCATCTTGCCAGAAGAAGAATACAAAATTAAAACATGAATCTGCTCTCTGTGGCTTCTACCTTTGCTGGGAAGTGGTTTGTGCTTGCACTTGAGCTGAGATTTAGAATAAGAGTAGTTTTGTCCTGGATAAAGAAGAAGCATGGGAATTGCAATATTGTCGAGTAAGTAGGAGCAAATCTCATTGGAGAAAGGTTGGTATAAAGGAGAACTAGGGGTCCTACTTTATTGCATCTCAAATACCATTCTGAGGACTTTAAACTCTACTCTGTAAGTAATAAGGAGGCATGGAAAGTTTTTTAAAGAAGAGAAGGGATTATTCTCTCTCTCTCTCTTTATATATATATATATATATATATATATATATATTCAGTATTTATCAGTCATCTATTATGTGCCATGTGTGAATTGGGTTCTTTCTGTACAAGATGAATTACATGAGTCAAGTCTTTAATGAGTTAATAATCTTAGGTGGGGGATGTGGTGTCTATCTATATACACACATATACAAAAGATTCAAATTTCTCTTCATTTATAGTACCCTCTCCCCTAATTCCAAGGCACCATCATATCCTGTCTGGACAATTATACCAGTTCTCTGGATCTCCTTTCTGCCATCTTTCTCCAACTCCACGTAGCAGTTACGGTATAAAACTGTATTTCTCTTGTGCTTAAAGATATCATCGTGGCTTTGTAGTATCCCTTGAATAAAATCCAAATGCCTTGCCTTAGTTTGTCAGCTACCAAAATATTCAGATCCTCTGAACCACTTCAGCCTCATTTCTGGCCACACAATGCTCACCCCCAAGCTGCAGCTTTGCTGATCTCTCTCCTTTCTCAAACATATTGAGCTCTTTTCTGCCTTGGGTTATTTGAGCAACTTCTACTTCTGCATTGAATTCTGTCTTCTTGCTTCTTTGTTAAGGCTTGGACTAAAAGTCATAGACTTAGAGAACAGTTCTTTAGGTTAAGTAAACTTCTTCCACAAGCCCTGTATTCTGTTCTCCAACCGAGTCTATTTCTTGTGTGGTGGTCATCCCAATGTATCTTCTTTCACTTATTTGTCTACTTGTTTAGTATTTGCTTGTACCACTACTTTCTAAGATTCATAAATCATAAGACTTTTCTCTTCCATTCCTCAAGATTTACCCAAGAGCAGGTAAACAGTAGAAATTTAATGAATATGTGTTAAATGGATTACATAAAAATTGATAATTTATTGAGGATGCCTTTTTACGAACAAGAAAATTCAGGACTCTCTTTATCACCTGTGTTTACTGCTCTCTAACTCACATTACCTTACTTTCAACCTTAGGAATAATCAGAGATGGGGCACCTGCTTGGCTCAATGGATTAAAGCCTCTCCCTTAGGCTCCGGTCATGATCCCAGGGTCCTGGGATCAAACCCCAAATAGGGCTCTCTGCTCAGTAGGGAGCCTGCTTCCTTTTCTCTCTCTGCCTGCCTCTCTGCCTACTTGTGATCTCTGTCTGTCAAATAAATAAATAAAATCTTTTAAAAAAAAAGGAATAATCTTGGGGCACCTGGGTGGCTCAGTAGGTTGAGCCGCTGCCTTCGGCTCGGGTCATGATCTCAGGGTCCTGGGATCGAGTCCCACATCGGGCTCTCTGCTCAGCAGGGAGCCTGCTTCCTCCTCTCTCTCTGCCTGCCTCTCTGCCTACTTGTGATCTCTCTCTGTCAAATAAATAAATAAAATCTTTAAAAAAAAAAAAAAAAGGAATAATCAGAGATCAAGAAAGTCTAAAGTTTTGTTCTTTCTTTAAGTAGATCTGAGAAAGGTCTACACCACTGTTCCACCAGCTAGAACAGTGATGCCTAACAGAAATATGTCAGCAATATAAGTAATTTTAATTTTTTTGTCTCCTCAACAAAGGTAAAATGAAACAGCAGGAATAAATTTCAATAATATATTTTAATTCATTATATACAAAATATCATTTCAATGTTAAATCAGAATAAAGATTATTAATGAGATATTTTATATTATGCTTTTCTTATTAAATCTTTTAAATCCAATGTGTTATACAATTACAAAGCATACCAATTTGTACACTGAATTTTCACTTGGAATCTTTGATCTGCATCTGAAATTGACAAAATTTATTATTGGCAATACAGATGCACAAGTCCAGGTTGTTCCAAGTATACTTAAAAGCTTAACAGTTCTTATATTTAAATTTAAATTAATTAAAATTAAGTTAAATTAATTCATTTTCTCAGTCTCATTAACCACTGTTCATGTGCTTGATAGCCACATGTGACTGTTAACAATGTTGGACAGCAAGACTGAAAGAAAAAGGTAGTGTGACTGTGTGTACACATTTTGTTCCCCCTGAATTTATGGAGGGTGAAACATTTTGATAAAAGATGTTTATCTTTTATGCATTTACAATAAAGAGGGCAATTTTCTTCTTTGGTAAGATGCCCAGTGAAAGCAATCATGATATGAGCCAGCATTCAAAGAGTTAAATGCTTGTTACAAACTAAGAGTACTCTCCTTGAAAAGACAATTGCATCTTGATTGATTCAGGCAAGATGCTGAAGCTTTTCACATGCCTGATGAGCATTGTTTGAGATTCTGTTCCCTGAATCCTCTGCTGTTGTCTGCTCAGCCACCACTGAGTGTCACTGTGGGCTGAGAAGCCTGTCCGAAATCAACAACCGGGAGAACTGCCTGAAATGAGAGAAGGGAGTGAAAATGAATGATGATATGTTGAATTCTCCTGGGTTTCTTTGCTTCTCTTTTTGCTTCTGACACTAGTACACTTCTAAATCCAAAAGAAGTACATGAG
Organism: Mustela nivalis; assembly: GCF_964662115.1. NCBI lineage: Eukaryota > Metazoa > Chordata > Mammalia > Carnivora > Mustelidae > Mustela > Mustela nivalis. Next base: position 56,135,078 of record NC_139028.1, read on the forward strand.
GAAAATTAAATCAGAGCACAAAGCCACTAAGGAGCAACCCGGTAGATAAATATCACCTATCTTTGAGGAGCCTGAAGTTGTGGTAATAGCCAATGTAGAGTTGATTAATGTCATGAAAATAAGATTTACTCTTGCAAGGCTGTATCATCAGCATAAAAAGTAAGGTTTTGTCTCTGATGCCTTTTCTCTTACTAAATGGCTAATATTTGTGTTTATTTCCATTTGATTGTGAAGGATCTAAGTTTTTGCTTTTGCTGTTATTCTGGTTTTAGTAATAATATATCTAAATGGTTTTGAGACAGTATACATTAAAAAGCATTTATATTTTAATTACATAAAACAGAAGCTCAAAAAATTGTGCTGTTGGCACCAGGAGGAATGTATTTATTTGATATAGAATAGTACATGAATGGGCATTCAATATGATGTCTTTTTGCAAACCTTAGTGAATGTCTGTTTTGGCTGAAAACAGATTTCACGGTTGTTATTGATAGACGCAGGCACATACACACTAGTTTGAAAAGAAGTAAGCATCTTCAGAGTTCAAATATGTAAGCAGTATTTATTTTAATGTTGGTTTTTACACATCAGGCACATAATCCCACAATGAAGAATGCCTGATGGTGACTTTTAAGAACTATCCAGTAACGTTCTCCCAGTGACATTTTGTATATAATGAACCAAAGATGTAGCATTAAGATGAAGGTCAGTGAAGGTGTTCTGTAGTCTCTGTAGATACTCCAAGGATCCAGACACAAGGTTTTTTGTTTTTTGTTTGTTTGTTTTATTTTAACAGGTTTTGAATATATACTTCTAAGACATTTTAGGAAGTACCTAAGAAATTCATTTTTTTAAATCAAATATATATATTCCTTAAGCTTTTCTTAAGTAATTGCCTCATAAAAATTGATCAAAATAGAATAGCAGTTGAATTATATTTCTCTTCATTTCCTTTAACTCTCAAGAGACTGAGACTCTAAAGGAGTGAGGAGACTATCAATCCCAAACAACCCCACATTAGTGAGACAAGATGATGCTGAAGCAGATAAACATGCCTTAGATGACAAATACCTGAAAGTTAAGATTGATCACTATTGTATCTGGTGGAGAATAGTATCCTGTGTTCATACTAAAGAATGAGGAAAGGTAAATTTCACAATGGGGAAATTGAGAAATTTGGTCATTTGGAGAGGAGGAAACACCCTCAAGTTTATACCTAACTACTGAATACTTAGTACACATAACGCACCCACACCAGCATTAGTTTAATAATCCTTATCACAACTGTGTGAGGAGTTAAGTCTATTTTATATAAACAAACCAAGACCTAGAAGGTTTCACAGTTAGCAAGTGTTGGGGCCAGGATTTATTCTTGGGTGTGATACCAAAGACTTTGCTTGGTAGCCACTACTCAATTCTAATTGTCTGTATTAATTTATATAACTCCATGTGGGAAGGCATTTGCTGTAGTGACATTACTGCTGCCTAAAGTAACTATTTTCTTAAAGATTTTATTTATGTATTTGACGGACAGAGATCACAAGTAGGCAGAGAGGCAGGCAGAGAGCCTCTGCTGAGCAGAGAGCCTGATGTGGGACTCGATCCCAGGACCCTGAGATCATGACCTGAGCTGAAGGCAGAGGCTTAACCCACTGAGTCTCCCAGGTGCCCCTAAAATGACTATTAAAAAAATGGATTAACCTAAGAAAATGGAAGTTTTTGTCGATAAGTTACAGAAAATTTCTCCTTTTTCTTATCCCTCTTATTCATCTCAAATGCTACCTTAAACTCATCTTACTTAGTTTTCTGAAGACTTAATACTCTAATATAATATATACAGCTAATACTATCTATTTTATAAACATTATAAAAATTAAGCTTCCTATATACAAAGCAATTCCCAAAGCCTGTCTGTAAAGGGTTCTCAATAATTGATATTTATAATTGTCTTCTTAAATCACTTTCTTTATGATGCAATTTCTGAGAACATTCTGGAGAACCTAAATTGACCTAATATTAAGTACAAACACTTTAATTTAGGCACTACTAGTTCCTGTCTGGATATCAGTTTTATTTTACACTTTGAATGCAATTACTACATTTCACACAACATTTATCTTTTATCTACTTTCTATATACCACCTGGCCATCCTTCCCACCCACTTGATTTTTAGGGACATAATGGTTGCCAAGTAAGGCAGGATTAGCTAAATTTTTGTGGATTGGTTTAAGCACCATGGTGATTAAGAGAAAGCTAGAACCAGTCATCTTTAAAGGTGGTGGCAACTGCAAGAAACTGGAGAGTCATAAAATGTTGCAAGGCAATACTATAGAGTGCAGTGAAAGGGGTTCTGGGATCAAATGGGGTGATTGTTCCCAGAGGGTTTGAAGTGCTAATGTTCAAATAATGAGACAATGAATGGTAAGAGATTAACAACAGAACCGTCTCCCTGGAACTGTTAAGGTTCTCACAAAATTTGCCATATCACCTTGAAGATTATGGTGCTTGTAATGTAGAACACATGTTAATATAAATAAATACCAGTCTGGATCAACAGTATACTGCGATTTATTTGAGAATCATATATTTAGTACATAAGAGGAATGCTGGGCAAAGTAGGAAGGAATACAGAATTTGCTGAATAGATATCTGCACAGCCTGGTAATTAATATGGCCTCCATAAATGTCAGTTATTTTCCACTTAATTCCCTCAATCACTCTGTAAAATCAGTGGTAATATATCCATTTTTTTTAGATAAGTAAAATAAAGATCAAAGAAATTTAAAGATCTTTACAGGGTCATAATATTAACACATGGTAGAGTTTCAATATAAAACTGTAGTCCTTTATTTCTATAACTTGTACTCTTCGTTAAACTAATGGTTTTTAAATATATTTTTAGCTTCAGGACATTTTTTTTCTTCAAGAAAAATTTTTCACAGAAACCTATGTATAAAACTGGTTGAAGCTGTGCTTCTGTTTGGTGCAGTTGTGAGGGTCTTGGTGTAGATACTCTGAAATAACTATCTCTCACTTCCACTTGAGTCCCGATACACATTTGCGAATATCCTTAGCATTCTCTGGACCATAATTTGAAAAGTAGGGCATCAGGACATACTCAATTTCAAACAGACTACAAATCCTTGAGTTGTTTGTGTGTGTAACTATATAGCATAAGATAATCCTCTGCTCTACAATTTTACAATCTATTGCAAAATAATTTTTTTAAGTGGGAAAGAGGTGGTAGAAATAATCAAAAGCACTTTATCTGATGGAGCATTTGAGATAAAAAAAAAAAAAAACTTGAGCTATCATAGGTACAAAGGCTTCTAGTTGTCTTTTGGGCTAGGATACCATGCATTAAACTAATGAGCCATTCTCCCTTTCTTTTACAGCTATTCTCTTTTATTCTAAGAACTTCAACTAAACCTACAAAATATCTTCTTTATTTTTCTAAAAATAAATAATAAAATAATGAGATTTTCTGCCCATTTCCCCACAGTCGGCAACTGAATCATAGAGACATCTAACTTTACTGGATACTTTGATTTACAAAATAATACATACTTTTTGCAAGTGGATACACAGCTATTCTGTGTGAAGGTGAGCTGTATCCTAGCTGCATCCCACTGCTCATCTCTAATCTTCACAGATTTCTTTGTGGGCTGGAGAAAGGGAGAACTCTGGATGCCCTTTGTATCCTGAACAAAGGAGACAGCATGGACATCTTCAAACAAGTTCGAAGTATGAATTTATGGGCTGCCCTTTCTCACCTCTGGCTTCTTCCCAGAGTGTTCAAGGCTGTTCCCAAAAGAGAAGCTCTGTTTGCCTCAGTCTATTTGGTATGGCATCTCTTTAATTACTAGGTACCCAAGAATGTACGGGGATTTGACTATAGGTGTTTCTTTGACAAAACATATTTAAGCCAAGGATTGACCAAATCAATTGCAGAAAGTATTCACTTATTATTAAAATGAACAAACACTGGTATAATCTAAAGGGGATCTCACTCTGATATATTCTTTTTTTTTTTTTAAGATTTTATTTATTTGAGACAAAGAGGGAGAAGGAGAGCACAAGTGGTGGGAAGGGATAGAAGGAGAGGGAGAAGCAGACTCCTAGCTGAGCAAGGAGCCCGAAGATATGGGAGATATGGGACTCAATCCCAGGTCTCTATCCCAGGACCCTGAGATCACAGCTTGAGCCTAAGGCAGATGTCTAACCAACTGAACCACCCGGGCACTCCTCACTTTAATATTTCTTACAGTCATCCTTTATCCCTAATGTCTACCTGAGAATAAACAAATCAGTATTGGTCAATAAGAAAAAATATTGGGCAATGGGAAGAAAGTTAGAATACAGATTTATTCATTGATTACAAAAAAAAAAAATGAACTAGCAAACAAACAAACAAAAAACCCCACAAACAAACTTATAAAGAGAGAGAAGGAAAAAGAGAGAAGGTAGAGAATTAAACTCTATTAAGTGCCTGTAATGCATTAGGCATTGTGCTATAATAGCTCAAAAAAATGGAGAATGAGTTACATTACAAGTGCCACAAAAGTTGGACCAAATTCCTATCAACTATGCCACCATAACACTCTATCCATATGTGTTTGGCAGCATCAGTTATACTGAACCTTAACTGACTCTCTCCACATTTCTGAGACTGTACTGTAAGTTCTTCAAGGGCTTACCCACCTGTATTACCTAAAACCTTATGATTAGGCATTCTGTATTCCTAAAATGAGGTCAGAAAGGAGGTGGGTGGAGTTGTTTGATTAACCTCCTTGTAGCATACCCACTTCCCTGCACCTATATTAACCATAATGAAAAATCACTCCCAGTAATTATTAAGTTTTTTCTTTAATTAATACAGATTTTCATCTGTAGAGGTCAAATTTCTTTGCCCTTAACAAAACCTCTTATGGATAAAAACTATACAAAATCTTCCATGCTGAAAATCATTCACCTGCATCAAACTATATAAAAATATTATTTAAATCCAGGTTACTAACAAAATAAATTAAAAAATTTTTAACTATATTCATTCAGTAAGAGTTTATTGAGTATATAATGTTGTGATTGTGCTAAACTCTGGGAACATGAGTAAGAAAACAAAACATAAAAGCTTGATGAGAGACTTATATCCCAGTAAAATAACAGTAACAAAATATTGTGATACATCTATAAAACAGTTGCTCTGGAGACACAGAACAAAGGCATCTAAATCAGACTAATGAATCAGGAAAAGTCTTGAGGAGATAAAACTTTAATTGAACATAAACTATAAGTAGGAATTACATAGGTGAGGAAAATGAATAAGGGTGTTCTAGATAAAGTGACAATTCTTTTTTAATGAATAGCATCAGAAATCATTGTTTTAGAGGGATTAATAAATGTGTTTTTGAAATATGCCATTGTAATCATGAAAGCTTACTTTAAGAAGGATACTGTCACCCTGGAATCAGATGTTTTTAATCCTCCATCAATAACATATATTTTGAGTATTTCCCCCCAGAAGTGAAAATGTATTACTCTGATAAAGTCACACTCTTTTGCCTTTCATATAAGCATTTCTCAGCTATTTAGAGAAATATGTGTAGTTTAGGGAAATGGGGGCAGTGTTTTGTTTTGGTTTGTTTAGTGCAAGGATGTCTTGTTGATATGTAAATTCCTCAAGATGTCTACAATCAAAGGATAAGTTTAATATAGAGACTATCTCTTTAAAGAAGTTATATTGTCTAATGTAAAAATAACAATAACCACATCATGGCCCAAGCTCTTTAAGTTTAGAAAGAGAGACAGTATTGGTAATATAGCAATTTAATAAATAAAGTGATTTTGTTTTTTAGTTACTTGTCAATTGTTGTTTGTGGAATTGTGGAAATTGCATGAGATTGTGACCATGGTACAGCCCTTCACTTTCAATGGGATCTTAGACTTAACAATCTCCTTCAGCCTCATCTGAAATGATGCCAACTTGTTTATATGAGCCATAGATCTGTGAACATTAAATGCATGAGTCAACATTTGGTAAATCATAAAGTGCAATGCAAATATTAGCAAGTTACCAATGACTGTGTCCTAATATTACAGCAAGAAAACAATTGCTTTATAGTGTATTCCATACTCATTATAGATAAAGGAGCTTTGATAAGAGTATACTTAAAATTTTAAAAGTTGATAGTATAATAATAAAAACACTATCTCTGCTACCATAGCTGACTTGGAACAGTTATAACATGAATCAAAACTCATCCTCAAGAAAATGGGGAGTATTTTCAAGTTCTAAGTCTTCAGTATAAAGAAAGTTGTATAAATCTAGTGTGCTTTGGGCAGTACCAAGTTCTTTGAAATCAGATTGGGTTGCTTTGAACTCTGGCTCTATCATTGCCTTTTTTTTTTTTTTTCTTTGACTCTGGACGATATATTTAGCTCCTTGTAGTCTTAGTTACTTCATCAATAAAATGGGAATAATAAGAAGTCATCTCTTATTGTGTGTTTATATAATGTGTCAGAGACAGAGAGAGAAAGACAATGAATGACAATATATGTGATTAACAACATAGCACCAGCTTAACTGGACATGTTTAATACATGTTAGTTTCTGTCTGCCCTCAGGAAATCTCTTAGTGTATGCCAAGTCACCATTCTTTAGCTAAGAATAAAATATAGTTTAGTTGGGGTGCCTGGGTGGCTCGGTTGGTTAAGCTTTCAACTCTTGATCTTGGCTCATGTCATGATCTCAAGGTAATGAGATTGAGCCCCATGTGGGGCTCTGTGCTGGGCATGGAGCCTGCTTCTTTCTCTCCCTCTCCCTCTGCCTTCCCCATCCCCTAAAAAAACAAAACAAAACAAAACAAAACAAAACAAAACAAAAAAAAACAAAAAAACATTTCGACCAGAATACTGTAAAGCAATACCTTAAAATACTCATAACACTCTTTTACATAAGCTTAGCCAAGACAGAAAAATATCTGGAGCCCTCATATGGAGATAAGCTATCTCTAAAACTGAGAGAGGGTAGAAGGGTTCTCAGGTGAAGTCTCTAAACTAATCATAAACAATGGTAATCTACTCTCAGGTAGCATCAGTCCTGAAAACACACTCTCCCCATAAGGAAATGAAAGACATCAAGGATGTATTGGCCCCCAAAATGTCTTCCTACACACCTGTGTTTCGAGATATAGTTATTTAGTTGAAAGAATCCCATCTTTGATAGAGGTCACTTCTTCAAGGAGCCTCCATGTAAGCCAAGGATATACACCTGGACTTACTCATGTCTTACGCTGAGCCAGAACTCAAAAGCCTGGAAGAGTTAGATAATTACTAATTCTAAAGATCATTACTAATCTTCATAGACTCCTAACAAGGAGAAGGCCCCTTTGTTAATTATGGTTAATGTCTGAAAATGAAGATTTGGAAATTTATAATTTTTTTTTTAAAGATTTTATTTATTTATTTGACAGACAGAGATCACAAGCAGGCAGAGAGAGAGAGAGAGAGGTGGAAGCAGGCTCCCCGCTGAGCAGAGAGCCTGATGCGGGACTCGATCCCAGGACCCTGAGATCGTGACCTGAGCCGAAGGCAGCGGCCCAACCCACTGAGCCACCCAGGTGCCCCAAGATTTGGAAATTTAAAAGCAGGGTTTTAGAGTCACACAGACCTGAGTTTAAATATGGCTCTGCCATTTTCTGGCTGTGTGGCCTGCGAATAGTGATGTAAACTCTATAAACCTTTATTGCCTTAAGTTTTAGGTGGACACAGTGCCTGTTTCATGTGTCTATGGAGATAAATGACTGCATATATTTAAAATATCTAGATGAATGCCTGGTACCTGGCAAAAAGTCAGAGCTAAAAAAAAAATTATCTAATTTTTTTCAGTAATAACATGACCAACAAGTAATATCTAAGCTCTTCTTACATGTCAGACATTGTGTTATTTACTTTCACTCATAACTTGCCTGTCACTCGTTAGGGCTTATATGAGTATGTGATGCAGTGATTAAATACTCAGCTTTGGAGACCTGAAGCCTGAGTACAATATTCCTTTTTTGCCACTTACTTTTCCAAGTGACTTAACCTTTCCAAATCTCTCTTTCCTCATCTATAAAATGGGAATGCTATCAGAACATCTTCATACCATTGTTGTAGACATTCAGTATGATGGGAAGTGAAAAGTGCTTGGCAAAATGCCTGGTGTGTGGCAAGCATTTAAACAATGGTGTTGTTATGTTATAGTTGTAATGATTACTGTCATCTTCACATGTTAGGTGGTATGCTAAGAGGCAGGCAGGGAAAAGTATTTATCTTCCATAGTTATTAGTTCCTATGTAACTACTGTGTGATAGAAAAAAAGTCACAGTCCTGCAGTGAAACAGACCTTTTCTGTATATGGTTGTTGATCCTTTATTTTATTTTAACACTAAAAAATACTTATTTATTAAGGAAGATGTGGTCCATATACACTATGGAGTATTATGCCTCCATCAGAAAGGATGAATACCCAACTTTTGTAGCAACATGGTCGGGACTGGAAGAGATTATGCTGAGTGAAATCAGTCAAGCAGAGAGAGTCAATTATCATATGGTTTCACTTATTTGTGGAGCATAACAAATATCCTGGAGGACAAGGGGTGTTAGAGAGGAGAAGGGAGTTGGGGTAAATTGGAAGGGGAGGTGAACCATGAGAGACTATGGACTCTGAAAAACAATCTGAGGGGTTTGAAGTGGCAGGGGGGTGGGAGGTTGGGGTACCAGGTGGCGGGTATTATAGAGGGCACGGATTGCATGGAGCACTGGGTGTGGTGAAAAAATAATGAATACTGGTTTTCTGTAAATACATAAATTATTAATTAAAAAAAAAGAACTTGGGAAAAAACCCCCAAAATTATTTATTTATTTATCTTTAATTTCAGTATAGTTAATGTTGATCTTAAATCAATCATTTGCTAAGCCCCAGAATCTCATCCATGATGTGATATAATCTATTATTTTTCTATCACTGCTGTAACATGTACCCTCAAATCTAGTCATTAAAACCACCCGTTCTTTACCTCAGAGCTGCTGTAAGTTAGAAGTCTAGCATGGTATGACTGGATCTTCCCCTTAGGATTTCATAGGTCTGAGGTGAATGTGTTGTCAAAGTGGGCTATTTTCTTGATACTTGTGGGAAGAATGTACTTCCAAACTCATCTGGGTTGTTGGTAGAATTTACTACGATAGGTTGTAGGACTGAGATTGATTTTTCCTTGCTGGGCTGCCCTTACCACCCAGAGGCCTGGCTCTGGTTCTTGCACATAGCCCCTTACATCTCACAACCAGCAAAGGTTCGCTGAATCCTTATCGTATGTGGAATTTCCCTGACTTTTCCTATCACTGCATCTTTTCTGTCTTCAGCTGGAGAAAGTTCTTTGTTCTTAAAGGCTGATGTGTTTAGAATGAACCCACATGGATGATCCAGAAAATATGCAAAGTCCCTTTGCCACATAGCTTAAGATACACACTCTGTTCAAGTGTTCGTACACAAACATCTTTGGGGCCCATTCTGCCTACCACAGGGAATCATTAATTACAGGTTCATACATTTAGAAAAAGGAGTGTTCTTCTAAAAGTATTTTTGGTGTTGTTTTAATATCCTAATCAAGAAATACTGAATGTATAATTTGAAAAAAAAAAAAACTAAGAAGGAAACTAAAATCTACTATAATTGTCTCACCTACAATAGCAATAACCAAATTTAGCAAGAATTTATTTCATGGTTGTAATGACACTCTTTCACTTTATTATATAGTTTTATAACACAGACTTTTTCTGCATATTCTGAAAATGTATCTGGATATGATTAGTATGATTGCCTTCTCTCTCAGTGAAAACATTTTATTCCAGGAATTTCAGTTAATTATTTCCTCAGTGCCTGCGAGGAGCCTAGTACTGTGTTGGAAGTGGGCTTAGAAAGATGAGAAAGGGCCTCCTTCAGCAAGTATGTGGGGAAAAAACATTTAGACAGAGAAGGAAATATACCATGGTTCATTTTCAATATAACTATTAGGATAACAATGTAAATGTACTTCCCTAACAAGCATTCCTATAAATTTTGCTGTTAGATCGTCACTTTAAACTCCAAATATGTTGCAAGCAGGTACACCAGTTTTTCCCCCTGTACTTACAGCTTTATGGTTAATGTCAATAATTGTTACTAATTTAGCTGGATTTATTAATAAATATTCAATTACCTTAGGACCTTTAAACAATGCAAGAATCCCGAATCCTCAATTTGTTCAACAATGTCAGGATGGTAATGACCATAAATAATAATCACCTTCTTTCTGGGCACTCTAATCCTAATTACATGTTTGCTCTGTGGACTCATTTAACTGGAATTTTATGATCCAAATGTGATTTACAGCTATAAATTAAATAATTATCTGAGGTACTGCCATGGCTACTGGGACTAGTGATGTGAAATCTGATCAATCTTGTGGAGCTTAATGTCTCCTACGAATGAAAACCAGCTCAGGAATTCATAGCCTGTTTTATTGTCTCCTGCAGCCTGGTCATTTAGATCAGGAAAGTGAAAAGAAGAAAATGTATTATCTGTCTTAAACCTGTGGCAGCCAAGTGAAAAGATTTAGAAAGTCATAAAAATTACTCTAAAAAAAAAAAAAAAAAAGTATGGAAACAATTTGATCTGGGTGGTTTGGAAGAAATGGACCAGAATAACTCTTGACCAGCAGTTCATGGAAATATCTGCCTAGAATTGTACTTTTCACAATTGCAAAGGACCATATGTTACTTCAAATCTGCTAACAAACAAAAGAATTTAAAATTCAATAGCTGCTCCCATTCCTAGTACTCTCACATGTGCTTGAATTATTATGGTCATGAAGAGAAAAAAACGAGTATTTTATACATGGAAGGCAAGGGCAAAACAATGTGATAACATTTATTATAGACATACACACAGAGTGTGATGGGAACACAGAGGCAGGAGAAGTATCACTTTATTTATGAGGTTGGAGCAGTCCTAGTGACTACCTATGGCCACAGTCCTCTCTTGTGGGTACACTAGAGCTCAAGGTGCTCAGGAGGTAACATCTGAGTATGCCTATTCATATGCAATTGAATTCTGAAGGTCATTTACATTTGGGTTTTCCTCCCTTATTCTCAACCTCTCCTCTGTGTAGCCTAGTTGAAAACTTTGTATTTCTTTTCCAAAGAAACTTTTTCTCAGCTGCAGTATCTATCCTTTGATCAAGGGAGATGCTTATTCCCTATTCGTTTACATTTCAACCTATACTCATTCATTTCTTTCTCATATATTTATGGAAGTCCTACTAGACTATAAAAAGAGCTTCGAACAAGGTCAGTATCTTTTGTCTAATGTAATCAACTTTTAGGAGTATAATAATAAGCATGGGGTGCCTGGGTGGCTCAGTGGATTAAGCCTCTGTCTTTGGCTTTGCTCATGGTCTCAGAGTCCTGGGATCAAGCCCTGCTCAGCAGGCAGCCTGCTTTCCCCTGTCCCCTCTGCCTGCCTCTCTGCCTGCTTGTGATCTCTGTCTGTCAAATAAATAAATAAAATATTTAAAAATAATAATAATAATAAGCAAATAAGCTAGTAAAAGATTTGTATGTGGTAGATAAGTGCTGTGCTGTAAAGGAAATCAATCGGGCCCTGAACTATGGGGGCTGAGGTTAGACAGCATAGAGGAGATGCTTTTGAGAGTGGCCAAGGAAAGCCTCTCTGGCAGGAGGTAGCCTTGCAGGAGATAGCAAGCAAGCTGAAACTCAAAGGGAAAGGGGAATGGCTGGCTGTATAGCATCATATGCTTGTCCCTAAAACTTACTGCAGCACCTCTAGCCTAGTGTATGCAAGTACCATACTATAGAAGTCCCCAGATGGGAGCATTCTCTGTATTGTAACACTAACCCTGCACATTTGCACATAGTGGCAATGATTTTTTCCTCCTTTTATTACCATGAAATGGGGTCCTACTCCTTCTCTAATATATATCACAGATGAAGGATAACACTGTTAGTATATAAAACCTTGATGTGTTATGTTTTATCTTATCAAGTCTAATTTAACACAGTGCTGACCCCAATTCCATTGTTCAATGAATGCCTCCTGATGGTGATGGCCTTCCATTTTTTCATCTATCTGAGAAACATATACAAAGTATCTAAGTGTGTCTGAGAAAGTGATATAAGTACTTGAGATCCATTGATTAGGAAGACAGACCAAAGCCCTACCTTCTAGGACCTTTCCTCACTCATGGAAATCCACGTGGAGCTCTTTCCTGCTTTACTAAAGAGAGATGAATCACTTGCCATGGGCTTTGCTCTACTTTTTTGAAAACACACAATGGAGCACTGGGTATGATCCATAAATAGTGAATCTTGCAACACTGAAAAAAATAAAATAAAAATATAAAAGTGTAGATAATAACTGTACCCATTTTGTAGGGTTATTGGGAGTATTAAATAAAGTTGTTTATGGGGAACAAACAAACACACAACCTAGTGGCTATGATCACTAGGGTGTCTCTCTTCTGCAGGCTTCCATCTTTTCCTTCTCAGAAAACAAGAGGTAAGGACATTCCTCCCTCAGAGTTGAGGGGGAAGATTAAATGAGAGCCACAAATGTGAAAGTGGTGACGTCTTATAACTTGTCTATATAATGTACTGTGGGGACAGTGACTACCATTAGTTGTTCAAACTTATGGGAAAGAATCATTATCATTGCCACCAAATATTTGCTGAGTGTCACTTTATTTGAGACTTCCTTTCCTATGGATCAGAGAGAGTATTTTTATTGAATGTACTTCTCAAATTCTTCAGTGGAAACAGAATCATACATTCTGTATTATCTAATCAATTTTCTGGGATTAAATGTTTATTTAGCATATTCTAAATGGATATATTTTTGTATGTTACTTTCCCTTTATGAATTGTTTCTACAAAAGGAGATTATGAAGAACTTCCCAATTTTTTTTCCTTTTTTTCTATTTCTACCCTCAGAAAATATCCATTGGAAGATATTGTTATTACCAAGAAAAAAAAAGTTGGATTTTTTCCAATAAGAGAAAACAAGATTATACTGGGATATATGTCAGTGAAGTTTAAGCTTTATTGGCAAGGATGCTGTATCACAGTGTAAAGTTCTTGCTGCCTGCCTCTCAGGATGGCCTAAAAAGAAATCAAATGACCATAACATAGCATAATGATGTTGAACCACTAGGTTTTACACCTGAAACTCATGTAATATTTTGGCAAATAAAATTTTAAAATTCAAAAATTACATAAGTAACAAAAACAAAACAAAAAATGGTATGGAGAAGTAGTCTCCACATTTCCAGTGTATCATGAAGCTTGCAATACTACTTTCCTTTGATTCAGTTTTTCACAATCCAAAAACTTTACCAAGACTCAAAAAGCTTTTCATAAATGAAGCCAGTTGTTGAACTGAGCCATGAAAGATGCAAAACCAAGGCTAAAATAAACAACTTTAATTCTTTGGTGCAAATTACTTCTTCCAGATGTTTTCCAGAGTTGCACATTACCAAATTGACCATTCAGCACCCTAAGAAAACCCTGAACCACACATGACAAGCAAAGTGTTCCCAGCTTGATTGAAGTCACACTCAGAAGTTCAGAGCTGTTTATTACTCAATGTAAACATTTCTGCTAGGGTAAGTCTAATTCAACTGAAAGTAAAAGCTTTGCACATTTGATTTGTGTATAGATGAGCATGAAAATATTATAGTAATTCAATTGGCATACCAGATTTTGAAAAGTGATTTGTTTTCAGCTTCTAATTAATAGTAATTGTGATAAATGTATATGGATACCCTTGTATATGCTTTCCTTGGTAATCAGCACATCAGCTGAGAATGAGCTAATAAGAGATGACAATCCTAACTGCCTATCTCTGTTCATCTAGCCTAGTTCTAGAATTTTAAAATCCCATTTAAACTCCTATTACAACTTCTAACTGGTCTTCTCTGTCAGCTTTTGCCTGTTACTCCATCATACACAGGGTGCCCCATCAATCTTAGTAAGTCACAGAAGGGTGTCAACATCTTAGCATGGTAGCTAATCTAGTTCTGATCCAGTCCACTAATCTTCATGCACCCATTCCTAGCTTACCTAGGTGCTTACTCTATTCCTCACACATTCACATGTTACTGTCTGTGTGTCTTTGTTTGCATTATCCAGAATGACACTGACATCATATTCAACTCTGACTGGAGGTGTGTAAAAGACAGAATGTTCCATGAATGTGGAATAATCCTGCCAAGAACCTGTAGAATAAAATCCTTATGGTATATAAATCACAATAAGGACTAATTCTTCCTTTTTCTCATTCCTTCTTCCTTGACAACATCCGATATGCAAAACCATGTCCATCTCGCTAATTTTGATATCACATGTCTTTAATATACTTGTTCTTTGTAATTGGTTGAAGAAATAAAGAATCTTTTATGATGTCACACAGATGTGCTTGAATTACTCCTTATCTTCATCTACAACATATAACCCCTCCACATAATTTCTCTTTTCATAAATATTTGACACCATAATTCCTTTTCTCTGCTTCAAGTTTAAGTTTACGTGACGTTCCCTGGGAATTATTCCCTAGGGACACATTGGCAGAGGTATCTCATCATATCAGTGGTTATTTTTATATTACTGTACTTATTTTTTATACTAGTTTTTCCTCTTTGCATAGATTATAAATTCACTGAAGTCAGGGATACTTTTATATCAGAATTTTCAGTACCAAATAGAAAGCCTGGCACAGAATAAGGCATACAATCAATGTTTATCAAAATGTTGGATTTATAAACATCTGTTCCCTAATTTACACTTGTACTCTAGACCACAGACTATACTTCTGTGAAGTCCTTCATACACATCTGTCCACTGGAAAAATTATCTCCTTCCTCTAAATTTTCACATCATTTCCTTCATGGAATTTATAATTTTCTGCCTTGCAGTATCTCAGTTTATAGATTTGATTAAATTATTTTCCAGACTCAATGTGAACTATTTTAGTAACAAGGACTTACTTATTTACTTAATAAATAATTATTTTTTAAATAATTATCTGTACTCTCCTGTTTCCCCAGTCCTCACACAGTTTGGGAACCTAACAGGCATTCAATAATGTTGAATAAATGGGTGGTTAGGTAATGGTATAATCACTTTTTGAAATAGATCCACTACAATGTATTAGTTATGTTAGAATGTTGGACAATCATCTAATACTAAATTCAACTTGATGATGAAATCTTTCCACTTATTATCACAGAGAAGCACCTCATGTCATTTATATTGGTAGGACACTGTAATTTTCTATAACCATTATTTAACTTGATTTTGACAAAAGGCCATTAAAACAAGCAAAGTGTGGAGTCTTTGTATATGGGATTCCTTTTTAGTTAATATAATAAATCTTTATTGAGTAAGAACTATGTTCTAGGCATTGTGCTAGCCAAGGAAGACACATGGATATGAAACTAGATCATTTCTTTGACATACTGATCATGTTTTAATGACAAAAGCCTTGTGTCTGAGAGAAGTTGTTTTACTTACCCTAGGTCACAAAGCAAGTGCAATAATTCAGCATAAGTTTTCTATGAATGAAGACAAAATTAAGAAATAATAGATTCCTTAACTCCACTGCATGATTTTCTTTCTCAAATAATTATTTCATCTATCCAGAAGCAGAAAATCAGTAAGCAAAATCTTTATTGTAGATGTGAATGTTTTTCAGTGGCAATCAGTATTATATGGAGAAAGAAAAAAGACAAATACATAGTTTTATTGAGATTTTTTGACAGTCAGCTATTGCCATAAGATATTCTAAACAATTTCAGATAATAATGAAAATTAGTATCAAATTTGAGATTCTTTTTGTACTTAATAAATTAACCTTAGCCTTTTTATCAAGTGGCTTCATGAAGATACAACTCTTGAAACTCAAAACTTAAGTTAAGTAAAATAAATACTTCTAATTATATAATTAATACTTTATACCTTATTTTATTTCTTTCTGAGTCCTGCACTAATATGTAGCATAAATAGTTTATATTATATAACAAAGTTACATATTTTATAATATGGGATGTACATTTTTCCTTTAGTATTTTATTGTTTGTTTTGCTAGAAAAACAAAAGACAATAAACAGAAAAATTTTAGGTAGATTCCCTGACCATGAAATAGTAGCAGAAAGAAAAAGTCACTTGGGCGAGGGGCACCGGGGTGGCTCAGTTGGTTAAGCATCCAACTCTTGATTTTTTTTTTTAAGATTTTATTTATTTATTTATTTATTTATTTATTAAAAAAAAAAAAAAGATTTTATTTATTTATTTGACAGAAAGAGATCACAAGTAGGCAGAGAAGCAGGCAGAGAGGAGGAAGCAGGCTCCCCGCGGAGCATAGAGCCCATTGTGTGGCTCAATCCCAGGACCCTGAGATCATGACCTGAGCCTGAAGGCAGAGGCTTTAACCCACTGAGCCACCCAGGCGCCCCATCCAACTCTTGATTTTGACTTAGGTCATGATCTCGGGGTAGTGAAATCCAGCCACACTTGGGGCTTTGTGCTGGGCCTAGAGCCTCCTTAAGATTCTTTCTCTCCCTCTCCTTCTGCCCCTCCCCCCCTTTTTGTGCACACTCTGTCTCTAAAAAATATATTAAAAAAACCCACATGTGAATATGTGCTCTATGGAATTCACAAAGAGAATAAAGCGCATGTGGATAATTGGGGAACAGTCATATCAGACATGGTGAATATGGGTCGGGAGAACAGATGTTACTGCTACTTGGAGAAGATAGCGTATTAATTCATAGAAATTATTTTAAATAGTTGGAAGACCAGGTTGACAAAACATTTGTTTCCTTTTATCTTTCTTTCTCTTTCTCTCTCTCTCTCTCTCCTTCTCTCTCTTTCTCTATTTCTTTACTCCTCCCTCCCTCCCTACTCTCTCTCTCTCCCCTTTCCTTCTTTCCTCTGTCTCTTTCTCTCTCTATATATCTCTCTCTTCAGGTATTCCATGGAAATATGCAAGCAATTCACTGTGGAAAAATGACTCATCATTTAAAACTCTAACTCTGACATGGTGGTAGTATGAAAGATTTAAGGTCAGTCAGTCTGTCCCAGCCTGACTTACTTAGTCTGGAAGTGCTATTCCTGTGTGTGGAAAAGCACAAAATATGAGGGAGAACCTGGCAATGATAATGATAAGAATTGCTAATACTTGTGTAGTGCTTACTCTTGCTTTATGCAGATTAATATGTTTCATCTACATCTTCAAAGATTAATATGTTTTCATCTTCATCTTCATCATTAATATGTTTCATCTTTCATCTTTCACCTGTTCACCTTCACTGTTAACTACTTTACAATATCCATATGAATAGCTTGCATTTATTATTCCTACTTTTTAAATGAGGGAACTGAAGGGCAGGTAGGTAAATGGAAGAGATGGTTACTGGAGGAGCTAGGGATCAACTCAGGCAGTCTGGGTTTAAGAATCTGTGCTCTTAACCACAAAACTATAACTTGATGTACATAAGTGCATACATGTGTATGCATGTAGGTTATGTGCATTTGTATATATGTATGGCTATGTAACATGTATAAATCATATACAGTTGTGACATGTTCTCCATTGTACATCTTGTGCTTAGTGCTTTTCCTAAAATGTGGCATCACACTTTGATGAATATAAATAATAATCTGTTACTTTATTCATTCATTATGCATTGGTTAATATAAGACCTATATTGTTGGTGAATAAATGCATCAGTAAATGAATGAGTGAATCAATAGATGCCAGAATATAAGGTTTAAAAATATGAATAAACAAACTAATTCATAATTTAAGGAATATTTATTGAGTATCAACTTTATTCCAGAAGGAAAAAAATAAATAAAAGGAGAGAGTCCCCCGAATTTGTGAGTTCATAGTATAGCAGTTTTGAAGACAAAGGGTAGAGCTACCCAAGTCCAGTAGAATATTACAAAGCAAAGGTGGGGTGAGAAGAAGAGGTGGACCCATCCAAAGTGGTGCACAAATCTAGCTTCTTCTTAGAATCAATACAAACCTTTTACAAAAGATCCATTGCCAGTGCTCATTCTAGACAACTGGAATCCAAATCTTGAGGACTACCTGCCAGGCCTGTGAAATTGTTCCAGATGTTTCTAATGTACAGCCATGTTTCAGAGCCACCAGTCAGACAAAAGAGATGTCTAGAAAGCCTTTTCGAAGGAGAGCATTTTCTGTTTGAGCCTTGATAGTCTGAAGCTTTGCTAGGCTAGAACAATGTGGGAGTAATGGATAAGTATGGGACAGAACAGCAGCAGAAGGGCAGGGATGGGGTGGAAAGGCAAAGGAGAAAATTGCTTCGGACTTAGAGACTTCTTGCTGAGAGAGTTAGTCCTGTCTTCTCTGGTTCTGCAGTCCTCTGAGCCCCTGGGCCCTTTGTCTCCTGTAATCTGCCTTTGCTCCCTGGCCAGAAAGGGATTAAAATACTCAGCCAGTTGTAAGGTGTTCTGGACTTATTTAGGATAATGGCCTTTATTGATTGTGGTTCTCTGCCTCAGGCCTCATAGGAGTTTCAGCTTCAACTTTGACTTCAGACTCATACTCCCCTAAATAGCTTCTAAATGGATTTTAAAATGCTCCATCTAAATTACTTAAAGGCTTACTTCAGCCACCCCATCAATTTCTAGAGAATGAGCTCTTGCCAACAATCAAGATTTTGTAGCACTTTGCAAGCCAAGTAAAAGCTACAGCCCTTGCCCTAAGGTGTTTTCCTCTGTGAAGTAGGTGTGACTGGGTACTTAAAAATACATAAAATGCTATGATTTGGAATTGGTTCTAGAAGTGTTGATTCTCTCCCTGTCGTTAGAGCTGTTAACTACTTTACTGAGCGTTTCATTCTTTTTCAATCTGACAATATGGTGCCTATAACATTTTGTGTTGCTTATACTAAGAGACGGTACAGTACTTTCAAAAATCATCTGAAGAGAGTCATTAGATTTTTGACTATTGTCTTTGTTGAATAATAATGACAGTAGCTAATGATTCTAATAGCTAGCACTGTTGAACATTTACTATGTGCTAGTCAATATTCTTAGCACTCAGCAAGTATTAATTGATTTAAACATTTTCAATAACCCTATGAGTGAGGCAATATATAATTTAAAATTTATAGATGACAAATTCATGTCACAGAAAGTTATGTAACTTGATCTCAGGCTCTAAGCTTTTAAGGGGCAGACCTGGGATGTATTCTAAGCCTGCGTGCTTAATATAAAACAGACATGGTTTGTGTCTCAATTCTCATGCTCCTCATGTTTTGACATATTTACCAGAGTCTCTGATACATCATAAATAGTCGATACATTTTAGGCATTATGCTAATTATATTTTCTAAACATTTTTAAAAGGTAAGATGAAATTATTATTATTTGAATAACCTACCATATTTTTGAGTTCTAATCCTATTTCATTAATATTCATAAAAGCCTTGAATTGCATCTATAACTCATTTTATTTATTTATTTATTTTTAAATTTTTGTTTATTTGAGAGAAAGGAGAGTGAGAGAGATAATGGAAAGGGAGAAGCAGGCTCCCTGCTGAGCAGAGGCCAAACCCAGGACTCCATCCCAGGATCCTGAGATCATGATTCAGCAGAAGGCAGATACTTACCTGACTGAGTCCCCCAGGTAGGCCAGCAGACTCATTTTCTAGATATTGAATTGGGAACTCAGAGTAGTTAAGTGAGTAGTGTCAAGTCATACAATTCAAAAGTGGTAGAATCAGAATTATAACTGAAGTTAATGAGGATTTTTTTTTTTTTTAATATCCTTCCTTTTGACTGCTGAGTGGTGGCAAGACCCTCATTTAGACGACACAGTTAAGCGGACTTTTTGATGAATAATTCAAATATGTCATTATTTTCTACAACACGCAACGCGAAAAGTTCACAAAATATTTAATACCTAGTAGAGAAGCAAGGGAAAGGATAAAGTCAAATTTAACCAGTTAAACTTCTAAGAGTTTACCTGTAGTTACAAAAGGAACATCTTGTAAACGTAATTTTGAATCTAGGGGATTTAAGAATAAAATGTTACAAAGAAAATGAGGGTGTTGATTTCTTCAGACAGGGCTCAGTGGCATAGAATACAAACAACAATGTGTCAGTAAAGATAGATGGCTCAAATGGGGAAGTTTGGAATTAAGTGCATGTGAATGCTTAGATGCAGCGGCTCTCATTGTCTGACCAGACCTCTGTTTGCTTGCTGGCACTGGGCTGGATGATGCTTCTGGAGCTATAAATTGGTAAGACTAAATGTATGTATATGTATATATATGAACTATATATATGAACTATATATGAACTATATATACATACGAATTATGAAATATATGATATATACAGAATAGAAGATATATATATAAAATATGTATATATAAGTATCCCATTATATATAATATTGATGGGTAGATAGATTTTTCCAATGAAGAATAGCTTAATAATATTATTTTATGCATCTGATATGAATTCTAAACTGTAAATAGAACCAAATAATAGTTCTCATTTTTTTTAATACTCTTGAACAACCAGGTTTTATACTCTTTAATACTCCTAAACACCTAGAACACCTAGAACCAGATTCTAGGTTGTTTCCTTACAGCAATCCTATTTTCTCCGATTTTCAGTTAAAGAAACTAATGTTCTGATAGGTAATTAACCTATCTTTTGTTCTGATAGGTAATTAACCTATATTTTGAGTTTATACAGCTAATGTTAGGTATGAGATCTGATTTCATGTCCATACTTTCTCTACAGTTCCTGTAGCTTCCAAAGAAAGAAGAGATTTCAAACAAGTCCTACAATTTGGAAAAGAAAGATAACTTTCTCTCATGCTTTTTCTCTCTCTCTCAACCTCTTGACCTCTCAACCTCTCTATCTCCTTACACCCTCCTCCTTCTTTCTGTCTCTCTCTCTGTCTCTGTGTCTCTCTTTCTGAATACAATTTCATAAAAGTTAAGAGTAACAACTAAGACTTGTGCTGTTTACACCTTATGACATGTTTTCCTGAGTTTCCCAGACACAGGCTATGACACACATAAGCCAGGTTACTTTTTTTCTCTAAGGATTTATTCATCTTTAGAGAGAGAGTGCACAGGCAGGAGGGACAGAGGGAGAGGGAGAGAGAAACTCAAGCAGACTCCACACTGAGTGCAGAGCCCAACATGGGGCTCCATAGCATGACTCTGAGATCATGACCTAAGCTGAAACCAAGAGTTGAATGCTCAACCGACTACGCCACCCAGATGCTGCAAGCCAGATTCCCTTAATTATATTCTCAGTTCTATTCCTGGGAGATTCTGATCAGTAAGTAAGGACAAGTCCCCAACATTTTTAATTGTATAAATGTCTTTTGGTCATTCTGATGTACAGTCAAATTTTGGGAACCAACTCCCGACACTGGTTGATATTGTTCACTACAAAAATGCCACAAATGATCCTCTCAACTGTTCCCTTCTGTCTGTATAACAGTGTCTTCTTCATTGTATCACAAGCAATAAAAACAAGAGGTTTCCAATACTCAGAAACTTATTGCATACTTCCTCCTATAAAAGATGAGAGCAGTTACACAAAAATGCCTCGATCATTTTTAAAGTGTCAGGTCTTTGCTCTCTCAGGATCCTTTACTAGAGAAGAACATTCATATTTCTTCTGGTTCCCCTAATAATAATACTACAAATGAAATGAAATGAAAAAGACTATGTCTCTAGTCCACTGCCAACTTTAATTCATAACAGTCAGTATTAATGCAAGCCTATGGTCCCTAGGAAAGATAACAGATGCCTAGACTTTTTTTTTTTCCCCTTTTGTTCCTACATTTGATTTTCTCAAGTTACATCAAGGTTTCCTAAATCTATTTAGTCCAGATTTCAGCCTCAGGCATCTCTCAATGTGTTAGTTTAATACTTTATCATCTCTTCTTTGCATTCTTCATGGAGAATAGATAGCTTTATATTAAGAAACCACAATAAAGTGTTTCCTGACATGGAAAGATTGATTCTGGGAACCTCCATCCAACACACTAAATTGATTTTTCTCATTTTGTACTAAAATCACAAAAAGCTTGGTGAAACTTATATTTAGGATTTCCCCTTTAGGGATACTACTTTGAAAAGGATGTATACAGTATTTCCTTTCATATAGCTCAGCCTGCAAGACAGAATAGATCATACAAGTCTGGAAATTGTCATGAGTCCAACATAGAAAACCAGGAAGATGTTACCAGAAGCAGATCTGGGACATCACCAGAGCTACCAGATCCTTCATTTCAGAGATGTCAGTTGCATTTCCTGAGTCTCAATTTCCTACTCTGTAATATAGATTATTGAGGAGGTTTACTGAGGTAAAGATTTTTGTCAAATATAGTTTTCAGATAGTTAAAAATAAGACTCATACAAATACAGAATGTGAATTTGTTAATTTATTAAACATTAATGAAGAAAAATTTATTAAATAATTAATAAAGAAAGTTGATAAGTCTGCTACCAATAACAGCTGAAAAACTGTATTTACATCAGTTTTGTTTGAGTAAAGAATGTTTAAGATCTTTAGATTAATTACAAAAATGCTTAATGTTACTTAAGACAATAAAATTAATAACCTTTGGGTTGCCTTTCCTACTTAACCTAAATCTGCAGATTAGCATGGGGCTCCACAGTATTGAGTTCAAATAGCAAAGCTAAATGTTGATATTAACTTCGAATTGTTTATTATCTCAGCTGGGGCCCCTTTCAGAATATCTACAAGATCAAAACTATTTTCATAATAATGCTGAGTTTTTATTTGCCTCTTTCACTCTCATTCACCCATGAATGGAGTTTTTCAGAGGCTGAATGATATAAAATATTGTAACAGATTAAACGTAGGAACAGTAATGAGAATCAACTGTCTTCTCTTAATCCAGACATTAGTGAGATTTATAAAAATGTAGAACAATGCTACTCTTTTCACTAATTCCTTATTTGTTTTGGAAAATATATTTATTTTATAGAAATATGTAATTTGTGTCAGCATTCGATTATAGTTATGTTAAAATTTATATATATATATATATATATTTGGATTATATTTTAGATTTCCGGGGTGGTAAAAATCAATAGCTATAACCCACCAAATGCAAACCCAAAAGAGAGGTCTAAGAATAAGATACTTGAGAACTGTTGTTCTAGAAAATCAAACAATATTGGTTAGATGTGTTAGATAATGCACAAGTATAACATTGAAAGGACATGTTTTACTCTCTTTTGCCTGAATTCCACATTTTGGACTGTATTTCTTAACAGAGCTAAGGGCACAATGAAGTGCCTTCTCCCAGAGCAGAAGCTCTATATTGTTTCCCTCCTCATTCTTTTTCTTCCATTTATTTCTAGTGGAACAGTCTAGTTACATATTGGCCATTATTTTGAGTGTAAAGTAGGATAATGGAGAGGAGAAACACTCTTTGTTCCAAGTCTCTCCCAGATACCTCATGCTGATGGCTAAGTTCTAAGCTCTGAGAAGATAAACCCTGTGGCCTTTGCATCCCAGAAAATTCACATGCAAAGCTTGAGAACTGGCCAGTTTTATGGTCAGACTCTTCTGCTCCTCCATACAACAATTTTTTAGATACCAGTTACTCATTGGTCATTGTGCTAGAGAATATGACTAGGAAGAAGCATAAAGCCTACGTCTGGATTAAGTGGTTTACAACTAATGGGAGCAACCATTTCAAGAAAACCTTTAGGATCCTGATCTTCAGTTTTGGTGTGTCTCCATCATTGGGTTTCTCTTACATTCTCTCCTGCATAACCTGATATTGTTTCTGTCCTAGAATCTCAGCCTCAATGTCACTCACTCTAGAAACCTGGCTAACATCTCAGCTTTTTCTACCTCTTCCAGTTATCTACAGTCTGGCACCATGTACTTTATGACCCATAGAGCATTTTATTTTGTTAAATATTTGTATATAAAAAAGGAACTATTTGCTCAATAATTCTTCTGAGTTTTAGTCAGTGGTCTCAGTGAGGGCAGAAAATGTGTTTGGTTTGCTACCATAGCCTTCCATCTGGTGGCAGTGTAAGTATTTGTTGAATACGGGGAAGATGATAAGGGGCATAAAGTTCCATTTCATCCATATAAAGTCATTACTTTATTCCATCAATTCATTTGTTTCCTCAAACAT
The DNA here is from genome assembly GCF_964662115.1 of Mustela nivalis. Classification (NCBI taxonomy): domain Eukaryota; kingdom Metazoa; phylum Chordata; class Mammalia; order Carnivora; family Mustelidae; genus Mustela; species Mustela nivalis. The sequence goes on from NC_139028.1 coordinate 56,159,356, forward strand.
TAACTCAACCATTGCCTGCAAAGGATTTGTAAATAATAAAATGACTTACCAGTTCTGATAAGTCAAAATAAAACCTCTTGTCAATGTGAGTTGATATTTTGTCTAAGGATATAAAATATATAACTTTGAAATGATAAGATAGCAATTATAAGGTTAACATATAAAGCAGGGCTTGGAAATCTCATTATAGACTTTATATAAATCTGAAAAAAATGGATATGGATACCTAGCAGTATTTCCTCTTAGCAGAAATGGCATTTTATTAGATTTTATTTGTCCAACACCTAACCTGATACCTGGCATAATACCAGTTCTCAGTAAATGCTTTCATTCAAAATCTGTAATGAGCAGGTAAAAGTAACAAAAGGGATAAGGATTAGACCTAGAAAATGACATAGTCATCGTCATCATAATCATCATTATCATATTCATCTTCATTATCACATTAGCTGTGTATTTTGAATTTCATATGTTTACTAGGTACCGACCATGACATTATGCAATTTGCATAAATTATTTCAAATTATCTTCACAATTCTTTAGGTAGGAATACTTTCCCATTTTCAGATAAGGAAAGTGATGTTTAAGAAATTCAGGTTACTGGGGCACCTGGGTGGCTCAGTGGGTTAAGCCTCTGCCTTCAGCTCAGGTCATGATCTCAGGGTCCTGGGATGGAGCCCCACATCAGGCTCTCTGCTCAGCAGGGAGCCTGCTTCTCCCTCTCTCTGTTTGCCTCTCTGCCTACCTGCGATCTCTCTCTCTGTAAAATAAATAAATAAATAAAAATATAAAAAAAAAAGAAAAGAAATTCAAGTTACTTTTTCAAGGTTGATAGTTAACAAGGTTAGAGTCTATAACAAAACTGAGTTTTATATGATAGCAATGCCTGTCCTATTGCCCTAAACAATGCTACGAAAAAAAAAAAAAAGAGAGAGAGATGTTATATTCCAGCTAACAAAGCAATTGATTAAAAGGAAAGCTATAAATGAATTAGAGCAACTAGATTTATAGTATAAAGAGTAAAGCACAGACCTGGTCTTCAGACTATGCAGGAGTCCATCATTCTAATGACAGTCAATTTTCAATATTGTCAGAACATGGCAATGTAATTAAAGATGTTAATTTTAAGCACACATATATCATCACATGGCCATTCCTTGGGGAAAGTGCTTTATATGTTTTGTTAATTTTTGTTAGATGTGAAAGCTTGGGTTCTGACCCTTTGAAATAGATAATTATATTTGTAATTCACATTTTTTTCAATATGGCAATCAAATAATTAATTTTAGGAAAAAGAAGCACTATTTCTTTATTAGACATTAAATAAATCAAATGTAAATCTTCTACCATACAGCCTTACCTAATGAACATTACCATTTAGTGTTATTCTTTCTTATCATTTATGTTTAATGGGTTAAGTGAAAACACTGATTTAACAAAGTGATCATACTCTAACCTGTAAAGAGACATAAATACATTCCCTATCATCATATTAATGTGGAGATGATTTATATTTCATCTATTAAACTACATCAAATGGAGACTTAAAATAAATTCCTTTATGCCCAGTAACTAAATCCTTCTATACATGTCATTAAAATTTAGTGTAGAAGGAAATTCACAACTATATCAGAAATTGAGTTCAATTAGGGACTCATTATGAAGGCACAGTGAAATTGATTTGCAACTGTATCTTTTTGGGCTTCCATTTTCTAATGTTAATAATAAAATTTTAAATCTGACAAGGAGAGTCATTAAAGTGCTTCATTGGAAAGGGTTATTCATTATTTCAAAAGTGTATTATCTGGAACTTATTCCCTTCTGCTACCAAGATTTGTCATGTCCAAGAGATTAATGATGTCGAATATAAACTAGTTGGCTGACATCAGTTACCATGATCCACATTCGGAGTAGATTTATGTGCCATACTATTGTTCTTTTATGTCTTAAAAAAGTTCTCCTTCTTTAAAAACAAGTATTACCTTTAGAAAATCAGTGCTATCTATTGTATAGGCCGTGTCCTATACACAGAAATTGTTCTTTTGTGATACTGTGGCGAAAATTGTTCTCAGAATTATATAAATTTGTAGTGCATATGCGTGTACAACATAGTTGCATGTGATTCTGGTCACATAATTAGTAGAAGGTCAAAATGACCCTAGGAATAGTTCAAAGAAGAGCAAGCAGGAATTTCAGGCATCAAGATTTTCAGCCAGCTTGCAAGATATAGATAGTATGTATTCAAAGTATAAACTATCATTAAGGGTATAGGCATGTCTACTGTCTCACACAACAAAAATGTGTTAGTTTTCTATTTTTATTACCATAAATTTAGCAGCTTAAAAAGAATCCTATCTATTATCTCATAGTTCTGTGGGTCAGAATTTCAGCTTGAATGTCTAGATTCTCTGCTCAGTGAAATCATAAGGCTAAAATCAAGCTGGCAGCTGGGCTGCGGTTCTCTTCGGGGACCTGGAGGCCTGTTGTAAGCTCCCTGCTAGTTGGCAGAATACAATTTCTACCCCTGCTTTTTACATGGCTCTCTACATCTTGAAGTTAGTAATGTGGTATTGAATATTTTTTATGTTTTGAATATCTCTGGCTTCCTATTCTACATTCCTCCTTCATACTTTAAAGTAAGTTTAAAGAACATAAAACTTGAATTTCACACAGTGAGAAGTAATTTCTCTAATTCATTAAGCCACAGTCTTGGCCTGATTAAATATAAAGACTCCGGAGTTTTCATAAAACCTTGAATGATAGTTCAGTATTAGGTGAATAAATAAAATGGAGGATTAAAAGTGGAAGCATCAGTTATATTTTGAAGTTGATATGCATACACTTTCAGTAACAGGATGCCTAGGTAGAAGCTGGAGGGATTATCAATATGAGATATGTGGCCTGGATTTGGCTCTTCTGTAGTATACCATTTGTTGCCCTCAATATTTGAAAGTAATGTTAATGTTAATTCTTTTAGTTCATGCAGCTCATATCTATGCCATTTGAGCAGTAATGGAAAGGCTTAATTCTTTTCATGCATGAAATACCTTTAAAAAAACAAAAATAGAAAACAAGTGCTGAGATTTAGGTCCACCTGCATTTTATTCAATATGACAACTGAAAAATGCATAAAAGAATCTCCAAATTCTGATTAAGCTGTAAATGCCTTTGAATTATTATTATCATCAGCTGAGGTTGTTGACAACATACTTAGCACTAGGTAAGACACAGGAGACATAACTTCTGTCTGAAGGTTTTTAAATCCATATTGTATTAAGTGCATGCTGTGTGAAATGTAATTCATCTAAACTTGACCAAACATTTTCATTAAACTTCTATTTATGGTATTGGGCAGAAAAGTACTTACACTTTAAAGTAAAACAGTTTAGTGTGCTTTATTAATGCATATTGCAAATAAAGCCAGTCTCCTTCCCATGGAGGAAAGCTATTTTAGAGGCTGCAAACTTAATTCCATAAAGCCATTTTTGAAAGCATTTGCCAGTAGGAATAAAAGATCAAGGTGAATCTGGATGATTCAGTTTAAATCATCTCAAACAGAAAAAAACCCACACAAAATTCTCATCATCAAAAGAGCACTATATATTTAGCAGATGGAACTGATTTTTATTTATGTGTACTCAAAACCAAGTACTCAGCTTACATTCCTTCCATATTTTAAGAAATCATAAAAGTGTTTTAAAATGTGAGTATTTTTATTTCTTTTTATAAAAGGAGAAACAGGGATGCAAGGCTTTCAAATCAGATGTCGAAGTTATCCTATAGGTCATCCAAGTCTGATTCCTCCTTGTTCATTTATACTTCTTTTTTTTTTTTTTTAAGATTTTATTTATTCATTTGACAGAGAGAGATCACAAGTAGGCAAAGAGGCAGGCAGAGAGGGAGGGGTAAGCAGGCTCCTTGCTGAGCAGAGAGCCCAATGTGGGACTCAATCCCAGGACCCCGAGGTCACGACCCGAGCTGAAGACAGAGGCCCAACCCACTGAGCCACCCAGGCTATTAGATGTCAGTAATAAGCAATTCTATAAGAAATCATGAGATTTTTCTCATATTACTTTAGAATTCTAAATGATATAATTTGTGCCCATGGAGTTATTCAGATTTCCTATTTTATTGATTGCCTAACAGTTCATAATCAAGATACTTGAGTACTTAAAAGTTGACTAGAATTCTGAATCATTGAAAACAATTGAAGTAAGTATTTTATTTATTTATTTTTATTTATTTATTTGGCAGAGAGAGACACAGCAAGAGAAGGAACACAAGTGGGTGTGTGAGAGAGGGATAAGCAGGCTCCCCACTGAGCAGGGAGCCCAATGCAAGGCTCCATCCCAGGACCCTGGGATCATAACCTGAGCCGAAGGCAGAAGCTAAACGACTGAGGCACCCAGGCACCTCTATTTTATTAATTTTAAAGACATTGGGTTGCCTGTGGGAGGGTTTTCAAAATAAGCTTTTCATAGCTTACTTCTGTTCCCCTTGCATTGACTGGAACCTGCTATATGATCTTACGGACTGCAAAGGAGGCTGGGAAGTACAGTCCAGTGGCTTCCCTAGGAAAAAGGGTAAATAGTTTTTTTTTAAATAGCTAGCAGGCTGTATTACATTTTCTTATTATCTTCTGTTCACCCTTAACCAACTCCATCCATTCTTCACGAAACAACCATTTCTAGACCATCATGACTAATCTCAGATGTGCTTTCCTTTAGAATAATTTGTCCCAACTCATCTGGATTTTTTTGTTTCTTCTTTGAACTTTTATTGCATCTAATGTATACTAAAAATCACAGGTATTTTCATACTACAATTTAATGTCTTCTCAACAAGTGAATTTTATCTCTGTGTTTCCAAAATTTGACATAATACCTGGAATTCAGAGTGTTGACTCAGTGACTGCATTAAAGATTTCTAAAACATCAGTCTTCTCTTTATTACAAATGTAGTAAATAAACATGTTTTTAATTTAAATTTATTTGTTTTCATTTATACTGAATCTAATATAAATAATTGCAGAATAGTAATAACAAATAATATTTCAAGATTATCTTTAATAACTATAATGTGCTCTAAAATATCTTCAGTTTCTAATAATAAGAAAGTTATAGATACTGCTAATACTACTGGGGTTTTCTGCTTACGTTTATAATTGAAGGAAATCCTAAATTTCAGGAAGAAGTTAGTGAAAATAAACTACAGGGTTATTTTTTTTTATACAGATTTATAGACCCTGAATTCTTTGTGGACCTTTGCTCAGAACTCATGTGTTAAATCCTAAATTATTTAAGATACAGAGTTTATATAATTGATGTTTGTCTTTCCATGGTCTTTAAAGAAAATTATTCCAGACAAAATTGTTTTCTCATTCTTTATATGTTGAGAACTATATTCCAAAATACGTGTTTGAATTATTTCATTGTCCTCATAACAACAATCTCATGAGAAAGCAGGTTTTGTGCAGTTAAGCAGTTAACCTAAGACCACAAAATTAGCAAGAAGGAAAGCGAGACAGAAACCCAAGTATGTTTGAGTTTGGATGTTATCTTACGCACCATGGCCAATGATGACGTGACATTAAAAGAAAAATTCTGAGGGGTGCCTTGTGGGCTCCGTGGGTTAAAACCTCTGCCTTCTGCTCAGGTCATGATCCCAGAGTCCTGGGATCGAGCCCCACATTGAGCTCTCTGTTCAGCAGGGAGCCTGCTTCCCTTCCACTTTCTGCCTGCCTTTCTGCCTACTTGTGATCTCTGTCAAATAAATAAAATCTTAAAAAAAGAAAAGAAAAGAAAAGAAAAATTCTGGGTTCAAATCTTATCTTGCCACATCAAAACATATAAACTTAAATGAACCATGTTTTTGAATCACCAAGCACCATTATTTAATAAAAGCCAGTATAATAGCAAACCAATTACTTTTGTGAAGTTATTTCATAATCCCTAATGATTTCATAAATTGTGAAAAAACTCAATTGAAAGACAGACTTGCTCGATATTTCCCCCCCTGAATTTTGGATCACAATAAAATCATTTTTAAAAAATTTTATTTAGTTTTATTTTTTTCCAGTGTTCCAAAATTCATTGTTTATGCACCACATCCAGTGCTCCATGCAGTACGTGCCCTCCTTCATACACACCAAGGCTCACCCATCCCCCTGCCACCTCCAAAACCCTTGGTTTGTTTCTCAGAGTCCACAGTCTCTCATGGTTTGTCTCCCCCTCGGATATCCCCCAAATCACTTCTCTCCATCTCCCAATGTCCTCCATGTTAAAATCATCTTTAAAGTAAACTACCTAAAGTGTCAAACTATTATAATCTCAAGAATCTTGCAGTAGTCACTTTTTCTTCTAACTGAATTACAAGTTCTTAGTTTGTACTTGGATCATTATTTTTTCTAGTTTACATGAAGCATTAATTATGTTACTTAGCTAGGCAAGATGATATTCTGTTTCACATAGTAACTCATTTCAATTATATTCTTCTATGAAGAAAAACCAGTTGTTATAATCCCAATCAGGTTTTGCTATGTAACAACTCACCCCAAAATTTCCTGCGTACAATGTGGGGCTGTTTTGCTCACTATTCTGCAGGTTGGCAGTTTGCTCTTGGTGAAACTAAATTGCAGTTGTGGGCACCTGAGGCAACTGGCTGAGGGCAGCCTCAGCTGGAATACGTCATCTCTGCTCCATGTGAGTCCCTGTTCTCTGGTAACCTACATGCAACTTGTTCACATATTGGCTAGGCTGATTGCCAAGGGAGAGCAGAGAAGAGGAAGAGAACTCTTGAGGCCTAGAGGAGAGACCTGCAAATCATTGCTTCTGCCACATTCTCTTTTATTGGTCAAACTAAGTCACTAGGTCATCCCAGCTAAACGGCATGGAGAAATATAATTTACTTTTTTCATAGGAAGAGTGCAAAGTCACTGTGCAAAAAGGTGGAGATACTGAGAGGGAAAAGATTGAGGCCATTTTTGCAAACAGTCCTCCACAGTGTCTGTATCTATTACAGTGTATTTACCACGCTATCTACTACAGAATAGAGAATGTAGAATCAAATTAAATTACTTGACTGACATCCAAAGTAGTAGAGCTATTATTTAACCTCAGGCCTCACCTATCCAAATCCATTTTCTTCTGAGTAGAACACCATCATTTTTAATCAAACTCCAAATTTTCCTTCTTCTTTGACAGATAGTTATATGTATAATTTATATGTATTATATATTATTTATATGATTTTATATATAAATATATGTAGACAGTCATCTGTCAAAAAGGAAGAAAATATATATATACATATTTATATAAATAAATGCATATACTTATTTTCAAAGAAGCTCCAGTGGCTCAAATAATTTTTAACTTTTTATTATGCTTGCCTCCTTAATTCCATAAGTATGTGGGTCACGTTATGAAAACAATGTAAAGCAAGACACCAGCAAAGGGAGAAGGAATAGGGGTGAGAAGGAACCCGAAATGCCAGACTCTATATAGGTATAGAGTCTGGTTATGAAGGTATTGTGCTCATGTGCTCATCTCCTCCAAGGGACTTCATGGGCTCTGTTATTTTTATTTAGTCTTCTATACAAATTAGTGAGTGTAAGTTCATCAAGGAATCCAAGAGCAGAAATGAAAACTGCATCCACATTTTTTACTCCAAAGAACCAAGTTGAAGAAGGAAGCATACTGAGATTCTAAAATGAGATTCCAAACTGACAGAATTATACCTTATCTATAACCGGATGATAGAGGTTTCAAAGGCACGTGTTCTATAAGTTTTTACCTAGTCCATAAGGGCCAATTTTTCATACAAACAATAATATTAATTCAACCATTCTGCCCTCATGCCAATATCATTTTTTAGACACCTACTTGGGGTTAAAGTAAAAATAAGATATTAATTGAAAATATATGGCAATGATATTTAGATATATTTAAAAATTAATACATTATACTATGCCTATAACTGAAATTTTTTTGCTCTTATTATCTTGTATAGTTTTCACAAATGTGTGTTCAGTTGACATATCCAATATTACTTTGTCTACTTTATTTTGTCACAGGAGAAAATTAAGACTAAGATGAGGTAAGTGATTTTCCCACTACCTCCTGGTAGACGCATTCTACGCACTTTAAAAAAATGCAAAAATTTTGTCTGAATTGGGAAAATAGTAATTTATAACTAATTGGAATTTGGTGAAACCTGTGTTGCAAAATACATACACTTTTTCCTCCCAGAAGCTTAAACACCTTGTGACTAGTCACAACAAGATGATGAGGGAAGGATAAGGGGAGAAAATATGTGCGAACAAATGCATACCTCTTGAGGGAAGTGTGCCGAGTATGCATTTTGGCAGTAGACATATCCTAGTCTTTCTCAGGGACAGAAAGTATCCTCAGGTGCAGGGGAAGCTAAAATTGTCCTCCCTTATTTTCGGATTTCCTAGGTTTCCTACCTCTCTCTGGCTTTTATATCTCCCAGCTGTGTTCTAGTGATTTATTTCATTTTGGAGAATATGATGAGATTCTCAGTGGTATTTTATTCCCATCATTTGAGTATTTTTTTGTCAGTTTTCTTTTATCCATTTTACATGGCTTTGCTTCTGTTGGCTTGTTTTTACTTTTGCATTGTTTCTCATTTCTAGGATACTTAGTTGAATATTTTTATTGTTAGTTTGCCAATTTTTGATTTTGCCATTAAATTTAGATCATTCCAGAATGTACACACCACCCTTTTGTTTTGAAAGAAATCTTTTCTGTCATGAAATAGTCAATAACGGTATCACAGAGGTTTATGTGTTGGCTGCAGACAGTTAAATTTAGACAATATATATTTTAAGACTCTCAGACCTAGTGAGAACTGAGAATAATATTCATTTTTGTGAGGTCTGATTTGGACAGTGATAGGTTGGTGATGCTTAAGGAAGGAGCTAGGGAACGGCAGTTGAAGTTTATGGAACAAAATAAATACCTTTTTTTTTTTTTTTGGCAAAGTTTTAGTTCTTTCGTAATTGCTCTGAAACAATTTCCTTTAGAATGGCCTTGTCTTACCTATGTTGCTTCTCAATAAGATCTTGGAAGTAACTTGAGAAATATAGTTTCTTCTTTGTGACGCTAGTAATACCAATTACTACCAAGCTGGGTGGGTAGTAGGGATTCGGCCATATAGGTTTAACTGTAAGATGTTGAGTACTAGGGAGTAACTAGCAGATTAAATAAAATTTAAAAAATATATATTGTATGTTGGGATCAGTAGCCACTTTTATAAAAGAAGAGAACCAAAATTTCCACTTCTCATTATAATGGAGTATCTTATATCAGACAAGCACTTTTTAAAAAAAAATTCAATTTACTTAATCAAAAAAAAAAACACAAAAAACAAGTTTAGCCATTTCTCCTACCTCTCAGTCCCCACCTCTGATAGTCACCAATCTGTTCTATCTATGAGCTTGTGTTTTTCTTTTGTTCATTATTTTTTAGACTCAACATATAAGGGAGAAATCATATTGTATTTGTCTTCCTCTATTTGACTTCTTTCATTTAGCCTAACTCAACATCCATCCATATTGTTGCAAATAGCAAGATTTCATTCATTTTTATGGCTGAATAATATTCCATTCTCTGTATGTGTATGTGTGTGTGTATGTATATGTATGTATGACATGGATAAGTCCATTTATCCATTGATTGACACTTAGGTTGTTTCCATATCTTGGCTTGTAAGTAATGTTGCAATCAATATGGGGGTGCATATATCTTTATGAATTAGTATTTTCATTTTCTTTATATAAATACCTAGAAGTGGAATTGCTGGATCACATGGTAGCTTTATTTTTAATATTTTGAGGAAACTCCATACTGTTTTCCCCAGTGGCTGCACCAATTTACATTCCCACCAACAGTGCACACCTTTTCTTCATACCCTTGCCAACACTTATTATTTTTAGTCTTTTTTATAATAGCCATTCTAACAGGTATGAGGTGATATTTTATTGTGGTTTTGAGTACTATTTGTTAATGATTTATGATGGCTTCTTCTTGTGTACCATTTGGCATTTGTATGTCTTCAAAACGTGTAAAGAACTCTTACAACATGATAGCAAAGACAAACAAAATTCAGTTAAATGATGGGCAGAAGATTGGAACAGACCTTGAATCAAAGAAGATACACAGGGCCACCTATGTGGTTTTGGGTATTATCTACTATACATACACTGTATGTACATATATATATATATATATAGTATATAAATATGTATGTACAGTATATATATATACACACATATAATATATACATACACAGAAATTTGCTCATTCATAAGCAGTGCATAACTTAGAGAATAAGTAGAAAGTAGTGGTTCAGAACTTTCAGTGGTTTTCATGTGCAGAGGAGGAAAAACTGTCATTTGGAATTACCAAAGCAAGGAGACCTCAAGAGAAAAGGTCATCTTTTTCTTGTAAAAGAAACTACTAGGAGGTGAATCTTACATTTTTAATAATTTCTCTTCAGGCATATTTTGACTCACAATTTTCTGACTTTGGCAGGCAGGAAGAGGTTGAAAGTCATTAAGGAATATCAGGTAAGTTAAGAAACTAAGTACTGATTTGGTGATCCCACAGTACTGGAGAGACAAAAAATATTTTTTCAAGCTTTGTGAAAGAGGCTCTGATAAATACATTGGGCTTTCTGCAGAATTATTTCATTTCCTGTTTCAAAAAGGTCATGTGTCCCATGTTTATGTGTTATGTTTAAGTCATTAAAAGGAAAATAAAGTATCTCTGGAAGAAGAATTTGTTTTTCACAGTGTCCACTTATGAATTTCAAAATCCAGGAATGCTAAGATAAAACCAAATGGCCTAAGACCAATAGGAAAATGAAATATAGAAAGTGGTCTACAGGTGAGCCAAACACTGGAAATACCAGGCAGTCTGTTAAATATATATGATTAATATTATCAAAAAATAGATGACAAAAGAGAACTTTTTTTTTTATTTTTTTTTTCAAAAGGGAACTTCTCACCAAGAATTAGACATATGTTTTTTTTTTTTTTTTTAAATAATCACGTGGAATGACTATAGATGAAAAGGCCTATAGCTCAAAGTGAGGACATAAAAGATTGAATTAATCAAATTCAATACATTAGGAAGAAAATTAGTAAACTAAGAAATAGGTCTATAGATAATATCCAGACTGGAACACATCAAAAATGTTTGACAAGGGGCACCTGGGTGGCTCAGTGGGTTAAGCCTCTGCCTTCGGCTCAGTTCATGATCTCAGGGTCCTGGGATCAAGCCCCATATGGGGCTCTCTGCTCAGTAGGGAGCCTGCTTCCCCCCTCTCTCTCTGCCTGCCTCTCTGCCTACTTGTGATCTCTCTCTCTCTGTGTCAAATAAATAAATAAAATATTAAAAAGAAGTCTGACAAAACTATAGTTTGTGTCCCATGAAAGTAAAAAATTTAAAAGCAATATCTTAAGAAATACTGGCCAATAAAAACTGATGAATGAGTCTATAATATTCATGCATAGTTTCAAGATTAAAAAACAAAAACAAAAACTAATATTGAGTAGATCTTAAAAGTTATCATCATGGGGCACTTGGGTAACTCAGTCGTTAAGTGTCTGCCATCGCCTTGGGTCATGATCCTAGGCTCCTGGGATCAAGTCCCACATTAGAGTCTCTGTTCAGGGGAAGTCTGCTTTTCCCTCTCTCCTGCCCCCACTTGTGTTCCCTCTCTCTCTGTCAAATAAGTAAATAAAACCTTAAAAAAAAGTTATCATAAGAAAAGTAAATTAACTATGTGTAGTGATGGTTGTTAACTAGACTAAGTATAGTGATTGTTTCTCAATATATACTAGTTGAATCATTACATCGTACACCTGAAACTAATATAATGCTATATATCAATTATAACTCAGTAAAAGGTAAAAAAAAAATCTACAAACCCTAATCAGAATAAATTAAAAAAAAATTCACACCTAGACACACTGTAATAAAAACAATAAAAATCAAAGACAAATAGAAAACTTTAAAGCCTCCAGAGAACTGGAGACACTCTGCCCATAAAAATGTGTAAACAAACCTAGTAGCTCATTTTTGTACAGAAACAATGGAATCATAAGAAAATGTAATGTCATATTTGAAATGTACAAAGAAAATAACTACCGACATGGAATCTTATACCCAGTAAAAGTAAACTATGTAATAACATTTTTAAACAAATAATAACTCAAAAAATTGCCAACAGAAAGGCATTAAGAAAATAATAATGAGAAGTGTTAAGACAGAAGTAAGTTTCTTCTAAAAGGAAGTTCAGAAATTCAGAAAGAAATAAGACAGACAAAAAAAGTAATCATGAATAAATCTGTATCAGTAAGTGTGCAAAACAGTGATAATTATACCTTGGTTTTAAAAATGAGCAGGATTAAAATTTGTGTCAAAAAGACACGGAAGGACTGAGGAAATAAATGAAGATAAAGTGACTTAATACCCTTTTATTGTTAATGAAGCAATAAATGTTCTACATACAGGTAGCTTACAATAGAGAAGTAGCTTCATTCTCACTATTCTCTCCTGTCATTGTACTGCATCACTGCATCCTCTCATTAGGATTGTAAAGAAAGAAATAAGAATATTATTATATGTAGACAAGAGTATACATTGAAAATTAGAAAGTATAAATAAATACATACAATTAAAATGTAAAATTAACAAGGCTGCTGAATAAAATTATATTTCTATTTATTGGCCACAATTAGGAAATGAAAAAATTTAAATGTATTTTAAAAAACACATAAAAATATTAACCCCTGTGGGGGTGCCTGGGTGGCTTATTTGGTTAAGTGTCTGTCTTGATTTTGATTCAGGTCATGATTTCAGGGTTATGAGACTGAGCCCTTCCTCACCTGCTTAAAATTCTCTCTTTTCCTCTCATGCTTTCTCTCTCTTTCTCTCTAAAAACAAAGATTTAAACAAACAAATACAATGATGTTGCCTTCATTAAAATTAGGTTCATAAAAGACAGTTTTAAAAAGAGTAAAATAGGGGCGCCTGGGTGGCTCAGTGGGTTAGGCCGCTGCCTTCGGCTCGGTCATGATCTCAGGGTCCTGGGATCGAGTCCCGCATCGGGCTCTCTGCTCAGCAGGGAGCCTGCTTCCCCCTCTCTCTCTCTCTCTGCCTGCCTCTCTGCCTACTTATGATCTCTGTCTGTCAAATAAATAAATAAAATCTTAAAAAAAAAAAGAGTAAAATAGTAAAAACCATAAGATTCATGTCTAGAATGTGTAAGAACTCCATGTCATCAAAGGAGAGATAATGCAATTAAAATGGTCTAATGGTGGGGTTCCTGGGTGGCTCAGTTAGTTAAGCTTCTGCCTTTGGCTCAGGTCATGATCCCTAGGTCCTGGGATCCAACCCCACACTGGGATCCCAGCTCAGCCAGAAGTTGGCTTCTCCCTCTCACCCTCCCCCCTGTTCTCCCTCACTTTCTCACTCACTCTCTCTTTTGTTTTGCTTTTTCTTTTCTTCCTTTTTTTTTTTTTTTTAAGATTTCATTTATTTATTTGACAGAGAAATATAGTGAGAGATAGAGAGAGAGAGAGAGCACAAGCAGGGGGAGTGGGAGAGGGAGAAGCAGGCTTCCTGCAGAGCAGGGAGCCCAGCACAGGGCTGGATCCCAGGAGCCTGGGATCAGGACCCTAGGCAGAAGGCAGATGCTAAATGATGAGCCACCCAGGTGCCCCCTCACTCACTCTCTCTTTTGAATAAATAAATAAAATCTTTAAAAATAAATAAATAAATAAATAAATAAATAGAATGGTCTAATGACTTGAGCACACACATCAAAAGATAGGATTTCCAAACGGGCATTAACCTATGAAAAAATCCCTTATTAGTTTTAAGGGAACTACTAATTAAGCAAAAATTAAATACTAATATTTATCAGAATAGAAATATAGTAAATATAATACTACATTGTATGTTTGTGTATATATAATATTTATAGATATTTAATAAAATAAAATGTATTTAATATAGAATTTTAATATATAATGTAAAATATAAACATGAAAATAGAATATTCTTATTATAAATATTCATATTAAACATTACCAAAGAGTGCTAAAAATGTAGGGCAGCGAACTCACTTTTCTCATATAGTGAGACATGGTGCAGTCAATTTAAAAAATTATTTGGCGTTGTCTTTTAGTATTGAACCTATGCATATTCTCTGTCCAAAATTTGACTCCTAGAGGTATCTCTGTATGCAACTAAAATGCATACACATCCTGAACACATATACAACTGTGATCATAACAGCACTGTGCCTAATAACCAAATCCTGAAGTAACTTAGTACCTAACAGTAGTGGAATAGTTAATTAAGTGATTGTAGACATATATACATATATATATACACATATAGATATATACTCACATGCATATATATTGTAATAAATGATAATATTTATATATTATATATTATACATATCTATGTATATATAATATATGCATTACTTGAATGCAAGAGATAAAAATCAATAGTCAAAATGTTTTAAAATGCAGTAATAGAAATGAATATCACAAACAATGTTGATTAGTGATGTAAAACATAACATAGTATGATTTAATTCTTTTTAAAGTTCAAATGTAGGCAAAACTAATATATGGTTAAGTAAATGTTGGAAGAGTTGTTACCTTTGGCTATGGGTTTTGACTAGCAGAGGATGCAGAGGTTCTTCTGAAAAACTAGATCTGTTACACCATGATGTAATAGATATGGATATAAAAATAGGTGGAGTTATGGATTGCTTTGGGTTTTTTCTGTTGTTTTTTTTTGTTTTTTTTTCTGGTACATGTTGCTACATTTGATTTATAAATAAGGAGATAAAGGGTGAGTGGATAGACGGAAAGTATGGATGGTAGGAGAAAGAAAATAAAATGTAGACATGGATACTACCAGGGTAGAATTGAAAGAGTCTATAACTCAGATATCTTAGGAATTTCTAAAACTGACCAGTTCACTTCACTTTGCATTCATTTATTCCTTCATTCATTTATTCATTCAATAATGAATCAATCTCTCTTCCTTAAGGTATGGTGGAAAAGAATACAATAAAATAGAAAATAAACAAGAAAATCACATTAGTATTTTAAAAATCAAAACAAAGTGATGAGATGAAGTGTAATTGGGTAAGATCAGTTGACAAAGAGACTATTTTGAAGACATGACATCTGAACTAATATCCTAAGGTAAGAATGAACAAGTTTTCTCAGGGGAGGAAAAATCAGACAATTAAGGGTGAGAAAGTGCACTTTCAAAGAAATAGAAAACAGTGTGGCTGATATATAATGAGCGAAGAATATGGTATGATATATATTTGGAAATGTAAGCATTTTATGTCTGACCTTATATGTTTTCAATATTCTACATTCTACATTTTAATCAATGAATAATGAAAAGTAACATGGCAACCGTCTTTGGCCATTCGATCCACTATAACAGAATACCAAAACTTGGGTGTTTTGTGAACAACTAGAATTTATATATCACAGTTCTGGTGGCTAAAGGCCATAATCAGATACCAGCATAGTTGGATAAGTGCTCTCTTTAGGGTCCTAGAATTCTCCTTGTAATAATTACAGATTATGTAAGGAAACAAAGGAGCTCTCTCAGGCCTCTTATTCAAGGGCACTAATGCCATTAACGAGGTCTCTGTTCTCACAATCTAATAACATTGCAAAGACCCTACCACCTAATACCATTGCCTTTGGAGTATCTTACAATATATGAATCTTGGGGTGGGGGGATAAACATTCAGACCATTGCTGGAGCAAAGCTAATTCTATGCTATGTCTCAGCTAATGGGCTGACTTTTGATTTATTTCCTGCCTGGGATGTATTTGACTCAGTCACCGGATAGAAGGGACTGAGCCTGTGCTTATCAAGCATCATGGACACCAGCTCTGAATCCATAAAGTTAAAGCAATATTCCTCAATCTTCACTGTTCATTAGAAGCTCCTGGAGAGCTTTTAAATAAAAATCTAGATGCCCAGGCCATACCCAAAACCAATTAAATTATGATCCCTGGTATTGTGGCAGAAACATTTGTATTTTTTTCCATCTCTTTATGTGATTCCTGTGTGTAGCCAAGGTTAAGAACCACTGAGTTGAAGATTGACAACCTTCTCCAGGTTTTTGAGAGGTTTCTGTTACAGAATCTGTGTGATACGTCTAAGCATCAGTTCTTCCAAGCATAATTCTGCTATCAACAGTACTGCAATGAGAGCATTTCATACCTCTTGAAATATTTTCTGTTTTTATGTGAAACCACACCCACTTGGCATAGAACACAATTAAAAAGTCTGTCCTGGTGGATCCACTATAGATCAGTCTTCTAAAATCCATAATAACATCAACAATAACATCCATAATACCAGTCAAATGTCAACCTCACATGGATTTTTTTAAGAATAGTGTATCTGTGAAAGTAAAAGAAGCAGCTGAAGCTTCAGCTCAAAGGGACTGACTGAGTCAAGATTGGCAAGCATGGGACCAATTATCAAGAAAGTTTAAGCCAAATACCTGAGAATTCAGTGTCAGTTGAATAATTTCATTTTTACCTTACATTTAAATACCTGTTCTCTTTTAAGAACTATGCAGTGTGGTTAAATGTCACTTTAATTGTAATTCAGAAATGAAAATTGCTTTTTGTTTGTTTATCAATCACTAACTCACCTTAATATTCTATTTGATAGCAAATTTGGTGATAACAATGAAAAAGATATTGAAGCGTACCCATGGCAAATAAACAGAATCCTGAAATGTTTTCCACTTCTTTCTCTTAGAAGGTTAGGAAACAATAATATTACTTACACAGTGGGTAAAATGTATACATAGATAGAATGAGAATTTTTACACTCAGATTTTACAGAATAGTTTATAGATCTTTCTGTCAATTTTAGATAAAGATACATAGCTGAAATTGCACAATGAGTCACAACCGCTCAGAAATAGGCCTATCTTTCTTGTGAGGATAAAATGCTAAAGGTATTTTATGAACATTTGTCCAAATTCCTCTCCCCTTTTACATGATAGGAAAAAGAATGACTAAACTTTCTTTTGTTTGGGGCTAGAGCAGAGATAATGGAAGACACTGAATGTGAAAGGAGACAGGTAGCCAGGGACCATGCAGGAATGGGATGTACCGGGGTTGGAGGCGGAAGTTTTTCAATAACAACCAGTATTTAGGGAATACAACTGTTTGTCAGGCACTGGGTAGCTAATGGTGAATGAGGCAAAGGAGGATTCCCAGAATGTAGAGCCTCGTGGGGACTACTATGGTATGTGAGACGGTTCAGACTGCTGTGGCGAGCAAACCTCATCAAGAGGTCAGAGCAGACTTCATAACAAGACTCTAAAATGAGATTGAGAGTGGGGGTGGGCCAAAATGGGTGATGGTAAGTAGAAGGTATAGGATTCTAGTTATGGAATGAATAAATCATAGAATGAAAGGTACAGCATAAGGAATATATGATAATGTAATAGCACTGTATGGTGACCCATTGGTAGCTGCACTTGTGTACAAAGCATAATATATAGAGTTGTTGAATCAGTGTGTTGTATGGCTGAAACTAATGTAACATCTTGTGTCAATTATACTTCAAAAAAAATTTTTTAGATACAAAAAAAATGGAGAGGAAAAAAAGAACAAGATCTGGAGTGCAAGAAGTACTTATCTATAAGAACTAGGCAGAGAAGGTAGAGAGGCAGGTTTCACAATAAGGGGGAAAGAATGTATGAATATTCAGTGAAGAGAGAAAGCAGACATAATTGAGAGACTGAAAAAATTTTTAGAATGCCTAGAGTAAGACGGAAGGAAAAAAAAAGAGAAAGGGAAGTTATTTCAAGATGGATGACGTAAAATTGGGAGAAAAGTCAATGATACCTAGTTACAGTTTGTGTTTGATTCCAAGGACAGTGGGACCCAATTAATGATTTTAAAAGGGAATGAACATAAAGATGTCACCAGGCAGGTAGAAATATACAAACTGAGTTTCTTATGTGTCTTAGTCAACTTGGGCTACTAGAACAAAATGCCATTGGCCACATAATTTATAAACAATAGAAATTTATTTTTCATAGTTCTGAAGATTGGAATGTCAAAGATGAAGGTACTGACAGATTCAGTGTTTGGTGACTGCTTCCTTGTTCATTTATGGCCTTTTCACATGGTGGAAGGGACTATAGAGCTCTTCATGTGGTCCCTTTTATAAGAACATTATCCCACTTATGAGGGCTGCACCCTTATGACCCAATCATTTCTCAAAAGGCCCTACCTCCAGACATCATCACATTGAGGATTCAGTTTCAACATATGAATTTGAGGAACATGAAGAGACACAAACATTTAATCTTCAGTACCAACCACATGAAAGAACTGAAAACTGGCTCAGGATTTGAGTCCAGTTGCAGATAAAAACATGACATGAACCTAGAAAAACTGTAGTTCAGTTAATTTGTGGGTGTGGGGAGATCAAGAATGTTCACATAAGCTCTAATAGGTATTGAGTTATGAGCAGCAAAATCAATTTCAGACACCAGTGGCCAGTGGGACAGGGCATGCTCAAGAATAACTTATACACTAGGTATGGCTATTCCTGATCCTGAAGGCTGAAGGTCTTAAGTTTCTGCAAGATAGTAGAGCTGGCCAGGACTGGACAAACAAACAAGGTCACACAAATTAATTTATGATCCTAGCAAAGGGAGACCATATAGAATAAGAAGAGATTAAAATATTCTGGAAACTTGGTAATGATCACTAATGTACCAGGAAAGCTAATGGCCTTGAAATTTATGCTAGATGCTCACCAGTGAAATTATAACGTCAAATTCAGGTTTAAGAAGAGTAAAGCATTCTAGCACCTTTACTGATGAAGAGAAGATAAAAAGAAATATTTTACGGGATTTCTCTGACGGAAGTTTTGAGGCTTGATTTTGTAAGCTATAAAAGAATATTTCACTATTCAAAGTAAGTAGTAATACATTTATAGAGAAGGCAATTTGGTGTACCTTGGGATGACAAACATGAAATTAACTGCAAGAATAAAAGACATCAGTACTGGGAAGGTGTCCATTTTGTAAATGCAATCTACTTCTATGTTCAAGAATTTTTAGTGCATTTACGAAGTAATTCAACAAATGTTTGATGCTCACTCCATTTTGGCAAACAGGGCAAGCCTGGTAAGGGAGAAATAATTTCTGTCCTACAGGAGCTCAGAGTTGTGTTAGTATCAATAACAGCATAATGCTAGGAGTAAGAGCAAACTTACCAATATACTTGGGGCATCAAAATGAGATGTTCCCAACTGCCTGAAGTTATTGAGAAAGGCTTCACTTACATGCCAGAGATCAAGGTCATTGGGGATGAAGTGTAATTCCTGGGTGAAGAAGGAAAGAAAGGGCATTCTGGGTCTATGGAAAGACATTGGCTAATAGAGAACAGCAGGTCTCAAAAAGAATGAGTTCAGTATTCAGAGAGAGCTCAGGGGCATACTGTAAAGGGCCTTGTATGACCTTGTTAAGGAGTTTAAACTTTACATTACACACAATGAGAGGTAATTAATGGGACATAAACAACAGTAGTTTTTTGCAAGCAACTGGTGATGCTGAGGAGATGTGATCCGTGGGTAGAAGACAGTAGAAGAGAAGGGCTGAAATTATCAGAGAATCTGACTAAGAGGTGGTAAGGGTTTAAACGCAGGCAGAAGCAGTAACACAGAGAGAACTCAGGCTTGAAGAGTGTTACTGATACCAGAATTATCAGGAAATGTGATTTCTAAATATTTGCTTAGTCCACAGTCTCTCCTACTTCATTATAATGGATTCAATAGCTTGTCATGAAAGACCAGAATTCCACCAAGAACTTAATATTATGTACAGTTAAGGAGACTAATCCTTTTGATATTTGGTGTTTTTACTTAAGAATTTCCCATACCAATATATGGTACTACTGTCATTCCCACCCTCAAAATTTGTATCTGTTACATAGAGAGAAATTGTTACAAAATGTTACAAAAATGGATGTACTATTTTATAAATTAGTTGAACAATTCAAAAAAACTAAAAGAAAGACTTGAAGACCTAGAACAGCAGGGGTTTATAAATGAAAATTCATGGTAGACAAGCTGAGTTCCTTCCTTTGATAAATTCTCAAAATTAATGGATAGAAAGGAAAATGTGATATATTCAGGCATTAGCAAAACATCTGATACTATGTCTGATGATATTTTACTTGCAAATTTGTTTTAAATGAGCTTAGATGACAAGAAAATCAGTCAGATTAAAATTGAGGAAAAGCTTATAAACAAAAAGTAACAAATGCTAGGTCTGGTCTTATTTAACATTTTTATTAAAGATCTAGAATGGTGGAGTAAATGGCAGACTAATAGAAATGTCAAATGACACTAAATTTATAGGATTACAAAGTGTGCAGATTGCAAACTGTGAGGAGATGGAAAATTGACCCAAATATAATGATTTAAGTATGAGTAGAAAGAAAATGACACAACTTTTTTCAATAATCACAGTCACAAAAACATGTAAACTGGCAAAAACGGCAAGGGCAGTGGATGAAGGAATGAGTTCTGGTTCCAATTTGGATACTGCCTAGGTAACTTTGTACATGTGGCTCATCTCTGCAATTATCTGTTTTCCCAAGGTTAATGTTAATAGATAGGACAAGTCAGTGTCTATAGTTTCTTCCATCCCTAAAATTCTTTCTTCACTTTCCCTATCTTTATTTTTTTTCTTCCTCCCATGTTACTAAGCTGTTTCTCTTATACTGAAGATTTGTTTTATGGAGGTCTTCTGAGGCTTCTCTGTCCAGCTGAGGTCATTAACATTCTTTGAATGACATAGTTTCTCTGTAGAGCCATACACTGTCATACTTGATAATACTAACCTGTATACTCACCCTATGTCAGGAAGTGACTCACTGAAAGGCCTACTGTAGTCTGTTACCTGCTGATGTCACCATCGTGAGCACCATTAAGGGAGATCTGAAATCTATATCTATATCTATATCTGTTCTATCTGAACTGTATACTGTTCTAGAAGGGTAGGGTAGATATCATCTTATATTGTGGGGGAGTGACAAATTAGAGTTGTTCATAATAACACACTCTTTACACTTCAGAAAACTATTAATCATGTAATAATGTAAATCATGACACATTGTTTTGAATGAATATTTGTTTTTTTCTGTTTATTTGTCAAAGTCTAGTTATATATAGACTCATAGATATCTTTATTAGCCCTGGGAAGAAGGCAATATAGATAACGTTATCTTCATTTTGTATTTCAGAAAACTGAGATACAGGGGCACCTGGGTGGCTCAGTTGGTTAAGGTCTGCCTTCAACTCAGGTAATGATCCCAGGATCTTAGGATTCATCCATTCCAACGTTGGACTCCCTGCTCAGTGGGGAGCCTGCTCTTTCTTGCTGTCTCTATCTCTCAAATAAAGAAATAATATCTTTAAAAAAAGAAAAAGAAAAGAATTGACCAAGGGATATAAGGAGAGTTAGCATCAAATTCTTGACTAGAACTTTTGTTTGTCTAGTAGTATTTTAATTCTACTTCATAGTGTTACACATTGATTTAGAATATTTTATATGACTTTATAAAGTCATTTTTCTAGACCCTTAGTAACATGACCAAGTATAAGAAAATTATTCATTTTAAATGCTGAGGTGATAAGTAGCTTGCAGATCAGTTACATGTTTGGGGGTTGGGAGTATTAAGAGGATTTATTACTTCTAATATTATATGAATGTTAATTAAGGAATCCCATGCAACTTCTGTATACAACAGGATTTCTTCATGAATTGCAGAAATGGTTGAGGCATTCTATTAAAACAAACCCTAAAGGATTCCTCTTTACTCCACTATATCATGGCTTTCAAAATCTACTAATATATGGCTCCACTCCTATTCCACACTACTCTTTTTTCAAACTTATGCACTCTAGCCCCAATCCAAGTGAGTTGCCTGAAAAGAAAATGGTATGAAGACAGAAGTCCTTTATAAGACTTAGCATTAAAGACATTGTTTGTCAAGATTCTTGCTGTCTTCACAGTTGTGAACTTTGTTGAATAAAGAGATGTCTTTATGCTACCTCTGAATGAAGTCTTCATTTAATTCTCTCAAGAAAATTGCTATGACTTCAGTAATAGTTCATACCAAATACTGCTTTACCTTTTACAAATAAATGTGTTTATCTTTATTTAAAATTTAAAGTTTTCTTTCTTTCTTTTTTTTTTAAAGATTTTATTCATTTATTGGACAGAGAGAGTGAGATAGCACAAACAGGGGGCAGCACAGTGAGAGGGAAAAGTAGGTAGGGAACCTGATGCAGGGCTCCATACCAGGACTCAGAGATCATGACCTGAGCCAAAGGCAGATGCTTAACCATCTGAGCCACTCAAGCACCACAAACTCCTGTGGATTTTAAAGTTAAAGGACTATAAACTTACTTGAAGATAAGTTATCAGATAGATAGTGAATCTTTCCTAATGTTTCTTTATCATATACATTAAGGCCTTAAGAAGCAAAGTAGGCTTGAGGAGTTGTATGATTAATTTTGTTTTGAAGACCTCCTTTTTCATTGTCTTTATCTTGATCCTCTGTGTTTGCCTTTCAGCCATGAAGATCTTAGAGTTGTAATCTGAAATTACATTTTAACTACACTAGTACAGAGAAAGGATCTAAGTATGAAATAGAATGGAAACTTTTCTATTGTAAAAGCTACTCTAATTCTTCCAACTTTTTAGAATTTTTTACTTGAAGACAGCCTTTTGACATGTTCAGCTTTAAGATTTTCCCTTTGGTTTTAGAAGCCTGCTGAGTTCCTCACATTCCTGGATCCACTACTTGTTTTCCATTCCCATCACCTGGGACTCTTAGATCAGGGACAGCATAATTCAGAGCATAAGGGATCAAACTGCAACACAGTTTAGCCTCACCTGACCGTAGCTATTAAGGACAGCCTTTAGTTGTTTGATAATGGATAACACCCAGCTAACCAGAGCAAGGATCAATTGGTCAGATCACACCAGAGAAGTAGGAAAATTACAGTGGTTCATATCAAGTTTTGAAAATGTCCCCCCAAAAGGGACAGATAGGTATTCTCAGCAGAAGTCATGAGTACTCTATTTTGGTTGGTCCTTGCCTTTTTTAGTAATTATAATACCTGCCTCCCTTCTCCAAGTACCTGCCCTCTCTTTTCCATCTCCATCTCCATTAGAAAAATCTAATACTCCCCAAAACCACCCACATCATGCCCTCAGTTTCTGAGTTAATCCAGGTATATGACAGGAAGAGTGATAGTAATAAAAAACTGTATGCAATTGGTAGTTAATATTTACCCATACCCACTTGCTTTTATATAAACAGTTGATGTTTCCTCAGTTTTAACTGAAGTGCTATATAAATACTTAAATCACAGTCTTAAAACACTTAAAAACTTATATCACCTTCTTCCCTTCCTGAGAGACCCTAAACCTTCAGTGTGCCTGAGATAGTCTTCAAGGCTTGCCAGTTTTCTAATTGATCATTGATCATTGATAATCCAAATGATGTGCTTTCATGATCCCTGTATCACTTTGAAGTTAGTATCTTACCTTCCACTGTCCCTTTAGCTCTTTGGACTGGTAAGCAAGTTCTGATTTCTTGTCACATCTGGATTTGTTTTTCCCTCAGGAATGGACTTCCAGTCTGTGTCTCTGGCTGCATGTCCTATTATTACAGATAAGAAGTTCTTTGAACTATCAGTCTACCCAGTCTGATAGCCTGCATGTCCAGGCATGTCCACAGATGAGCTCAGAGAGGTTCCCATTCTCACATGGAATTATATGTTATTTAATTGTATCTTCCTTTATTGTGATCATTTGCTCTCACTTTATTTTTTTAATGATGCATGGAAAGAAATTAGGGATAACCTTTTAATAGCTAAGGAGTTATATATGTTTTGCTTTTTAGCCATTTGCATATACTGTTGTCCTGAATATCTCTGCTGGTCATATTTTAATCCCTTACTATATTTCATTCTCCCAAGTCTATTATTTACTGACTTTCATAATGTTATTAGTTTTAATCAATTGTGAAATAACTAGAACATAGCCAGAAAGGAAAGAAGAAATACCCATTAATTGACTTTAGATTCACTGTCAGAGGTATCATGTAGGTAAAGTGCCCTTCCATAGCCTATCACTTTCCAGAAAGGTCTCTCATATCTATACTTAGATATGCTTCTGATTCTAATCAGCAAATTCTATTATAGGCCTTTAAGTTAAAAAAAAAAAAAAGTGAGAGAGAAAAGAAAAAAAAAATGCTGATGAAGGCCATAAAAATAAATGAGGCTTATTGCTTCTTGACATCTTTAGCACTTTCTGTGGCTTCCTGAGTGAGCAGCAGTGGCAGACAATAGCTAAAAGATTGTGTGTAAGATAATGAGAAAAATAAATGCATCCTCAGATGCAGCCAACAGGAACTCCTGTTAACATTCATTATCCAGGGTCTTGAGTGCTCCCAAGATGATGTTATTAATTTGCAGAATGAGCTAAGAGGTGTGAAAGAAAGCTGATGTTTGCTTATAACCTTCTTGACCATCACTTTGAATATTAACCAAGTAGGTCAAATATATTATTACTTTGATACTGTATTTCTCTTAGGGTAGTGATACCTGCAGGCAGTTTTGTGTCAGCATATATCTTTATAACCACTGGAGAAAAAGGAAGGGAAAATATACTTGGACATATACTTGTATCCAGCTTAAGCCATTAATTCTGTCAATGTTCAATATGCAATTTATGTATGATTCTTACAGGCTCTAGCACACTACTCAGTTTTCCAGGTCCTTAAGTTAATTACATAGAGTGCATTCTTGTTTCAAGAACCTTAGAAAAATGTTTTGATTGTGCTGATTGACATAATGGATTCACTATATAATTCAAAACCTTTCAAAAAACAAAACTAAAACAAGAGACAAAAACCCTTTTTATGGTAGTTTCTTCTCAACACATCTTTAGGTCTCTAAAATTTACCCTTTCCATTTCCATGGCACATCCCACATCCTATAATTACTTAAAATGAGGCCATATTCTCCTTATTAGAAGATTTTTCTGACATAACCCAAAATACTTCAAATTTCAGACACTTTAGCATTTCATGAGTTTGTTTCTAACATAACCCAAAATACTTCAAATTTCAGACACTTTAGCATTTTATGAGTTTGTGTTTTATGAATAGTGTATGCTATAATTTCTATGTTAGATATGGAACAGAGTAGTCCTATCAGAGGGCAACAAATCTACTTATATGGGTAACATAGACTGACCAGGATAGACAATGGATTTCTAAAACTTTTCTGAAAGTGCAATCTAGGAACTCTTGGAGGTCCCCAGGCCACTTTCAGGGGATTCATGAGTTTCAAAACTATTTTTATAATAATACTAACATAATATTTGCCTTCTTTACTCTTATTCTCTCATGAGTATACAGTTGTAGTTTTCCAATTACATGAAATGTGAATTTCAAAAGATGAAATATGGGAGTAGATATGAGAATTCAGCTTTTTCTTGAAGCTACATATTAAAGAAATTTATAAAAAAATTGAAGCCAATGCAATTTATCATGTTAGATTTATTTTTTGAAATATAGTTATTTTTCACAAAATGTATTGTTCAGGCAAATATATAATCATTATTTTTAATGATTTAAAATATTTTACACATAAGTACCAACACAGTAAGTACCAATAAATATAAACCATGTAAACAAAAACTCTTTGGAATTCTCAATGATTGCAGATTTGTAAGGATGTACTAAGATCAGAAGGACTTCCAACTGTTGGTTTAGATTAAAACCAAAAAAAAGCCATTGTACAATTATGGCTATTGAGCATTAAGGAAACATAGCCCTACATGCAAATTTTGATATGAATGTAGAGAAACAAAGGAAATGTTTTGTCATTCAGGCTAAATACCAGGGCCCTTAATTCTATTTGTCATTAAACATTACTCTTTTTAATTCTCATTAGTAACAATTTCTTAATGAGTTACTTAATGTCCAAACTTTAAGTGTACAGTAGTTGATAAAAAGCCATTGACTTATTATTTAGGGTTTCAACTATTTGTGATGAACGTCACAGTTTCTTTGCAGGCAATAATTTCCAGTTTTTAATACACTATCCTTGAGGGATAATGAAGTCACAGCACATACCTGTTGAGTGAACCCAACTGCTATCTACATCCTAATATGCCATGATTAGTTTCTTATTCTTACCATCCATTTTGAAGTTGCAAAATTATAGTTAAAAAATGAGTTCAAGTGAAAGAACTCTTTACCAGATATTGATAAGACAATAAACCTTCACATGATTGAGTTCTATTTTGAAGACAGTGAGACAGCTGTTTCTGATTGTAGTTTGGGAAGTTACACACTTGTAAATTTTTACAAGTTATACTGATACATGTACTAGTTAAGAGTTTGACTAAGGGATATGTATTTGTGGCCAGAGTATATCATCTATCTAAAACATACATGTCTCTATTCTTTAACAGTATAACACTATGATTTTCCTCAGCAATTCTAGCCACAGATTTAAAAATAAAATACTGGTTCCATTTCTGTAGGATATCATTACAAACTTTGTGGAATCAAGCAGGGGAGGAAATATTTTATTTTCTAGTTTTTTTTTTTTTTTTGTCAAAAGGAGAAGAGAAAAGAGAAATCAGTTATTCCAATTTTTCAGATTGTATTAAATTTAATATAGACTATTGGGTGAATTAAAATACCAACTGAAGAAACTACTTGTGTTGGTGAGGATGTGGAGAAAAAGGAACCCTCGTGCACTGTTGGTAGGAATGCAAACTGGTGCAACCACTGTGGAAAATAGTCTGGAGGTTCCTCAAAAATTAAAAGTAGAATACCATATGATCCAGTAATGCCACTACTGGGAATATGACACTTTTAGAATACAAAACACTAATGCAAAAAGATGTATGCTTCCCCATGTTTATTGCAGCATTTTTTAAATAGCCAAATTATAGAAGCAACTCAAGTGGCCATTGATAGATGAATGGATAAAGAAGATACACACACACACACACACACATAGATATAAATATATAATATACATAGATATAGATATATATGTAGATAACTGATATATAATATACAATATACATACAATATGTATACATACCATATGTATATATATCTCCATCCATCCATCCAACTTGGATGGATCTTGAGGGTAAAAGAAGTCAGAGAAAGGCAACACCATTTAATTTCATTTTTATGTGGAATTTAAGAAACAAACAAAGAAAAAAGAAACAAAGAAAACCCAGACTCTTAATTGTAGAGAACGAAGTGATGGTTACCAGAAGGAAGATGGGTGGGGTGGGTGAAACAGGTGATGAGGATTAAGAATTCACTTACCATGATGAGCACTGAGTAATGTATAGAATTGTTGGGTCACTATATTGTATACCTGAAATTGTGACACTGTATATTAATTATACTGAAATTAAAATTGAAAAAAAAACTACTAGATTAAAGATCAATTGCTTTCAAGTTTTGAGACTTCAGGAAAATCCCTTGATATTTCTCAGCTCAGTTTCTATGCCAGTATCATCATCATCATCACCATCACCACCATCATCATCAAAAGCCTTGCCCTCTTGCTTTACTTGGTTAAGTAATTGTTACGTGGTTCAAATTACATATGTGAAGGCTTTACATATAAAAATGATGTTTTGAGTGTAGGAGTAATAACAGTAATATTCTAACAAATAAAAGGATGTTCAACTTAGTCCTCATCTTAGAAAAGTAAGAAATGTAGTCCCCATGGAATCAACAAGTGGCACTCCATTCAACCAGTTACTCAGTTCAAAATCTTGAGACCATTACTATTATCTTTTCCTTTAATCACACATCCATTGCTTCTGTAAATTTTGTCAATTCTGTCTTCAAAATGTGTGTAAAATGCTACCTCTTCTAACCATT
Source organism: Mustela nivalis (assembly GCF_964662115.1). Taxonomy (NCBI): domain Eukaryota; kingdom Metazoa; phylum Chordata; class Mammalia; order Carnivora; family Mustelidae; genus Mustela; species Mustela nivalis. The sequence goes on from NC_139028.1 coordinate 56,187,434, forward strand.
TTTTGTAGCTACCACCAACAGTCCAAGCCAATCACAGTTCCATGTATAATTTTAACAGCATTCTACTGGTTTTCCTGCTTTTTATCATTGGCTGCTTTCTCCAGGGCAGCCAGAAAGATTTTGCTACACCTTTGTATGAAACTCTCCAATGCCTTCCTATCTCACATATGGCAGCCAATTCTAGGTTCCCAATGACTTGTAAGTTCTTTTATCTACCATTTCTTACTTCCCTTCCCTTAGTTCAACATGCTCTTATCTATTCCTGGGACATCATTTTCTCAGGGCTTTCATACTTGTTTGCTCTGTCTAGAATATGGTTCCTGCAAATGTCCAAATGACTCATACTCATATCTTTTGATGCTTTAATAAAATATCAGGGTTTTATGAGATCCCTATTTCAAATATCACCCCATATATCTTCTATATATTTTATTTGTTTATTTTTTGTTTAGCATCCTCACTGGAATGTGAGTTCTATAAAGGCAAGAGTTCTTGTCTTTTTTTGCCTAGTCCTGTGATTCTTAGCTTCTAAAACGTGGTGCACAGTGAGGAGGATGTAATTCTGCCTACAGAATGAATCTGAAGATCCATGGTATCATGATTATAAATGATGATATAAGTTGCTATCTACTGACTGTTTATTAAGTTTTAGGAATTGCACTAAGCCCTTTATATTCATTTCTTCATTTAACCCACAAAAAGTTAGAAAGGCTGAGAGAAAAACTTCCTAGAGGATGACTAAATAAAGTGCTTCAGTAAGAAGAAAGGGACTACTGGCTCTATCAAGTGCTCCCGAAAGGTCAATAAACTTTGAAGACTGAGGAATGATTTGGGCACCTTGAAGCTAGTAAATTAGACTTCAACTTTATAAAATAAGTGACTATAGCTTAGAAATATTAAATAGCTTCCCAGGTAGGAAGGGGCAAAACTAGTCTGGAAAACAAACAGTCTTGAGTTCAAGGGAAGCTTGTCACAAGTCACTTCAATTAATAAATTATCTGCTGGCCTGGGACCACTCTGACAGAACCAGAAAGAGGGTCTGTCTTGAAATTCACATGGCTTTGGTTTCTAAGATCAGTTCTACTACTTGTCAGATACCATATAGGAGTGTGTGCATGTGTGTATGTGTGTGTGCTATAAATATATATATATATATATATATGTATATATATACATGCACCACACACACACACATTATGACCTTCCATACAACTCACCAGATTAGGTATTGCTTTCTTCCATTACACAGATGAACAAAGGAAGACTTAGACATATTAAGCAAGCTTGTTTTACATTCTGTGACTAGTAGGGGGTTTAACTGTACTAAAAAAAGTCCAAATGAGATTGACTTAAACCTTATATATTTCAAACTTTATATTCTTATTACAGGAAAGTAGTGATCATTATAATCATTATAGGACTCAAACTACTAGTCTAGGAGGAAAATCTGTTCTGTAGATACCAAGATCTTGACTGGCCATATACTTAACCTCTTTATTCAATTAATTCTATCCATTTGACCCTTAAAAGCCTTTGAATTTGGAATCCCTGGATCAATGGTTGGTGAGGAGCTTTCTGGTGCCTGAGTACTCTAATATTCCACAGAATATTAGGACACACACCCGTAGGCTCACAGAGAAGGGATCTGAGTCTTAACCAAAAAGAATGTGAGGCTACATTAAACTCTAAGTCTGGGATAAGAAGAAGGATTGTGTGAGGATACAACCCTCACTTTTCCATTCCCTTAATAATTCTTAATTCAATTAAAATCTCCAAATATATACCTGGTGCTTTTCTAAATCCCTCTTAAATTGGGCAAAACATTATATTCACTGGAACATTGTCCTAAATCCTCACACCAAACTGCTGGGTTCATTATGTGCAGTAGAGGATATAATTCATCCCTTTGGTTTTAACAGCAATCTGCAAAAGCTCATTTGAAGCATGGTTTTCCAAAGGGCAGCCTTAACTGTTTACAATACATTACACAGAATTGCTACTTCTTGCATTTTTGCCGGGTGAAGAAACAGGCAAAAAATATTTTCTCCAGTCTAAGTCTTCTATTCTGTTACACAGGTAGCTTCCTCTGGTCAGGAGAAATAGAATCAGCTCTACATGCAATAATGGGATATGTGGGTACAAATTTTTCTGAGGGGACATGATCATTCACAGAATTCTTATATGGATAAATGTCAGAATTGGGTCCACTTTTGCTATTGAATTTTCACTATATTTAATTACTCTTGTAAAAGGCTGAGTTCAAATAGACTGTGAGGTCCTGGAAAGAAAATAACTAAAATCCATATATATCATGTTAATTTCTTTTCTTTCTCTTCTCTTTTTAATCTTTATCCTTAGAAATTAGAAGAGGACACCGCTTATTATTTAATTAACTTCAAATCAAGTAATAATTGAGTTCCACTTAAATGCTATGGCCTAGGATTCTACAAAGAAATTTCAAGGTGGCTCAGTCGGTCAAACGTCTGTCTCAGACTCATTGGGATCCCTGGGATGGAGCCCCGCTTCGGGCACCCTGCTCAGCAGGGGGCCTGCTTCCTCCTCTCCCTCTGCTGTTCCCTCCACTTGTGCTCTCTCTCGCTCCCTCTCCCTGACAGATAAATAAATAAATAAACATTTTAAAAAATAAGAGATAAATAAAAAGATGGGTCTTCAAAAAAAAATTTTTTTGAGATTGTGTTCCTGCCCAGAGAATGTCTTAAACAAACAGCACTGCCATGAAGAAAAGTGTTGTTGAAAACTAGCCAAGCTATATGCTACCTAGCATGCTACCCGTCCTCTTAGACCCCAGGAAAATGGATCTCCAACCACCCTCACATTTTTTTTAAAGATTTTATTAGCTTATTTGAAAGAGAGAGAGAGCATGAACAGAACGAGAAATGGAGCACAAGCAGAGGTAGGGGGAGAGTCAGAGGGAGAAGCAGAGTCCCCGTTGAGCAGAGAGCCCAATGTCAGGCTTGATCTCAGGACCCAGGATGCTGGGATCATGACCTGAGCTGAAGGCAGATACTTAACTGACTGAGCCACCCAGGCACCCCTGCCCTCACACTTTGACTTGCTCATTCCCCCATTCAGTCCTTCATTTCTGTCCTTAGGCCAAGTTCTCAAAAGAAACACCTAAATAACTGTATGGTGACTAATAAAACATAATAATATGAAAAGGATACACCTACAAAAAAAAAAAAAAAAGGATACACCTACATATGAAACACAGTCTTAATTAAGTGAGCTCTATCTTGGGAGGTGGGTTTCAAAGGTAAGTCATGAATGTGAGTCTATCAGATTCTAAAGCCTTTGCTCTTGATCATAACATCACATGCAGTTTCCAGAAGAAAAATAAACTAAATTCATTTCCAAGCTATAATCTACTTCTGCATAGCCCTAATTTACTAGTGTCTAGATGCAGAGACCCAACTTTACCATCCTATCAACTTCCTGAGCCATCAAATCCTAGTTGGAAATTCTTACAGATTCTCACTTTCCCATGCTTGCAGAGTATTAAATGTCAAACTTCAGAAGTTCTCAGCTATGTGCCTGGTCAGCATATCTCCTGGATTACTCCTTTTGATTTAATAACTAGGCCCTTTATTAGACCAAGGCAAATATATTACATTTCATAGCAAATATACTGGCACAGAAGTCAAAGGAATTCCAGATATTTAATATTGGTGCCTTGAGAACTTATTCATGAAATAGCAGATAGCAAGGAGTGGGCCAGTGAGATATCAGATGTCCTTTATAATCTTGAAGGCATCCCTGGAGATTACTCAGCGACCAACTCATGTGTGCAAGGGGTGGGGGAAAATGAATTGGCTTATCCCAGAGTGGGCCCATTTTCAAAGCCTCATACATTCTATTTATATATAACCTTTATTGTGGTGGGGGGGAGGGGCTCCATTATTTAAAAGTCTTTAGAAAACTTTGACATAATTGAAAACTCACAACCTTTAGATCCAAATGGTGGTATTGTGTGATTATAGGGATTACTTATCTTCTTTTAATATTCATTTTCTTGTGTATAAAATGAGAAAAATAATAGTAACTGCATCTTTGGGATGTTATAAGGATAATAATTAGCCAGCCAAATATATGTATATATATATATATATATATATATATATATATATATATATATATATATAAATTTCCCCCCTCCAGCATCATGCTAAGTCCTGGATATAATACTACATGCATTGATTTGATACATGTTTGTGTCTCAATAAATAGGAGTTATTACGAGTGTTGTTTATGTTGATTTTTCATTATTTTGCAAGATTTAAAGCTTTTAGTTAGAAAAGCTTTTATCTCCTCATTTTTTTCCTTTGTTCATTCTCCTTCATTCAGTTCATACATACATCCTTTATTCTTTTCTGTATGCATTTAGCTCACACACATATATTTAGTTGCAACTATTTGCTGGGCAATGTAGTGTCCTGGGAATATAATAATGGACAAGATAACATGGCCGAGCCTCACAGAGCTTCCAGTTTGTGATACGATCCTGTAAATATTGTGTTACAACTTAGTATGATACACAGAGTGTACTAAGGACACAGAGAGGAGAATGCTGTGAGAGAATGCTGAACACAGAGTCAAAAATGTTTCCTGCTGGACTGTCTAAAGATGAGTGGGGTGAGAGCAATGGATTTCAGACAAAAGAACACAGGCGGAAGCTTGTAAGTGAGTGGCAGGGGGATCTGTATGCAGGAGATACTGGAAAGGATAAACAGACTTGAGAGTTCATATATTATGCTCGGGAGTCTTGAGGATATTGGGAAACTAGTGAAGATTTTTGAGGCAGGAAAATGACATGGGAGTTTTGCATTTTACAAACTTTACAGGTTGTGGTATAGAGAAATGAATGGAAATAAGAAATAGCTGTAGGAGGCATTTTTGTAAATCCAGTTAAGACATTAGGAAAATAGTACGTTATGGAGAAAAATGGAAGGATTCAAAATAAAGTTAAGGGTATCTAAGATGGAAGAAATATTGGGTGAGAAAATTTTAGAGGAGACTAAGAAAAGGAAAAGAAGTTAGTATCAAAGAAATATTTAATCCCGTCATTGCCTAGCCCAAAAAATTGAACGGTTATTTTAAAAAATAGTAGTTTTTAACCATCGTATTTCCCCCAAATTTAACCTTCAGCCTTGTGTTGTAACCCCTAAATTTAACCTTCAGTTAAAAATTTCCTGATATTACTATGAATTTTGTGTGTGTGTTCCATGATTTACCTGATCCGTCATTCTTCCATTATATCCAAACTCCCCCCTACCTATCAAAAGTCCTCCCATTCTTCAGGAAACATATCCCAAATGTTACTTCCTGGGTGAATTATTTTTCAATATCTTCACATTTTCCACATAGCAATGTGTATGTTTTTCAAAGCACTGGACTATGTTTTGTTCATTTCTGTACCCTTTTTAAAACCTTATACAAAATCTTATCTGACCAGAATAAGAAATAAAAAATGTTTGGAATCTGAGGTGAATAATATATAGGGAGCCACATTTGTTGAAAAAGAACAAAGAAAACAAGAGCATAAAATGAAGAAACTAAGAGGAAAAATAGAACCTAAGAGGGAAAATGTGTCAATCCAAAGACACATTTTGAAGGAGCAAGGATAAGACTGATGATTCAGATTTTAATATCAACAATAAATATGAAAATTAAAATGAACACAGAAGCATTAAAAATGGAATCTGTTAATTTCCTGGGCACGTATTAACTGCTCAGTATGTGCCATTTTGTGGGTATTAAATTAAAGGTTGCTTTAACATCTTTACTTTTGATCAAAGAAAATTTGTAGGAAGACCATTTTTACACCATCTCACCTTGGCAGCTTCTGATTTCACAGTTTATTATTATGTATACAGGCCTGACACAATTGAACATTGCTTTCAAAAAATGAAATACTGTGGTGTGAAAAGGGTAGCACTGAGAATTGGACTTTTGATAATAATTTTTTCCACATCCCAAACTGATATAACTTCTATATATTTGACTTTATCTTGAGTATTTCCTAGGTATAAAGCTGAGTAACTGTAACCATAGTGTATAGGAACATAACAATACCAAATTGTGACTTTTTTCTCCAGTAAGTCCTCTTTTCCAATTCCTAGCAAAAGCCTCTCTCCTGATAATAAGGAAGGCATCAGGTTATGCATATAACAAATTAAAAAATTTGATAACATTTAGAATTCCTATTATTAACTAAGGTTAATATACATGCTATTCCTTAATATATAGAAAGAGCACATAATAATTGTCTATCCATTTAATAATTTTAAGATTGGGTGCCTGGGTGGCTCAGTGAGTTAAACCTCTGCCTTCGGCTCAGGTCATGAGCTCAGGATTTTGGGATCAAGCCCCGTATTGGGCTCTCTGCTCAGCAGGGAGCCTGCTTCTCCCTCTCTCTCTGCCTGCGTTTCTGCCTACTTGTGATCTCTCTCTCTCTGCTAAATAAATAAATAAAACCTTTAACAACAACAACAAAAAAATTTTAAGATCGATTTTATTTCACTCACTATTTAAGTGATAAAAATCTGATCTTGACATACCCAAGTTCACTCATAGCTGAGTGAGCTTTGTAAAATTGAATATGGTTTCTGTATTCAGTTATGGACTTATACTCAGCAAAACCTGTGCAAGTTGACATATTCATAGATAGCCATTGATTGTAGGTCCTTGATTCACTTTATTCTTCTATGCCAGAATCTGTGTAGCAGAAATATCATTGCAAATCAAGAAGTACTATACAGTAAATATTTAATTGCTTCTTATTTTAGATAAAGGAGATAGCCTACACTTACCAAAGGACAGCATTTTAAACTATTCTAAATATGTGTAGGGATTATGAACTTTTTGGTGCTTTGAGATTCACAATGATGAGGCCCATGTCTTATTTATCTTTACTTATTGAAGAAATAGTTATCAAGTGTCTACTGTGTCCTGGATCTCAGTGCATGGATTGCTCCCCAAACTCTGCAGGGAAGGGAAGTCCTGATCTCAAAGTGCTTACACTCTGACATTCTTCTTGGAAGGAAACATCCAATAATCAAACAAACATATGTATGGACAAGATTTCAGATAGTGATGAGTATTACAAAAGATTAAAATGGTATGTATGATACAGAGTTACTAAACATGTTGCAGTAGGGATGGAGAGAGATAATTAAGATTAATGTTCAGGAGAGTCTCCCGAAAGAGATGACATTTTAACCAGGACCTAAATGATAAAAAGGAGTTCTCCATGTCAAGACCTAGGGTTAGAGTCTTTCCAACAAGGAAACACCAACAGAGATCCTAAGTTGGGAAATCATGTGGTATCTGGGGAGGACCTAAAAAAAGGCTAATGTGCCTGAAATTTACTGTTTGTGGTAGCTTTAGCCTTAGAAGAATTGTTTGTGAGTTGTAACATTTAGAAGTCAACTACATGTGTCTTTCTTCTTTTTAGCTTGTTGCTGTTAATATAAAATATGGTAAAATTAATTTATAAGAATATATCTTATAAAAGAGACCTAACTCTGTGTGTCAGCTACAAGTCTATTCTTAAAAACTTTATATGCTCTGTATATATTAATTCATTTTATCTGTATGACTCTGAGGCAAATACTATCCCTAAAAATAAAATAAAATAATGAAGTAAATTACATTTCATTCAGCCAGCATGTTTTGTGATAATGTTCCACCATAATTCAATATAAGATGTGTAGGAATGTGTAAAAATGACTTCCTGCTACTCTAACTCCATGCCTGTGAATTGTATTTCCCCATCTCTGTGGTGGAGCTCTCAGCACAGCAGTTAGTAAAAGCTTTCTTCCCTGCCCTGCATGTCTATCAATTTTGCTTCTCATTCATTGCTCTGGTCTCCTGCCGCTGTCTAGATCAGATTCAAACTCTGTGCCCTTGACAACAAAGTCATAATAAAGAATGCTTTTATAGTTTTCTCTTGTCTTATACTTTGTCTTCCCTTATAATTAATACCTACTTATAAGACTGCTTGATCTCCAAGTGGGTAGAATTGGTCATTTTTTTTTCATAGCATTATTATAGGGAGCTCTATTAAACTGATGTTCTAGCCTTGCAATGGGCTACATTCTAATGTTGAAATTAGGGTGTAGTTTTGTATTGAAGTTGTAGTCTGTGAACACGCAACACTGGCATCACCTGGGAGTCTGTTGGAAATGCAGAAACCAAGGCCCTACCCTGGGCTTCCTGAATCAGAATCTGTACTTTAACAAGACTCCCCCCCATGATCTGAGTCACATAAAAGTTTGAGATGCACTTGTCTTGAGGACAGAAAGAATAACATTGTGGACTCCATCACACAGACAATAAGATATCAAGGAAAGCCTTTAATGGAGTGGAATCCACCAACATGGCACAAGATGACATTAACCCACATTTATGGACATGTGTTGCTTGAATACTCCTCTTGGATACTCCTCTCAGTTTTGTATGGAGATTAATTCATTTTGATCTGACCACAGTCCTAGAATGAATTTTCCATTACCCCCTTTTAATAATAACAATGAAGAAGTGAGACCCTGGAGGCTGAATGAATTCCCCGAGGTTACACAATAGAAAGATGATAGGCCCGGATTAGGCAAGTTGGTGCCATGCCCAAGTTCATAACTATTAGCCTGCACCACCTCTTTCTGAATTGCCTATTCTACCTTCATTGACTGGCACTGCTCCTGGCACTTCATAGACAGGCATTCGGTAATTGAAAATGAATGAAGCCAGAAAATTCTGATGAATGCATACCATGAAATTCACTGCCATAGGTCATCCTAGCACTACGTTTCCACTAGAGTCTGTAAAGAAATAGCCTGCAGGGTAAGAAATGAGTTTCCTCATCAGTGCCTATCTTTGTGCTACTTATATTTTACCATCTCCATTTCTCACAACCTTCTGTTCACCCCCTGAAGCAGGCAACCAACAAAGAGGTACCCTCTTTGAGTTGAATGTTACTTTGGCTTTAGTTTCCATATCTTTAGCAAACACTAAAATGAATGGAATGGATTCTTGGGCTCCCAGTTTTGTACTAGATATTTTATATGTGTGATGTGATTTCCTATATATTGAGGGAAACAAGGTTAGAGAGTCATGTATTAATCCCAATTCTTTTCTGATCCTAGAAGTAGATCTTTTTCAACCATCTAATATTGACATGTGATGCTTTTCCTTGCTCTTTGATGGAATCAAACTTGAAATCCATGTTTCTGAGAGATCGAGGTGGTGGGGTGGGGGGAAGGTTACTGTTTTGTTTAGGTTTTTGTATTTTTTTACCCCTCCACCCACTGCACTGACAGTTCCCAAACTTTAAGCATTCAGAATAACCTGGGGGACTTGTTAAAACACTGATTGCATGACTCCATCTACAGAATTTTTGCATTAACAGGTCTATGGTAGAGCCCTATAATTTTCTTTTCTAACAGGTTTCAGGAGATGCCAGTGCTGCTGGCCTGGGGAGCACACCCAGTGAACCACTGCAGGAAATAAAACTTTTTTATTCTGTACAAGCCCTTAGATTTTTTTTCATCCCACTCTCTCTGAAATAGATTCTAAAATGGTGTCCACAATAGGAGCACTAAATAGCAATGGATTCGAATCTGTTTCACACAGGCATAAAGTGGTCATAGTGTTATGGGGAGTGGCATAGAGTGCATACACAAGGGGACGGGTTTCAAAAAGATGTCTCTTCTTATTCTTATTAAGCTTTTCTACTTGAAGATACAGGTAGACTTAGCATTTACAAAATATATAGCAGAATACACAGGCTTTTTACAATTCTTTCAGGTTTCTAGCTCTTGATATCTTCCTGCTCTGGGAAGGAGTTAAATTATGATTTGTATTTACCTTAGGGGGAAAAAACAGTGAAAAGCTAGATATTGTCTTTGATTGTTAATCAGCATGGCTTCTCCCTCAGAGTGTAAGGAGGTGAAATGGAGTCTGCATTAGCATTGATTAAGTAGGCAGGTGGCTACTAAGAATAGGAACTCATCTGCCTAGGCATAGGGGAGCCTTATGCACCCTTTCTGCCATCATCTACCAGCTAACACATCCCGTATTGTGAAGGGGGAAATATGTATGTGTGGCATTGTGAACTGCATTAGAAAATGACCTCCCCAATTCTAGGTGCCAGTGAAATAATTGGTAAGTTTCCCCAGAGTGTTTATTAGGTAGAAAAAAGTAAGTTTCTTTCTAGGAAAATAACACTTACCATTTTTTAATTAAATTGCCATAACAATTTGTATCATGTGCGTATCAACTTCCTCTCTCCGCTCTGAAAGACAAAGTCATTTCATGGACACATCCCAACAAGCCACTTTTTCTCTTGTTAGATAATAATGATAGTAAACTTTATTGAATAAAACAAAGTGCCTGCACTTAATGAGACTCTTTAATAAATATATATATATATATATATATATATATATATATATATATATTTGACACAGAGAGAGATCCCAAGTAGGCGGAGAGGCAGGCAGAGAGCAGAGAGCCTGACGCAGGGCTCCATCCCAGGACCTTAAAATCATGACCTAAGCTGAAGGCAGAGGCTTAACCCACTGAGCCACTCAGGCACCCCTAAAAATTAGATTCTTGATGGATGATTTTTTATGTCTTATTTCATGTAATACTCATGTATATTCTGTAAAATGGGTATTATTATCTCCATTTTTAAAAGTGACACTGAGGATCAAATATGTTGAATAGTTTAATGATCTTCCACAACTAATAAATGATTGGACTAAATTTTCATCTCTAATAATTCTTCTTAACAAAAGCATGTTACTTTAAAAACTAGTTCTGCTACTTCTTGAGAGATAATCCACAAAAGAATTCTATAGGGTGTGGACAGGGGAATTGGGAAGAACCAATCATCTTTAGTTTACAGGTTAATTATGGTATAAAAAAGTGTTTTCCCCATCTTTAGAATTCATTTAACAAATATTTGACTATGTGTCTACAACTCTGTATTAAAAAAAAAAAATCACCAAACACAATAGCTTAAAATAATAACAGCCATTTTCTATCTCTCATGACTCAGGTTGAATGGGCTCAGCTGAGAATTTGTTTTAGGTGGTGTTGGCTGGAGCTGCAGTCATCTGGGAGACTCAGATGGCTCGAACCTCCAGTACAGCTCACTCATGTGGCTGGCCATCGGTGCTGTCTGTCAGGTGGGGCAGTTAACTAGAGCACCTCAGTTCTCCTGCATGTGACCTCCCTATATGGTTTGAGCTTCTTAGATCATGGAAGTCGGATTCCACAAGAGAACAAATTAAAAATGGAAGCTGCAGATTTCTTGTAAGCCCATTTAAAGTACACTTTAAAAAGTTACAAGTTTATATCATCCTGTCAATCACAGCAAGTCACAGTCTGGCCCAGATTAAAGACATGGAATGACAACAAATTTGGACTAACTTTAATCTATGACAATCAGCCTACTGATCATAAAATATTCATATTTCTCCAGGAATGTAAAGTAACTAACACTCTCTTTCAAGACCACCAGAAGTCATATCCAATTATAGCATGAAGTTCAAGCTTAAAGTATAAGATAATAATGTTGGGGCTCCTGGCTGGCTTAGCTGGTAAACAGTGCAACTCTTGATCGCAAGGTCTGGAGTTCAAGACCCACACTGGGGGCAGAGATTACTCAATAAATAAAGTATTTTAAAAAAGACATTAGTATCTAAATCTTATCCATGTGTGGATGGGGCTTCTTAGAGTTGGCTTCATGGATGTTTGCTTATTTGTTTATTTTCAGATGCAGAGATTCGTGGACTAAAAAGTCAAATTATCTGTTCCAACAAATAATAAATCCATTGGGAGATAGTGATGCAATAACCCAAAAGACACCCTCTGCCCCAAGTCTTACTGTCCCAGGGCAGGGAATATATGTTTGGAACCCAGTTTACCCCTATGTGTGATTCTTTGGGGCTATTAATTCTGCTCTCTGAGATATGCTTCTTCTGCCATGAGAACAAATCCATGTTTGTAGTTGAGAAGCTTTGATATCTTGCTGTCCATCCATAAAAACATGCAAGCTTAAAATCATCCTTTCATTTTGAATATTTTCCCTTTAAATTCAAGCTGGTTTTGCTTCTGCTGGCATACTGAACTAACAATTTTGTATATGTTTTATGACTGAATCTTGAATTAATAAGAAATAACTCACTATTGCTTACATTTCTGGACAGGGAAGAAGAAAACTAAAACAGCCCTCATGATAGACACTGTGTTAAGCAATCGACACGTATTTTATGTAATTCTGACAATAGCCATGCAAGATGCATATCCACATATATATAGATCAGAAAATGGAAAGTCAGCAGAGCTAATTGTTCATGTTTACACAGTTTACAAGTAGAGGATGCAAGATTGAGAACCAAATACGTCTAGAATTAAAATCCAAGCATCTTCTGCTGTATTAGATTGTCTTTAATTCTAGCATTTTCTAATTTATTTGTCAGTTGTTTACTTTTTTATTCATAGTCTGTTTTGAAAATGAGGTTGAGGTAGCAGGATGGCTGTAGAATGAATATTTTTAGACCATACCATTTAGGCAATTTTTATCTAGCAAGCTCTTTCCTAAAATTTAAATTAAAAATGACTGAATTGGGGCGCCTGGGTGGCTCAGTGGGTTAAGCCACTGCCTTCGGCTCAGGTCATTATCTCAGGGTCCTGGGATCAAGTCCCGCATCGGGCTCTCTGCTCAGCAGGGAGCCTGCTTCCTCCTCTCTCTCTCTCTCTCTGCCTGCCTCTCTGCCTACTTGTGATCTCTCTCTGTCAAATAAATAAATAAAATCTTTAAAAAAAATAAAAATAGGTAAAAAATAAAAATGACTGAATTATTTTGATAAACACACAAACATTCAGAGTACAGTTATGGGGTAAAATGCTGGACACCCTTGCTACTAGATCATAATCAGTGCAGATTATCTAAAAAATAGTTAACAAAGAACATCAAACATATTTTTAATTGAATATTGAAAAAAAGATAAAGAATTCTATGGTTTTATAATTTATTAAGGAAATATCTCAAATAACTTTTATTGTTTTTTTTATTGGTGCCATAATTCTTAAAGCCTTCAAGATACTAACAGCTCTTATTGGATGTAAGGACATAATACATAGTACTTGTAAATATATTAGATTTTGGAAATTTTTGTGGGTGGTCTTATAAGAGGAGTAGATCTTAAATATATATTTTTAGGAATTATGCCCTAGAAAAATCTAAATTACTCTTTATACTGAGAGCATTATTGAAGAGTATAATTACTATATTTTCATAACTTAACTTATGTGATTTCTGAAAGTATAAAAGCATCCACTGTATTTATGTATTCTAAGAGAATTTAGGACACCTGATTATGTGTTTTGCTTTTAATTATATTTAAACTTAAAAAAAATATGCTATTTTAGAGGGTAATATATTTATAGGGTTCAACATTCAAAACTAGGGATGTTATTTAGTTTATAGTCGTCAGTGTAGTCATATGACCAGAGTGCATTTTGATTGGTCTTTGCACCAATAGATTGGTTAATGTTCCCAGTTGGATAGTGCTATACTAGTCTGTGTGTATATATATAAACATATTATTTATATTACATATTTTATATATGTGCACATACTGTATATAATTTTTATTTCATGTATTATAGATGTATATTGTAAATATATATTTAAATATAACTTCTGATTAAAATAAAACAGTTACTAACTGACAGGTGTTCTATCATTTATGTCTTGCCCATGATTGCTTCTCTCAGCCCCTATAAGTAACCACTTTTTTCCCTTGTATACTTTCCAGTGTTTCCTTAAATAGATACAAATAAATATATTAGTATTATCTGTCCTTACTTTTATAAAAAGCAGCAGCACATTTTACACCCCCTACTAGAATTTCCTTTTTTTACTTGAAGATCTACCTAGAGTTTTAGAACCCAAACCCCATATCAGTGTAGAGATATTCTTTGTTTTTTAAGATGAGCCTAGTATTATATTATATGTACAAATGCCCCTTGGTTTATTTAATCAATCCTCTATTGATGGATGTTTGTTTTGTGCCTAATTTGTTACTAAAAACAATGCCACAGTATACAGTTTGTACATATGGCAAACATGTGGGTAATTTTTTTTAAGATGAATTCCAAGAGGTAGGATTGCTAGGTCAAAAGTTAAAGGCATTTATAATGCTGATAAATATTCACAAATTGCCTTTTATGGGTTTCATTATTTTGAGCTCACATTAACAATACATAAAGAGCCAATTTTTTTCTAGTTCCTGGGATTTGTTGTCAAACTTATATTTTTGCTAAATGATAGGTAAAAAGTGATTTCGCAGTGTGATTAAACATTTCTCTCAAAATAAATGAAGCTGAAGATCTTTCAGCATGCTTAAGGACTCTTGTATTTCTTCTCCTTTTCAGTCTCTATTATTCATATTAGCTATTCTTGAGGAAATCAGTTAAAGATAAACTCCAACTAAACAAGAGGAAAATGGTAAATCTTTAGGAAATCACAACAAAGCAAAAGATTTTATAATATATTAATAAATATATGTTAAAATAAAAATAATGTACAGTATGTCTGTAATTCAACAAATATAACATTTATAATTTACATTAAAAATGAAAATGTAAATGCAGAAGAAAAGACAGACTGAATTAAGAAGTAAAACCTAAATAAATATTGTATCAAAGAAAGGATGAATAACATAGAAGACTATACTAGAGAGGACATCAGTAATTTTTTTTTTGCCTAGTTCTTCAGACAAAAGGATAAAAAATTGTGTAGTAGAAATATAAAGATAAAGAAACAAAAAGATAATGAAAGCAGGGGTTGAAATCTTAATAGTAGACAAGAGGTCTGGAAAAAAAGACAATGAGGAAAACAAGGATATTTTATAATTCCAAAGGGCATGTCACAATTGCCAATGAAGGTAAAATAGTTACAAATTTCTATGTAACAAATATCATAGGAGCAGCTTTCAGAAAATGGGAAGACATGAACAGACACTTCTCCAATGAAGACATAAAAATGGCTATCAGACACATGAGAAAATGTTCATCATCACTAGCCATGAGGGAAATTCAAATTAAAACCACATTGAAATACCACCTTACACCAGTTAGAGTGGCCAAAATTAGCAAGACAGGAAACAAAGCGTGCTAGAGAGGATGTGGAGAAAGAGGAACCCTCTTACACTATTGGTGGGAATGCAAGTTGGTGCAGCCAATTTGGAGAACAGTGTGGAAATTTCTTAAGAAATTAAAAATAGAGATTCCCTATGACCCTGCAATTGCACTACTAGGTATTTACCCCAATGATACAGATGTAGTGAACAGAAGGGACATATGTACCCCAATGTTCATAACAGCAATGGTCACGGTCGCCAAACTGTGGAAAGAACCAAGATGCCCTTAGAAGGACGAATGGATAAGGAAGATGTGGTCCATATACACAATGGAGTATTATGCCTCCATCAGAAAGGATGAATACCCAACTTTTGTATCAACATGGATGGGACTGGAAGAGATTATGCTGAGTGAAATAAGTCAAGCAGAGAGAGTCAATTATCATATGGTTTCACTTATTTGAAGAGCATAAGAAATAACAAAGAGGACATGGAGAGATGGAGAGGAGAAGGGAGTTGAGGGAAATTGGAGGGGGAGATGAACCATGAGAGATTATGGACTCTGAAAAACAATATGAGCATTCTGAAGGGGTGGGGGTGGGAGGTTAGGGGAGCCAGGTGGTGGGTATTTTGGAGGGCATGGTATTGCATGGAGCACTGGGTGTGGTGCATAAACAATGAATTCTGTTACACTGAAAATAAATTAAATAAAAAATATATATGCAGCCATCAAAAGAAATGAAATCTTGCCATTTGCAACAACATGGATGGAACTAGAGCGTATCATGCTTAGCGAAATAAGTCAAGCAGAGAAAGACAACTATCATATGATCTCCCTGATATGAGGAAGTGGTGATGCAACATGGAGGCTTAAGTGGGTAGGAGAAGAATAAATGAAACAAGATGGGATTGGGAGGGAGACAAACCATAAGTGACTCTTAATCTCACAAAACAAACTGAGGGTTGCTGGGGGGAGGGGGTTTGGGAGAAGGGGGTGGGATTATGGACATTGGGGAGGGTATGTGCTTTGGTGAGTGCTGTGAAGTGTGTAAACCTGGTGATTCACAGACCTGTACCCCTGGGGATAAAAATATATGTTTATAAAAAATTAAAAATTAAAAAAAAATAAATTAGCTCTATCCTAAAAAAAAAAAATAATATATATATTTTTTTAAATGGGGGATACAATGCAAAATAAACAAAACATCTAAAAAATAGAAGATTTATTCACCTATCTCATGAGATTTAGGTCAGACTAAGATGTTTGATTTTGACCATTTAGAAGGGACTTTCAAGACGTCATAGTTTCCTCTACTTCGTCGTCTCTGGGACTGCTTCAACCTCAGTATTCATCAGTACCTCACCATCCTAGCTGACTCTGTCCCTGTTAAGGGAAAAAAATAAATCTTTATCTATATCTTTATCTGTCTATATCTATATCTGTATCTGTATCTAATCTATCTCAGCCTCTCTTTGTAGGAAATTCTAATAGATGCAAAGCATTAAAGAGATATTAGCATCTCATAGATTCCCCCCCCCCATTAAATCATAGAATTAAAAGACCAGTTGAGAGAGTTTCAAAAACAATTTTGAATAAATTTGAGCACCAAAGTTTTATATTATCATCAAATTCTACTTTTTCTATTTACTGTTTTTCATTATCAAGATAACAGAGTACTCATTAAGTTTTATACAAGGAAAGCTTTAGAACAAAGATGAAAGGGAAATCTATTTGTCAACAGATTACTTCACACATGTGTCTCTTCTCATCTTGTCCTGCAGGCTCCAAAGTAGGGTTGTACTTGATAATTCTTTTGGTGTGGTGTTGGCCATTACCATATCACATACAAGTTGTTGCATGTGATATAATGTCAAAAAATCATTAGATTATTAAGAACAAACCTATCATTAAAATAGTTTAATTATGAAATTTCTCTGAAGCTAGGACAGAAAGCCGAGTTTCTTATTGCTGAGTCACAGATATAACATTTTTAACTGAATGGCCTGGGGTTTGGTACATTGAATTAAGATATTTCTGAGAGAACTGTCAAGAGGCCACATTAGAAAGAAAAAAAAAAAAATGCTACATAGAAGCTTTAGGATCACAAAGGTCCTTGTTAAAATACTAATTTTGGTGCCTAGACCTGAATCAAGGGAATTTAAGTTCTAGAGGTAGCCTAGACTTTATACTTTCAGGAAACATCCTTGGTGTTCTTGACTTGTACTCCAGTTTAAGAACAACTGATATAGAAATGTTTATCCCCTCTCTGGTATATTGCATTCCTGATCATGATCCCCTATCTTCTATCCATATCTTTGCCATTTAACAAGTAATTTTGCAATGTTCTTAACTGTGTATGCAGTATATATGTCACCTCTTGGTGGTACCATTTTATTTGCTTTAGCCAATAGGATGTTAGAAATATGGTGTAGCTAAAGCATTGTGTGCAACTGAGTTTGCCCACAGGTGCGCCTCTCTGCCATCACCAGACATGCCTGTGCTAGCCTTCTGGATCCAGGAAGAAAACAAGAGACTTTTGGAGGAGAGTCACAACAGAAAACTTAGGTCACAACAGCTGACCTAAGGTGCTCTGCAGATCTGACCCAGGTGACTCCGGTGCTCTGCAGATCTTCAAAAATAAATGATTGTTCCTTTAAAACACCAAGTTTTGGAGTGATTTGTTATGCAGTATTTTGTGGACATGGTTAACATATATCCACTTTATGTTAAAAGTTAAAAGGAAATAATAATTGGTGAGTGAACACGAAAGGGCTTAAAGTACTGTCTCCAAAATCCAGATATCTCTGGGTTTCTACCCCACTCTGCCATTACTTTGATATATGACAAGTTATTACATTTCTAAGGCTTAACTTAATGGAATGTTAATTTATTATAATAATAGCTACTTTGCCGGACTGTTAAAATATTAAATAAAATGATACATACAAATTTCATCTTGTATTATTTCCATCTGTTTCTTTTATTCATAACACACTTACTTTCTGATACTGAGAGAGAGACAAAGAATGGACTTGCCTGGTCATTCTTTGTTAATAATCTGCTTAAAAAAGAAGAAAAAAATCACTTTAAAATAGAATTTGAGAGTGCCTGGGTGGCTCAGTGGGTTAAGCCCCTGCCTTCGGCTCAGGTCATGATCCCAGGATCCTGGGATCGAGTCCTGCATTGGGCTCTCTGCTCGGCAGGGAGCCTGCTTCCCTCCCTCTCTCTCTGCCTGATTCTCTGCCTGCTTGTGATCTCTCTCTCTGTCAAATAAATAAATAAAATCTTTAAAAAAAAAGAATTTGAAATGCTTGTAGAATGTGATTTTTTTTAAAGATGGTGAGCTAATGACAGGAATTTTAATTAGTTTTAAACTGAATGCATAATTGAGTGCACATGAATTTTTTAACTCCTTATTTAACAAGTATTTAGTAAGAGCTTTCTTCCTATCTTCCTTAAGCCTACAAAATGTGTTCATTAGTCATTTCTATAAGATCAGACTTGGGCTGCTGAGCATATGATGGCCATATGTCCTCACATTAATTAGAGAGTCTTAATGTTGTATGATTTATTTTCAAAATAAGTAAATCTCTAAAATATATAATTAAATATAATTTGCATTTACTCAGTAGGATTTTTCATTAACATGAATTAGAAATCATGGGTAGAGGAAAAGCTTTTTCCACAGCCTTCTCTGATTTATGCTTAGGAAAATGTAATCACACAAAAAGGTTCCTTCAGTTTCAGCAAAATCAGACTGAAGCAAAGTTCCACTACCAAATATGCATCAGTTGTCAATAATGCTATAATCCCATTATTGATGCAAGAGAGATGGTGGAGAATAGTGGGAAACTATGACTTTGAAAGCAATAGAACAAGATTTGGATTCTAGTTTGACCACTTATTGTTGTGAAATTATAGGCTTTGGTTTGCCAATTGATAAAATTTGCATACTCATAATTGTATCACACAGTTGGAGATTTGAGATAATAAGACTTAACACTTATAAGTGATCCATAAATTATTGTTATTTTAGAGACACTGACTTCCAAGACAATTTTTTTAATTGAACTATGGTTGACACACAATGCTACATTAATTTCAGGTGCACAAGATAGTGATTTGACAACTCTAGGCATGATGTTATGCTCACCTCAGTGAAGCCACCATCTGTCCCCATACAACACTATTACAATACTGTTGACTCTATACCCTATGCTGTACCTTTCATCTCCATGACTTACTCATTCCATAACTGGAAGCCTGTACTTCCCACTGCCCTTCACACATTTTCCTCATCCCCCTAATGTCCTCTGCTCTGGTAACCTCCAGTTAGTTCTCTGTATATATGGGTCTCTTTATTGTTTTTTTCTTTGTTTATTTGTTAATTTATTTTTAGAGTTTCAACATACAAGTGAAATTATATTGTTTTTGTGTTTTTCACTTATATTTATTATTTTCGCTGTCCTCCACAAGTCCCTTACCTTCTTATTTTCACTGTCCTCTACAAGTCTTTTATCTTCTTCCTGGGACCAGTAGGCTAGTAGCATAGGTATGTCTGGTAATGGCACAGAGGTACAGTTGTGGGCAAAGTGCTTTAGCTATGCCATATTTCTAACATCTTATTGCTGAAGCAGATAAGTATTTGACATTTCACTTAATATAATGCTCTGGAGGCCCTTCCATGTTGGGGCAAATGACAAGCTCTTGTTCTTTTTTATGACTGAGTAATGTTTAATATGTATATAGATACAGATATAGATATAGATAGATAACATCTTCTTTGTCTAGTCATGTATTGATGAATGCTTAATGCTCCCATATCTTAGCTATTATAATTAATGCTACAATAAACATAGGGGTGCATGTATTTTTTCAAATTAGTGTTTTCATTTTCTCTGGGTAAATACCCAGTAATTTAATTACTAGATCATATGGTATTTCTATTTTTAATTTTTAAGGAACCTACATACTGAGTTCCAGCATGGCTGCATAAACTTACATTCTCATCAACAATGCCTGAGGGTTCCTATTTTTCCACATCTTCACCAACACTTCCTGTTTCTTGTGTTTTTGATACTAGCCATTTTGTTAGATGTGAGGTATTATCTCATTATGGTTTTGACTTGCATTTCCCGATCATAAGTGATGTGGAGCATCTTTTCATATGTCTGTATGTCTTCTTTGGAAGATGTCTATTCAGGTCCTCTGCCCATTTTTCATCACATTATTTGTTGTTTTGATGTTGAGTTGTGTAAGTTCTTTATACATTTTAAGATATTAGCCCTTTATCAGATATATGATTTACAAACTATCTTGTCCAATTCACTAGGTTGCCTTAGCCAGGTCATCCAGACAAATTTTAGAGTGCAAAGGGTCAAGATTATTCCATCTTTAGATCAGTGTAATTTAGAATGTTTGAGTCAAACAGAAAATAAATCTGATGATAAATCATGGTGTATTGCTATGTATCTGTTCTCTGACATATAGACATATGGTAGAAAGTTTGTTCAAGAGCTGTAAAATCATTTGGTTTGTTTCATGGCTAAGCTTCTTTACATAAGAGTTATAGAACTTTGAATAGCATGATTAAAAACTGTGGGCCTGGGGTGCCTGGGTGGCTCAGGCAATTAAACGTCTACCTGTTGCTAAGGTTATGATCCTAGGGTCTTGGGATTGAGCCCTATGTCCAGCCCCACATCCAGCCCTGAATGTTGGGCTCCCTGCTCCGTGGGGGGCCTGCTTCTCCCTTTCCTTCTGCCTGTCCCCGCCACTTGTGTTCTCTCTCTCAATATCTCTCTCTCAAATAAATAAATAAAATCTTAGAAATAAACTTGGAGCCTTATTTTTTTATTCACAAGGTGAGATCAGTGTCATTATGATTATTTTGTGATTATAAAATTTCATAATATGGGTAAATCACTTAACATTCTCCTATATATAGGAATAATTTAATAATCATTTTGGTAGTTTTATTATCATTAATATTACTATTAGTGGTACTGGTATTTTGTCTGGTTTCTAATGCTAGGTCTTTAGCTTGATGGCAACTCATTAAACTTTTCTAATCATACCAAAAACTTGCTATTATGATGATCAAGAGTGATACCATGTGCAGAGGTCTTTGGATTGTGCCTGGAAAACAATGGGTTCTCTCTCTCTCTCTCTCTCTCTCTTTTTTTTTTTTTTTTTTGGTCACCCTTCAAACCCTTTTTCCAAAAGGGTTGTGTTTAGGTGTTTTGAAATTGGCAGCATCAAAAGGACCTGGGCAGTCTGAGGAGACACATTAGAATAAGTGAGATATGTTTCCAAAGTTAACTAGGTATGGGGCAAATGAAGGAGAGCAAATTCCAGGGTGGGAACAAGTATCAAGTGAAGATCTTGAAAGGAACAGAAAATTCTCTCTCTCTCTCTCTCTTTCTCTCACATACCATGTGTTAAGGGTAAAGGATGTAATGTTAAATTGAAAATATGTAAGACTGGCTGAGAAGGTGGCAGAGTGAATACACATGGTCTAGTCTACTGCCAGTGGTAGGCAAGAGAATTGAAGATAATAATAAGTTGCATTGGGTGTGGAGTTGAAGGTGAAGAAAAGTGTCTTGGAATTAAGGATTTAAGGGATCTATCCTCAGAGAAAAATTAAAGTGTACTTTTATGTTATGTTGAGAAAACAGTTAAAATTTTAATTTTGCCATTACTCTTGAGATTTTGTAATTACAGCAAAACAATAATAAGTATTGCAAGGAAAGACAAGTTGTAATAGACTTGGTAGACAGTGTTAAAACATAATTCCCCTAATATGTCTGATTTTTGTATTATTTCTAATTGTTAGGAGTTTGAGTGTCGCTTGAAAACTGCACAGAACCAGGAGGCAAAAGCTGTATCAAGTTCCCAGTTCTGCCAGTATCTATCTAGGTATGTGACTTTAGACAAATTGTTGAAGTTTTCAAAGTCTTGACTTCTTCATGTGTTATATTTAGAAGTTTTCAGAAAAATACAACTTTTGACCTCCCGGGACTCTATGACATGTCTGATACCTAAAATTTCCTAAGTATGTCATGTTGGATGAGCCGTTGATCTCTCCAAGTCTCATTTTTAATGACCTGAGAAGTTGCAAAAATATTACCTGCTTTAAATCATGAGTTATTGAATGACGAAGCTGAACTGAGTTAGTAGATATGAAAGTGCTTTGAAACTACTATATAAATATATAAATATAAATATAAATATATTTATATATAAATATAAAGCATCATTATTGTAAATTAACATGGATTTACTCGCTATGGTTCTGCATGTGAATAAAAGGAGTAGAGATGTTAATTGAGAAGAATCAGGAGTAGCGACCTTTCACATAGAAGATAATCTAGAATTTATGTTGTTTAATGTTGTAGTTAATTGATTGGGGTTGGATCTGGTGAGTAATTAAGTTTAGCAACGTTCTGCCAATACAATTTTCTATTTCCTGTCACATTAAATCACTTACAGTGAACTTGGATTCAGGGGGAATATAAACTATTGTATGACCTAGAGCTATCTGAATAACACACATATTGAAACTGTTGGGAATGGATAAGAGATGCAGATGTTGAGGTCTGGCAAAAAAAAAAAAAAAAAAAAAAAGGAAAGAAAAGAAAAGAAAGAAAGATGGTAACACAATTCTTGAAGTTAGTGTGTTGTATTCAAAGTTAATGACCTTTTTTAGTCATCGTGTAGAAGGAAGTCATTCACCATCTCCCACATGCAAAATGCAAAAGACAGCTTGCTCTCTCTCCCTCCCTCCCTGCTGCCAGAGTTCTATCAGTCTTCATAGTTGTAATTATTAGTGAATTTACCTTTCTGATTCTCATCAGAATTGACATTGATAAAAATGAGTACAGTACTGTGAAAAAAATTTTCAGGTATGCAAAGAGACAGACTTTGGGTTTAATTCTCCCTTCACCATTAACTAGGTAATATTTCTGAGCCTCCATTTCCACCTCTGTAAACCTGCAGCACTAACTCTTTCATTAAAAATGTCTAGGCAGGGAAATCAGTGGGCACAGGGTCTAATTCTTTGCATCAGTTCAATGAGTTGTTTTGTTTTTGTTTTTGTTTTTTAATTTTTTTTCTCTTCTTCAAGGCCTGGACCATACTTTTGTACTAAATGGTGTATGTTCAATGAACATTCCCTGTGTTTGGCTTTTCTCATTATAACATGTTTCCACTCTAATGATTTATTCTGTCTTTTCACCTGACCGTAGGGGCATTTCTGCCATCCACTTAGAACATTTCCTATAACATTTTAAATGTAAAACTTGCTGAACAAATCAATTGGCTTAGGGTGCTTTCTTCAGAAATCATACTATAATGTTGGTTCAATAATGAAAAAAGTTGTATACTCTTGAAGAATGCTAGATATGTTTATGAAGTAATCCTGAGTTTTAATGAAATGAGGGAGATACTCAGTCACTTACAATGACCTAAATGCCAGCTGAAATAATGAGACACCTTTACTTTTCATGACACATTGGCAAACATTAACACATTTGAGAAAAGGCAATGGTGACAAGGTTGTGGGTAAATAAACACTCAAAATCATTTTTGGCAGGACTGTGACTTGGTTCATCACCTTTAGAGCAGAGGGATGAAGTATGACAATCTGATTGGAAAGGGGCCCAGGGCTTATGTGTTGAAGCTGTGCTTGCCTGACAGACAGGATATTTTTACTTAGATTATATGTTTATGTAAGGGCAGGGTTGAGGGGGGTGTGGGGGGGAAACACTGAAGAAAAAGGATACATCTAGTA
The DNA here is from genome assembly GCF_964662115.1 of Mustela nivalis. Lineage (NCBI taxonomy): Eukaryota > Metazoa > Chordata > Mammalia > Carnivora > Mustelidae > Mustela > Mustela nivalis. The sequence goes on from NC_139028.1 coordinate 56,211,390, forward strand.
ACTGTTTGAACAGCAGACTTAAAAAAATAAACTGATACTTTATGTTTGTTTGAGTACATTGGCGGAGGGATTATGGGTAACATTTTGAAAGTTGGAATGGAATACAATATAGTCATGTTTTAAAACTGTCACTGGTTTGAGAACAAGTTGTCAGTTTCTATCAAAATTTAAAATGCACAGACCTTTTAACCCAGCAACTTCACTTCAAGGATTCTTCTCTGCAGATGCTCACACAGTGATGTTCCCGAAGTACATGAAAAAGATACATGTGGCAACTTTATTCATAACAGTGAAAAATCAGAAACTATCTAAATGCCTGATAACTGGGTCTGATTAAACAATATAATTATGGACCACTTGAGAGCTTTCATACAGTGAAAATAGGTCCATATATACTGTTAGCATTTCTAAAATAAGGTGAACGTACATAACTACCCACAAACCAAAAGCAATAATGAAGTCCAAAACAGAATACATAATACCCCTTAATTTTGTAATGTCATATGTAGATAGACACATATATGCATATATACATATATATTTGTATATTCAAATATTAATTGTCTACAGTGTGGTACAAAGGGGAAAAGGAAGGGAACAGAAAATATTTAGAATTTACTAATAGATGATCATGGTAAAGGATCCAAAGTGGAAGGGACTTGCTTTTTAAAAACTATATATGATTTGAAATTTCTTTTTTATCGTAGTTATTTTATAAGATCATCTAACAAATAATTTTTAAATATTCAGTTTAGAGACAAATGTGTTAAGAAAATGTAAGATTCAACACATAGAAATGGTTTAGTTTCTAGCAGCAATACTCATCTTATTATTGGCCAATTTATTACAAAAATGTATTGAAATTATACTATGCACAATCCCAGTATTAGGCTAAATCCCATTAAAAAACATTAACAGGACACATCTCTTTATAGTTCACTAAGTTTCAAATAACTCATCTACAAAGACAGATTAAAAGCTTAGGAAGCAAGTTTGGGGTTTAATGAAGTTAGAATTAGTTAAATATTTAATATTCTTGTTGATCGATCAACCTATTCTATAGATACATTTGATGTTCAGTCTCTCTTGTTTCTCTATTAATATATCAGTTCTCTCTGTGTACTGTGAGAATTATGGAAGCCTGATGGCTTACAGGTAATAAAAATACAGATAGAGAAAACAGTTTTTTAATTAAATCTGAAATCTAGTTGCTCTTGAAGGAGAAGCAACATGCTCATAGATATTTTCCTATTCCCATTTTAACATTCAGAGTTGCTTTCAGTCAAGTAGATTTATTTCACCAGGAAATGCCCATGGTTGCTTAGTTATACCCTGGTTCTTTCCCAGCAATTATTTTTCTAGGGCAGCTGTTGTTTTCATGTAAACTGACTATAAATAGGAAATATGTTATACAGACATTTAAATGCAGATAATTAAGAAAGATTACATTTTTTAGCATAGATCTATATTTATGAATGCATATGTACATAGAAGTGGCTTGTGCATAATCATTTTAAAAGCATTAACATGAATTAAATTAAAAAGATAAAAGATAAGGAATTAAGGGTGATATGTTTACATGGCAAATATGTGACCCATTTATTGACATGTGGTTTTCTACTTTGCATGTGTATATGTTTAAAAGCTTAATTCCAGGGCTTCTGGGTGGCTCAGTGGGTTAAGCCTCTTCCTTCGCCCAGGACAAGATTTCAGGGTGCTGAGATTGAGGCCCATATTGGGCTCTCTGCTCAGCAGGGAGCCTGCTTCCCCCTCTCTCTCTGCCTACTTGTGATCTCTCTCTCTCTCTCTGGGTCAAATAAATAAATAAATAATAAAATTTTTTTAAAAAAGTTTATTTCCACATTGAGTCAAAAACAAAGTGCCAAAAAAAAAAAAAAAAAAAGTGTGTGAGGAATTCAGAATCACAAATCATCCCCCATAGTTGACTAGATATCCTGCCTCTGATTTATTATAGCATCCTGAGTGACTCTGATTAATTAAATAACCTTTCCAAGGTTACACTTAGAAATATGTAGAAGTAGTTCTATGGAGTAACATATCAATTGAAAATCTGGAAGAATCTTCTAAAATCAAGAATATTAATCTATGCAATCATCCATATATAAGAATTAGCTCTGCATCACTTAAAATATTTTTAAAATTACTATCACATGTCAGAAATAGTATAGATATTTTCTTGTAGAGGAGTGAGAATGAGGAGAAAGTGGTTGTTCTGGAGTCTGCTAAATACTTTCTGAAGGAAATTGAGCATAAATCTAAGGTACTCACATTGAACTGCTTAGTAGACAAGGTAATAGGGCAATATTCTAATCATATAATTAGAAGTTAATGCCTGGGGGCCAGTCCCAATTTCTGATTCAATAGCTCTGAAGCTGTGGTATTTCTGAAGCACTGGTATTTCTAAGTCCTCAGGTGGTGCTGAAGCAAGCCACAAGTCCAAACCACTGGTCTCAGGGAATAGCATGGCGAAGTTTAGAGTGAATGTGTTGCATAATTTAACTAAGTCAATCACTTTTCTTTATTATATCTATTATCTCCATTCTTTTACATGAATGCTCGCAAGTGTCTTCTATATGCATGTATGTGTGCATTCACGAATGTGTATGTACACACACACACACACACACACACACACATAAATATACACCCATTTCCTCGGTTTTTGACTTTGTAAATCTCATCATGGTCCCCTTGGGTTTTTGTATTCACTCTTATTATTTAAATTATCATCTGTAACTTAATAACTTTTAAATCTCTTTTTTTGACCCAGAGGTCTCTCATTCAACATAAACCAATTAAGTGCTTTCTATGGGTAAGACACTGTGTCAAGGGCTTCTTAAGTCCTGATGCTTAAGGAAGGTACTTCACTCATTTATATTCATCATGGTTCACACCTTGTTACCCTCATCCGCTGATTAAGAGATCAGTGCCTCTGGTCATCTGTCTTTTATTATAAGCTCACCTTTATTCTTCTTTCTAATTACCATACCCTGATCTAACTTTCTTCCCCTCCAGTAACTAATGGACTCTTGTATCCCTTTATTGTGCTGTATATATGGTCAGTTCCATAACTATCACAGTCCTCTACATCTTCAAACTTTTCATTGAATAGTCCCCATATCTCATAGGTCAGCACAAACCTTTTTTTTTTTTTTTTTTTTCCTCCTGTGAATCTGACTTATCATGGTCTTTCAAAAGAAACCTTATTTTCAAATATCTTACATATTTTGTATTCAGAATTGAGTTCAGTATTTTCTGTACCTTCCGCTGGTATCCAAATAACCACTCCTTCATAGGCCTGTAAAAAGTCTGGCTTTATGGTGCCTGGGTAGCTCAGTCAGTTAAGCATTTGCCTTTGGCTCAGGTCATGATCCTGGGGTCCTGCGGTTGAGTCTCACCTTAGGCTCGCAGCTCAGTGGGGAATCTGCTTCTGCTCTCCGTCTGTCTGTCCTCCCCACTCATGTGCTCTTTCTCTCTCTCTCAAATAAAGAAATAAAATCTTAAAAGAGAAAGAAAAAAAAAAAAACAATCTTCATTGAGACTGGCTACACTGCCACTGTTACATCCTTGTTATTAACTCCTGGCCATGCCCCTTTTTCACTGAGGAAATTAGGACCTTCACTGCTCTCATGCATACTAAGGCCTACCATTATTTTGTGTTTTCATTGTCCTTGTGCATGAGCTATGTCACCTTCTGATGCTGACCATTGGCATTTGCCAACCTCATGTGTAATTTCTTATGGACTTGTCTGTAATTTGATGAGAGTAAGGAACCTCTTTTGAAATTTTTATCTCACAACCACTGAGAAGATATTGATTAGTGGTGCTTCACATTTGTTGAATAGATGTGTTAAATGAATGAGTAAATAGTACCTTGATCATTTAGCAAAATTACAGAATAAAATGTGTTTTGTGTGTTTGTTTATAATAAGAAAACAAAATGTGTAAAAAGAGAAAAGAGCCATTGAACAGAAAGGAAGATGCAGAGGAGGAGATATTTCACTGAAGAAGCCAGTAGCATAGTCAATGGGGTATCAGGACCTCCAAATAATTAAGGTTGATACAGATGGTGATTACAATAAGAATACAGGAAAAAATAACAGAACAAAGACTCTCTTCCAGGGAGGTACATCAGAAAAAAGTATTAAATTTGGGAATAATGTGTGTAAATACTAAAATAGGGAAATGAAACTAAGCAAAATATTCTCAACAAAGGAGTTTATAGATTCATTATTTATCAGTTATACAGAAAATTATCCACACCATAGTGGTATAAAGGAATAATAGTATTTGTTAACTATTATATTTTTCATAAAGCAGTGCTTTTAAGAACAACTTAACTAAATGGTTCTGGCTTATAGTCTTTCAAGACATTAAAGTCAGCATGCAGCCCAAGGCTGTAGTCATTTGAAGGCTTGACTGGGGCTCAAGGATCCACTCCTAAGGTAGCTCACTCAATAATCAGCAAGCTGGCTCTGGCTGTTGGCAAGCTAGCTGTACCCAAATGCATCTTTCTACAGGGAGCACTGAGTGTCCTTATGACCTGGTGACCAGCTTCCTCCAGACCAAATATTCCAATAGGTCATAGCAGAAGCTATAATATTTTCTATAAATTAACCGTGGAAGCTGTACACAATTCTTTCTACCATATTCCTCTTGTCTGATAGGCCAGCTATGATTTAATGTAGATAAAGCCTATAATAAGGCATAAATACAAAAATGTAGGAATCATTGGGTTATTCAAAGGCCAGCTACCACTGTAGAATTAAAGAAATAAAGGGTTGTATTTCTAAAACCCCTTCCTTCAAGATGGGGGCAGAAGGCTGGCTTTTACATTACTTTGTATTCATTGTCCTTTTTTTTTTTTTTTTGAGTTCTATAAAATCTTGTTGAATGCAGTTAAAAATACATAAACTCTTTTAATATGAAACCTTAAATATTTTACTCAACTCTGATGTCTGTGGTAAACCCTAGAATAAAATCTGAATAAATCTAATAGCAACATCAAATTATAAACCATTCAAAAAACATATTTCTGTTTTTAAGTAGTAATATTTATTGACTAAAATGTGCTAGACTTTAGCCTAACTTACATAGATTATGACATTTCACTTATACCATGACTATTTGAAATGACTTATTCTCTCCACTGTAAAATGGAAAGACTGAGGTTTAGAAATTTAAAATTTCTTGTCAACGCCACATATCAAGTTCAGGTATGGACTATACTATTCAGTTAAGCTCTCTCATTTATCTCAGCTAGCACTTAACAAAGTGGGTTGTTCCAGTGTAGCCCTAGACCAAAATGATGCTCTAAAATAAAGGAGTTCCTGAAAAATATTTGGGAATGATTCATACTGTATCTCATTATTGGTCAGTCACAGTTCCCAGTAACATATTGAAGAACTTCTAGTCTCACAGTAAAGAAGCATTTTAAACTTTCTTTGATTCAACATTTTTCTAACTTATACTCTCATGAAACATAGCTTATTTCCTTTTTTATGTGTATTTGAGTATTGTTGACACTGGGTTATAATGGTTTCAGGTGTACAATTATTGATTCCACAACTCTATGCATTATGTTGTTCTCACCACAAGCATAGCTACCATCAGTCACCATACAACCTAATTATAATACCACTGATTATATTTCCTTTGCCATACCTTTCATCCCCATGACCTACTCACTCTGTAACTAGAAGCCTGTATCTTCTACTCCCCTTCACTCATTTTCCCCATTCCCCCACATCCCTCCCCCATGGCAGGCATCAGTTTGTTCTCTGTGTTTATAGGTATGATTCTGTTTTTTGTTTGTTTTTCATTTGTTTTATTTTTTAGATTCCACATATAAGTGAAGCATGATGGCATTTGACTTATGTCATTTAGCTTAATACCTTCCAGATCCATCTGTGTTGTTGCAAATGGCATGAAGTCTTCCTTTTTATGACTGAGTAATATTCTATTATAGATGTATGTACACACATATTTAGATATGTACACACATATATACAAATATACAAATATATATACAAATATACACATTTCACATCTTTTTTATCCATTCATCTATCCATGGACACTTGAGCTGCTTCCATATATTGGTTCTCTCTCTATATATAGATAGATGTATAGATATATATACATATATATGTATATATGTATATATATACACACACATGCACACATACATATATATCTATATAGATATAGATAGATAGATAGATAGATAGATAGATAAATAGATATGGGTGCATTTATCTTTTTGGATTAGTGGAGCTTTTTTGGCAGGAGGAGGTAAATCCCCAATAGTGGAATTACTGGAACATGTGGTATTTCTTTTTTTAATTTTTATTTAAGAAGAAAAATAATTTCTTTTTTTAATTTTAATTTAAGAAGAAAAACAAATGAAGAAAATCCCCACTTTGTCTAGTTATCTATTTAAAGTTTAGAATTATATCAAATAGCCACTTTTGAAGCACTTCAGGTCCATATAGTAAGTATTTACTGGGTGTATTCTACAGCTGTTATATAAGGTTGTTCAGAAAGAAGGTCTCAATTTAATTACAAAGTCATACACTGTCTCACCCCTGTCTACCTCAACTTCCTGCCATCTGTTCTTTCACTGACTACACTATTATATCTTGGCTTTTATTTAATTCCTCCAACACACTAAACTTTCTCTAGTGGTCAGGTCTTGCATTTTATGGTCTATCTTTTCAAATTACTCTTCTTCAAATGTTCACTCTTACTATTTCTCAGCTTAAATGGTCCTTCTCAGTGAAGCCTTATTTGGCTGTATGACATAAGGCTGGACACCTACATCATGCTCTGCCACAGATCACTTGGTGGTTTTATTCATGACATCACAATTTATCATATATTTCATGTATATAGATACGTGTGTATGTATATATAATATATAATGTATATATAATATATAACATATATGTATATTATGTATATTATATATGTATATATAGATGTGTGTGTGTGTCTTTGACATATTCATACACATATTTCCATCCTTATTTTTTCCTTTTCATGCTGTGTTCTTTATGAGAACTGGGGTCATGGATTTTTTTTTCCTAATAAATGCAAAACCTAGTGCATTTTCTACCCTATATATTCATTCAGTGTCCATATATACATTAATGTTAAGAATTGACACATTGATAATTAAGAATAAAGCCTAACAAAATGGTGTGCAAGCACTATTATAAAAAATTCTGTATAAATGCAATTATTTAACTCTCATTAGAACACTATTAGATAGAAATTATTATTATCTCTATTTTTGGATGAAAAAACTAACATCAAGACAAGTTGAACAATTTGTCCAAGATCTTACTTCTAGTATTTGGCCAAGCCAGACAATCTTTAGAGAGTTGTGTTCTTGATCACTGGGATAGAGCATGTACATTATTGATCGAATTTGTAATAACACAGAAAAGGCTGGAACACATAAACATATAGCAATAATCAATGCCTTATAAAACACATTTTGGTAAGTTATAAAACTTCTCTTCATGTATTTATTTAAAAATGTGCATGGCTTTAGACAAAGTGCTATGGAGGCAACAAGATATTGTCTTATGAGGGAGAAAGATAAAACATGTTTATTATTAGTATAATAGGTGCTCAAATAGCACCCATTAAAAAGCAAACATAGAATACTACTGTGGGAACATAGACTTTGAGAATCAGAGTAGGCTCCCTAGAAGATTTAATACCTAATGTGGTTTAAAGAATAAGAATCTGTGTTCACTGAATAAACATTTTGAGGAAAACATCCCAGGCAGGGGATAAGCAGAAACACTAATGTAAGGAAATAAATGTTGTGTCCAGACAATGACCAGTGACTACATGTTACTGGGGCATAAATTAAAAAGCCAAGCACCTTAAAAGATAAAGGCAGAAGAGCCAGGATCTCAAAGTTCGCAGGACAAAACTATAAGTGATAAAATACATGATTGTCTTTTGGATAGGATGGATTTGAACTACGTTTTGAATAAGTGTTCTTTAGGGAACAGTTCTATAACTAGATGTTGCTCCAGTTAATTAAAACACCAGGAACAAAAGTACGTATCTATGTATATTTTGAGGAACAATGAGATGGTGTTCTTGTGACACCAGCAGGTCATTTCATTCAAAATGTAAGAACTGCGTTAGCATAAGAATGCTAAGATTGAGAATTAATAGACACATTGAAGGAGAAGACTAGTCTGCAGCACTGTAACTTCAGTAAGTTACCTAACCCTGCTGAACCTTTATTCAATCTATGTATTCCTACATGGTGAAAGCAACAGTGACACTGATAATAGGAATGATAGATAGTGCATGCCTAATGCCAGGCAAATGCATGATACTTCCCATGGGAGACATAAAGGTTAGTATTTTATAGCTGTTGATGTTGCTGTCATTGTAGACATGGGGAATATGACAATATAGGGGACCAAGGATAGGAAGAGAAATTTAGTTGGTCTTTTCAAATTTTTTGTGGTTGGTCTTAAAATGCCTCTGTCATCATGAATATTATGTTGATAAAAGCAGGACTAATTTTAGATCCTACCAGCTGGTAACTGAGGAACTCCTTGAATCATCTGGATTATGGCATGGACACAGAAAGTAATTTCTTATACTGATGTTTTGATTATGAAGGCAGATCATCCCTGATAAAGCCTAGAAGAGGTAGAGACATAGGAGCCTATATTCAGCATATTGCTTTGTGACTAAAAATATGACAGAAATGTCCCTGTCCATCAGGTTAAAGTCTTCCCTTCCCATTTAGATCCATGATTTAAAGGGTTACTGTAATGGTGAGATTGCAGGATTTTGTAAAATAAGCAAGGTCTTGATCTATATTAAGAAAGATCATGTGGGTTTTCTTCACAAGTCCAAGAAGTTGGCCCAGAACCCCATAAAATTCAATTCAGCTAATCATAAATTTTTTCACTTTAAATATCTCTTCTGTAAATGTCAGTGCAAAAGGTGTGTAGCCAGCACCCTTGCGGGCAAGCCCAAGTAGAGTCAACATTCTACATTTCACAGTTGTCTAAAGAATAGAATTGTCTTGACCACAGTCTCAGCAAAATGTCCAGTTAGAGTTCTGTTATTCAGAAACATAACCTGAGGTATGATTGAGACTTGGGACATTTTAGTAGAGTAACTCTAAAACTCTGGGCATATCAGAGTTGACAGTATCTTTTTTTTTTTTTCCTTTCCACCACTTAAAGCTATTTTATTTTTATTATAAATATGGAATATTCTCTTTTCCCTAAACACATAAAAAGAATGGCACACAGTGATTTCTTGGTTTGTTTTGTTTTATTTTTTTTTCTTTATCACAGCAAATGTTGTCTTCATAAGAGTGGCTTACATATTTCAGATAATAGCTCACTAATTTCTTCAAAAGCTCATTTTCTCATTTATTACAATTTCCAAAGGAGAATAATAATTTGAAACTAAATTAATTGCTTCAAATTATTAAAGCTTTCAACTTCTCCTTAGTGAATATCAAATGATCCAAATATTGTGAAGATATGTTGATAATATGACTCTGGGTAGTTTTTTATAGACAAAAGTATAATAGTACTATCAAGAAACTAATTAGAATGGTAAAAATATATTTAAAGTATTTTAAAGATCTTAGCAGAAGCATCTAAAACATGATAGCCTTAGCTTTAAACAAAATCTGTATTTTAAAATTATTTTGAAAATAACTTTAAAAACTTTATGTTAGCATTGATGTTCCAGTAGTCATTTGCCACTAGAAAAGTGAACATATTATATAAAAAAACCAATTTGTGAACTACTTTCAGATCCAATTGAAGCCTACAACTTGGACAGGTTCTATGATTCTCTGTTTTGTTTTGTCTTTGGTTTGCAAGAGAATGTGGGGTTTATCTAATCTGACTCTTTCTTTCTTTAATTCATAATATTGAAAGCCAGTGATATGCCTAACACAGTGATAAGGCGAATCTCCTGCCAAGTTCATCCCAATGATTGGAGATCTTCCTGCAAAGTACAGTAGTCTTATTTTAACAAAATACCATAATAACCATACAGCTTAGAGCTGCATATAGTATATGGATCACATTTACATATTATTTAATTCTCACAAAAACAATGTTAGTTTGTCTTGACTGGATTCTTCTTTTATCTTTATAATAATATTTCCCCCATGATTATATTAAGATCCTGGGAAAAAACGAGAGAATGAAGAGAGAAAGTAACTCTTTCAAGATCATAAAACTTGATAGGATTGAACTTGAATGCTCTGACTCCAAATCCTGTAAGGCTCCCCATCCTCTAATAGAACCTGTATCTAGTTCTGAGGTTATTTGCATTTTAATTAGAAATAGGGGGAAATGTTTCTGTTTACCTGAGTTCTTTGCCAAATACTTCTAATCTCTTCAAAAAAAAATCAGCTTTTAATGTTTCTACTCTGCCTTTCAATAGCATTTCCTTCTCTGTTTTATTTGACTAAATGGGTAATCCTATACTTTATTTTTTAAGAAATGATGAAACTTATCTTAAACTATTTCCAAAGAGTCCAGGAACCTGTTTATAAGTTTAAAAAATTAAATAACACTCTCAAAATGCTATTACTAATAATACTGTTTTACATCAGGTTTCTATTCCTTTTTTTTTTTTTTAATTTTTTATTTTTTATAAACATGTATTTTTATCCCCAGGGGTACAGGTCTGTGAGTCAGCACTCACCAAAGCACATACCCTCCCCAATGTCCATAACTCCACCCCCCCTCCTCCCAACCCCCCTCCCCCCAGCAACCCTCAGTTTGTTTTGTAAGATTAAGAGTCAATTATGGTTTGTCTCCCTCCCAATCCCATCTTGTTTCATTGATTCTTCTCCTACCCACTTAAGCCCCCATGCTGCCTCACCATGTCCTCATATCAGGGAGATCATATGATAGTTGTCTTTCTCTGCTTGACTTATTTCGCTAAGCATGATACGCTCTAGTTCTATCCATGTTGTCGCAAATGGCAAGATTTCATTTCTTTTGATGGCTGCATAGTATTCCATTGTGTATATATACCACATCTTCTTGATCCATTCATCTGTTGATGGACATCTAGGTTCTTTCCATAGTTTGGTTATTGTGGACATTGCTGCTATAAACATTCGGGTGCACGTGCCCCTTTGGATCACTACATTTGTATCTTTAGGGTAAATACCCAGTAGTGCAATTGCTGGGTCATAGGGCAGTTCTATTTTCAAAATTTTGAGGAATCTCCATGCCGTTTTCCAGAGTGGCTGCACCAGCTTGCATTCCCACCAACAGTGTAGGAGGGTTCCCCTTTCTCTGCATCCTCCCCAGCATCTGTCATTTCCTGACATATTCATTTTAGCCATTCTGACTGGTGTGAGGTGATATCTCATTGTAGTTTTGATTTGTATTTCCCTGATGCTGAGTGATATGGAGCACTTTTTCATGTGTCTGTTGGCCATCTGGATGTCGTCTTTGCAGAAATGTCTGTTCATGTCCTCTGCCCATTTCTTGATTGGATTATTTGTTCTTTGGGTGTTGAGTTTGCTAAGTTCTTTATAGATTTTTGGACATTAGTCCTTTATCTGGTATGTTGTTTGCAAATATCTTCTCCCATTCTGTCAGTTGTCTTTTGATTTTGTTAACTGTTTCCTTTGCTGTGCAGAAGATTTTGATCTTGATGAAATCCCAATAGTTCATTTTTGCCCTTGCTTCCCTTGCTTTTGGCGATGTTCCTAGGAAGATGTTGCTGTGGCTGAGGTCGAAGAGGTTGCTGCCTGTGTTCTCCTCAAGGATTTTGATGGATTCCTTTCTCACATTGAGGTCCTTCATCCATTTTGAGTCTATTTTTGTGTGTGGTGTAAGGAAATGGTCCAATTTTATTTTTCTGCATGTGGCTGTCCAATTTTCCCAACACCATTTATTGAAGAGGCTGTCTTGTTTCCATTGGACATTCTTTCCTGCTTTGTCGAAGATTAGTTGACCATAGAGTTGAGGGTCTATTTCTGGGCTCTCTATTCTGTTCCATTGATCTATGTGTCTGTTTTTGTGCCAGTACCATGCTGTCTTAATGATGACAGCATTGTAATAGAGCTAGAAGTCCGGAATTGTGATGCCACCAACTTTGGCTTTCTTTTTCAATATCCCTTTGGGTATTCGAGGTCTTTTCTGGTTCAGTGAACACATGTAAAATCTGTGATAGAAATTCAGCAGAAACAGCAAATACGTGAAAAACATTGTGCCTGGTTCTTTACCAGAGACAAAATAGTAGCTTAAGATCTAGATCTATAAGATATATGGATATGTATAATTTGAGTAGGTATGGAAGCATGACAGAGACTGGTAGAGAGTCGTATATGAAAATCAAAAGAAATGTTACTCTTATTCTGCCAAAGAAAATAGAAGAATTTGCATAATTTTTAAAAAGTGGATGAAGTTTAAACATGTAGACATGGTAGTGGGAAGAGATAAACTGTAACTCATCAGGGAAAGCCACCAAGCCAGAGAAATATGGGACATCTGAAATGGAAGAGCAAACAAAAGTCAACATCCATGGTATGACCAACTCAAATTCATCCACTGGATGGAAAGTAGAAACTTTCATCATGTGCTCTTTTTTTTTTTCTTAAAGAAATAAATTTAAGTCCTGTATAGCATGAGAATGAATGAATATAATGTCCAAGTACTTAGCTAGTTAATGAATCTAGACCTTGTAGCACAAAGTGGTTGGATTCAGAAATGTTTGGTTTCACTTGTACTGTCTTTTTCCAAGTGTTGAACATTTCTGGCTTAAGTAAATTAGTTGTATTTTTTTTTGTCACAAAAAATTAGATTTCTGTCATTTGTCATGAAGGAGGAAAAAGAGGAAGAACTAGAAGGAGGAGGAAGAGGAGAGGAAGAAAAAAAAGTAGTAGATACAGTTCTAACGATGCACGGGCTGGTATTCTTTCCACAAGCCATCTATTAGAGCTTCATGTTGCTGCTGCTCTGGGGCAGGGCAAATGCTTTCCAATTAGTGTCAACCCCACCACTCCCTGCTGTTATTCATAGTCTGTCATTCTCATCAGCCTGATCTAAGCATTTGAGCTTTTCTGTTCCTAAAAACAAGCCCTTCTCTCCAAGTTTATTCCAGTTTACCATTTTATATCTTGTTTATATAGGGAGTAGAAAACAAAACAAAAAACAAATACCTTTATTTAAACCCAAAATAGCCCAGAAAAGATAACTATCAAAACTACAAGTGAAAATTAAGGTATAAGAAATTATTTGGTTATGGCCAAAAAATATCTATTTCTATATATTTGAGTGGAATTTTGAACTCAACATTGGCTCAGATCTATGATCTGAAGGAGTTCACCATATGTTCTGTATAGAAATAACTGTTTTATGACATGCTATTTCAGTGAGTGCTATGACCAAGTTATTAAATCTATCTATATCTACATATACATAAAATATATATTATATATTATATTTAAACATATATCTAAATATATTGCCCTAAGTATTGCCCCCTTATAACATTTTGGGGACTAATCTTTTACAGATCAACTTTGGTTCATTTGGTTCTTCTGCATTATGCATGTAGGAGATCAGTACCTGCATTTAGCAAATTTCAAATATAACAGTCCTTGATTAGGCAAATAAATTTTGCTTCTTTTTTTTAAGATTTTTATTTTATTTATTTGACAGAGAGAGATCACAAGCAGGCAGAGAGATAAGCAGAGAAAGAGGAGGAAGCAGGCTCCCTGCCGAGCAGAGAGCCCAACGCGGGGATCGATCCCAGGACCCTGAGACCATGACCCAAGCCAAAGGCAGTGGCTCAACCCACTGAGCCACCCAGGCGCCCCTAAATTTTGCTTCTTATTTTACTAGTGCTTTGCCACTCCTAAAATTCAAGCATGTATTTATTTATCAGCATGTTTTTATAGATACGAACCCAATACCTATATTCTGCCTAACACTGGACTAAGCAGTAGTAAAGTATTATCCCTAATCTTGAGAAACTTCCAGTTTAGTGTAGGAAGTAGATATGCAAAAAAATAAATAAAATTAAATATGTTATTATTGTACAGGAGTAAGAATGTGGCATGGCTATGAATTTATGAAAAGCCAGAGTAGATTGAAATTGAAGAGACAGTTGAAATTTTGTGACTGAAATAGGAAGGAGCCTTCTGGGGATAGTGACCAATGAGAAAAGGCGTGGCAAGTTGGGCACTCAGGCAGTTGGGAGTGGCTGAAAGTGGATGAGTGCTGGAGGGTGAACAAGGAGGGTAGGGAGAAACACATCAGGGATCTTCTAGTGAGTATGTAGCAGAATTAAAAATTTATTCTGCAGATGATGAGAAGCCATGGAGGAGGATTTTAGTTGGAAGTAATATGGTCAGATTTGCCTTTAATTAATATTTTATAACTTTAAAAACAGGATCAATCCAAGGAATTTATTATCTTATAAATAAACAAATTTATCAAAAACTACAAAAATCATCTAATAAGAAATTATTTTTATAATGCTTTGGTAGCACAGAGATAAGTGGAATCAATGTCATATTATAATTATTATTATAAAGAAGCTAGATTTTAAAAAGTTGTTAAAAGGTATTAGTTGAAGATTTAGTATCTGCTGAAAAATTAATACAATCTAAAGAAACATGGTGTATATGTGTATGCACATATTGTACATGAATTTAGCTGAAATATAATCCAAATTTTATGATATCCTAGTAAGACTCAAAAGTGGAATTAACACATATGGAGCGAAGGAGGAATATATTCATTGGGCTCTTGGGGACAAAATGATGCCTTAGAGCTTCAGTGAATGACAAATTATGCTATAGACTCAGCTCACTAATAGCTTCTGGTGTACCTTTACCAGAATTAGTTCTAGGGCTCATTCTTAGGTTCAGCTGTGATAGTGCATCTAGAGACTTATTAAAATCTACTATTGGAATGAATGGCTGCAGAATGTGCTGCTTCTGAGTGACTTAGAAATAAATATATGCCAAATATTTCATGGTTTGGTCCATAAATATCCTTGTGAGCTGCTTCACGATACAAGCAAGGGCGTTCAGGAGACATTTTCATTTGTACTTTAAATTCTTCCTTATTATAAGTTAGTCTTTTATAAATGTTATTTTTACATTCAAGCAACTCTTAACCCTAGTTCAGAGTGGGTATTTTATACATGGCTTTCAATGCAAAGTTCCCTTTTTTTGGCTTTGCATTTGGAAAAAAAATAACATTTTTATCCACGTGGGAATATGGTAACATCATTTACTTTGGTGAAATGATAATTGTTTTAATGTGCTCAGTAATCTTTGGCATCTACCACATTAAAAGCAACAAATACAAGAAATGAATCTGTGACATTAAAACTTGAGCCTTCCATCTAAAATACTTCTCCAAATTTTAAAAAGAGAGTATTTTAATTTTTTCACATTGACATACACACAGGCACACATGTATACATGAATGTTTACATAGATGACGCATATATGTATTATTTAGTGGGGCAGGTTTAGTAGATAGTGTTCTATGTAAGATGCTATTAAGCATCACTTGACTACAATAGTACAGAAAATGAATGTGGTCTTATGTGCTGCAAAATTACTTGCCAGCCCTAAAGTCTGGATGAAAAGATTTACTCAGTGATACCTCAGTACCTTGTACACAGTAGGTTCTCAAAACTATTTATGGATAAAATGAATAAATGAAAGCATAATAATTAGATGGAATTTAAGGTTTGTGGCAATTAAGAAGATCTTCTTTTGAAGTGATATCTATCAGAACCACCGATTCTTAGTTTTTTCTTTTCAAATTGTGTAAGGCTCATCTAAGAGATGAATAGACAAACAGCTTTGAGAAGGGAAATCTTCTAAGCTAGCATATGAAGTTTAGTAAAAAGAAATCTCATGGTAACTTGGAAAATAAGGAAAACTTAAAGTAGAAATACAGATTTTCATATCACAACCTAGTCTTAAAATTTGCAATATTTAACTCTTTTGTTCTTTTTCCCCAAGATGTACTCTTACCTGTATTTTGCATCTGTCTACATGTGTGCCTATAGTTGCAGTGGTATCAGTATTGATATTTATTCTGCAGAATTATTATCAGTATTTATAACAGTGTTCTTTGGAAGTGCTTTAGGGTAGTTCACTAAAATTTTATTTTAAAATATTTTTTTCTCTATTTTTTAAAGCAAACATATGAAACACCACCATATTCAAATGGGTCAGACAATATATTGGGAAGACTTTGGAAATATTTTTCAACTCTTAAGATATATTTTGTATATTTTTAAAAGTGTAATTAATGGGAACGTTGAACGATATACATATTTTAGACATGGCTCTATACACAGAGTATAAGATAAGGTCATTATTGCAGCACCTGTACTTAACTTTCACATGCCAGGTCAAATTTTGAGCAAGGAGGATCACCGGGGTGGCTCAGTGGGTTAAGCTACTGCCTTCGGCTCAGGTCATGATCTCAGGCTCCTGGGATCGAATCCCGCATCGGGCTCTCTGCTCAGCAGGGAGCCTGCTTCCCTCTCTCTCTCTCTCTGCCTGCCTCTCTGCCCACTTGTGATCTCTCTCTGTCAAATAAATAAATAAAATCTTTAAAAAAAATTTAAAAAATAAAAAATTTTGAGCAAGGAGCTTGCCCTCTTCAGGTGTAATAATCAGTTTTGCAGTGAGAAGTATATACCTGATATGTTTATATCATAGTTGGCATATTTGAGTATCAGGCATAAATTTTGTTTATTCTTTTTTTAACTTTAATATTCAGACATAAAAAATGAAAGCTTGCCATTTGCAATGACATGGATGGAGCTAGAGAGTATAATGCTGAGTGAAATAAGTCAGCATAGAAAGACAAATACCATATGATCTCACTTATATGTGGAATTTAAGAAACAAAACAAATTGGCAAAGAAAAAGAGAGAGAGAGAGAGAGAGAAACCAAGAAATAGACATTTAACTGTAGAGAACAAACTGATGGTCACCAGAGTAGGGGGCAGCGGATGAAATAGGTGATGAGGATTAAAGAGTGCACTGATCATGAAGAGCCCTGAGTAATGTATCGAGTTCTCGAATCACTATATTGTACACCTGAAACTAATACACTGTGTGTCACCTATACTGGAATAAAAATAAACTTAGTAAAAAATGGGCTTAATAAAGCTATGCTGCCTTTGACTTCTACAAAAAAATTGTAAGTTATATAAGCTGTAGCATGTCCACTTAAAATCATAATTTCCTACTATTCTTCATGTAAGGTTTTGAGTAGTTTAGTTCAAATTACAAGGGGAATTATTTTACCAAAACTTAACTAAAATGAGTAAGGCTTACTAAAATTACCAAAATATTTTTTACCATTCAAACTTCTAGGAAAATAAAAATTTTCAAACATAATATAATCCAAATAACAAATGATTTTGGGATTGAAGCTTATATATAGCTGCAAATGCCATCCGTCACTCCTAAGTTCATCAAAAAGTATTATTACTATCATTGTGTGATTTTTGCAATACATTTTTATGAATATTAACTTGTAGAATACACTTATAGAACTTATATATTACATATTTTGTTTCTATACAAAATTTCAGTGAAAAACAATTTGTTCCAAGAAAAGTTGAATATCATTGGGATGAAATGAATTAAAAAAAAAAATGTCTATGGGACGCTTGGGTGGCTCAGCTGGTTGAGCATCCAACTCTTGGTTTTGGCTCAGGTCGTGAACTCAGGATGGTAAGATGGGGCTGGAATTGGGCTCCACACTCAGTGCGGAGTCAGCTTAGGAGTCTCTCCCACTCCCTCTGCCCTACCCCACTTACACATGCTCTTCCTTTCTCTGTCTCAAAAAAAAAAAATCTTAAAAAATAAGTTTCTATGTCATATAAAACTCTTTAAAATATGTGTGATTTCATATTATTCTATTCTATGTAAATACCATCATTATAAAACCATTTTAATATTGTTACATGTTTAGTTGGCCCTCTGATTTGGTATTAGAATGCTTTGGCCAAATGTATACTTATTTTTAAGTTTCTTAAGGTATTTCATTGAACTGTTTTCCAGAGATATTTACCAGTTTCATGACGATCTCTAATACATATACACCTCTGACACAGAAAGCTTTGTGTCACAATACTCTCTCCAGCAGTATTTGAATGATTGCTGCTCTGAAAATAAAAGACTGCATATAAATGTTTCCATTTGCCTTTCCTTGATTATTAGTGAAGTTTGACTTTTTCATATTTGTATTAGTCACTTCCATTTCCTTTGTGAATTGCTTATTCTTGTTCTTTTCCAGTGCATAAAAATTTCTTCATATTTTACACATATCTGTACCAAGATATCTTTGTGTTGGGCACTCTTTTTAGTTATCTGGGGATACAATGATGAATGAGACATGCATTATTCCTTCCTACCTTCACAGTGTCTCATTTGTCATTTTGCAGACAGATATTTTTACTGAGATTATGTGAGTTTAATTTTACTTGCAATGTATTTTAAAATATAACAATTCTTGTTTTAAATATTGAACTGTTCTTTTAGAATTTGATACTTCTACTCTATTTAATACTTAAAAAGTAATCTCTTATCTCAAAGTGAGGTAAATTAACTTTATTCTAGTGTTTAAAAGCTTCCAGTGTTTATGTCTAACTTTTTAAATAACCTATTTGAATATATCTGACAAATGAAGAAAATATATTAAACTCATCAAAGTTGTTATCTGTAGGTTGCACATTTATTACTAGTTTTCCCCTTCATGTTTATACTTTTCTCTGTATGACAATATTTTTGTTTCAGAACACTAAACATATAGAAGTGAAAATCCAACCCTTCCCATACTGTGGTATATATTCTTCCAAAATTTTTTCTGTGACTATACCATCTCTAACATTCTCCAAATATCTTTTTAAAAATCACATTGTCATGGGGCACCTGGGTGGCTCAGTGGGTTAAGCCGCTGCCTTCGGCTCAGGTCATGACTTCAGGGTCCTGGGATCGAGTCCCACATCGGGCTCTCTGCTCAGCAGGGAGCCTGCTTCCTCCTCTCTCTCTCTGCCTGCCTCTCTGCCTACTTGTGATCTCTCTCTGTCAAATAAATAAATAAAATCTTAAAAAAAAATCACATTGTCATTATCTTTGGCAGTTTAAAGATCTACTCATTGTTTCCAACAACAGCATTGCATTTCATTATTAGATGAAAATAAGATGTAATTAACACTTTTCATGTAAAGATATCCCTTGTTTTTTAAACCTCTACTGTCTAGAACAGTAGCCACTAATCACATCTGACTTCTAAAATGTAACTCAATAAAATAGAGTTAAAAATGCAATTCTTCAATTACTCTGTACCCTTTAAGTGCCCTAGTAGCTCTCTGTAGTAGTGGCTACCATATTGGGCAGTCCAGATTATGGAAGATTCTATAAACACAAAAATGTCTTATGTGACTTCACAGAGCATAGGGCAGAACCTAATTAGTTTAAAGTTCCAAGTGCAGTTCTTAAATAATATGTTTGATGAATGTGCTTTTGGTGTATCCTCAAGGTTCAGTTGTGAAGAATGGTTTTGGGGGGTGCCTGGGCGGCTCAGTGGGTTAAGCCTCTGCCTTTGGCTCAGGTCATAATCCAAGGGTCCTGGGATCGAGCCCTGCATCAGACTCACTGCTCAGCATGGAGCCTGCTTCCTTCTCTCTCTGCCTGCCTCTCTGCCTACTTGTGATCTCTATCAGATAAATAGTCACCATATAGTACATCATTAGTTTTTGATGTAGTGTTCCATGATTCATTACTTGCATGTAACACCCAGGGCTCCATGCAATATATGCCCTCCTTAATACTCATCACAGTCTAACCCATGCCCCTTACCCTTCCCCTCTAAAATCCTTTGTTTCCCAGAGTCTTTAGTGTCTCATGGTTCATCTCCCCCTCTAAGTCCCCCTTCATTTTCCCCTTCCTTCTCCTAATGTCCTCCATGCTATTCCTTCTGTTCCACAAATAAGTGAAACTATATGATAATTGACTTTCTCTGCTTGACTTGTTTCATTTAGCATTATCTCCTCCAATTCCATCCATATTGATGCAAATTTAGGTATTCATGGTTTTTGATGGCTGAGTGATATGCCGTTATATGTATGGACAACTTTTGCTTTATCCATTTGCTTACTGAAGGGTATCTTGGCTCTTTCCACAGTTTGGCTATTGTGGACATTGCTGCTCTGAATTTTGGGATGCATATGGCCCTTCTTTTCACTACACCTATATCTTTTGGGTAGATGCTGGATTGTAGGGTAATGACCTATGCAATTGCTGGGCCATAAGGTAGGTCTATTTTTAACTGGTAAGAAACTTACACACTCTTTTCCAAAGTTGTTATACCACCTTGCATTCCTACCAACAGTGTAAGGGTTCCCCTTTCTCCACAATCTTTCCAACATTTGTTGTTTCTTGCCTTGTCAATTTTTGTCATTCTAATTGGTATAAGGTGGTATCTCAATGTGGTTTTGATTTGAATTTCCCTGATGGCTAATGATGTTAAACAGTTTTTCATTTGCCTGTTCGCCATTTGTAGGTCTTCTTTGGAGAAGTATCTCTTCATGTCTTCTGCCCATTTTTTGACTTGATTGCATTTTTTGGAGTTGAGTGTGAGAAGTTCTTTATAGATCTTGGATATAAGCCCTTTGTCTGTATTGTCATTTGCAAATATCTTGCCCATTCCGTGGGTTGCATCTTTGTTTTGAGGCCTTTGGAGAAGTGTCTTGAAAGAAGTTGCTGGGGCCAATGTCAAAAATGTTACTGCTTATGTTCTCCTCTAGGACTTTGATGGATTCCTGTCTCACATTGAGGTCTTTCATCCATTTAGTGTTTATCTTTCTGTATGATGTAAGCAAGTGGATGAGTTTCATTCTTCTGTATGTAGCTGGCCAATTTTCCCAGCACCAATTGTTGAAGAGACTGTCTTTTTTGCATTAGATATTTTTTCCTTCTTTGTTGAGGATTAGTTGACCATAGAGTTAAGGGTTCATATCTGGGCTTTCTATTCTGTTCCATTGATCTATGTGTCTGTTTTTGTGCCAGTACCATGCTGTCTTGGTGCTCACAGCTTTGTAATACAGCTTGAAATCAGGCAACATGATGCCCCCAGCTTTCTATTTCTTTTCAACATTTCCTTGGTGATTTGGGGTCTTTTCTGGTTCCAAACAAAATTTAAGATGGTTTGTTCCAGCGCTTTGAAAAAATGCCATTGATATTTTGATTGGAATGGCATTGAAAGTACAGATAGCTCTGGGCAGCATAGATTTACTTTTTATTCTTTATTTTTTATTAACATATAATGTATTATTAGCCCCAGGAGTACAGGTCTGTGAATCACCAGGTTCAGCATAGACAGTTTAACAATGTTTATTCTTCCAATCCATGAGCATGGAATGTTTTCCTGTCTTTTTGTATACTCTTCAATTTCTTTCATAAGGTTCTATAGTTTCTATGGTATAGATCCTTCACCTCTTTGGTTAGGTTTTTTCCAAGTATCTAATCATTTTTTGTGCTCTTGTAAATGGAATCGATTCCCTAATTTCTCTTTCTTCAGTTACATTGTTAGTGTATAGGAAAGCAACTGATTTCTTTGCATTGATTTTGTATCCTGTCACATTACTGAATTGCTATGGAGTTCTAGTAATTTAAGGGTGGAGTTCTCTGCTCTGTGTTTACCATAGATTTAAACTCATTTTCTTTCTGACATTTAGAATTTCCTTAGTATTTTTGTTTCATTGATAAATCTGTCTTATTTTCTAACACTATTACTAAAAGTAAAAATCAAAGCTATTACATATAAAAAGTAATGTATGTATGTATGAATAAATAATGGAGTGGGAGGGAGAGAAATAAATTATCACAGTGATCTTGATAAATAAGTTTGTGTTAAAATTATTACTATTTTTACTTCTATTCCCTATATGACATATCTTTTTGAATGATAATATATTTCCTTTTCTCCAAAACTACGGCTTGTTTGAATATGCTTGGTTTATCTCTGTTCCTAAGATGAGAGTAAAATGTCCACAGCCTTCATAAAGGCTCAAAGTACAAATTAGGGGAAGAAATGGAATTAGACCTGGCATACCATATGTGAGGTAATAGAGAGTCAGCCTACCACTTCTGTTACATATTTTGGAAAAAGAGAAGTGCCAACTATATGATTCTACCAACACTAAAGGCACAGTCATTAAGTGGGAACCTGGCCTTTCAGGATAGTACTCTTTCTTTAGGGCTTTCAACAAGAAAAATGAGAGAAATAGGGTAGTGGAAATTTGTGCTTTGAATGGAACTGAGATTCTCAATAGATAATCATGGGGGGTCCTTGAGAACCTTTCAGAGTGTCTATGAAGACCTTCAGTTTTTTTTTGGGGGGGGAGAGAAATCTGTTTTATAAATATATTTTTATATATACATCTTTTATATATAATATTTCATATATTCATATTCACATATATATTATATGTATATAATACATATATTTCCCATATATATTACATATGAATTATTACATTTAAATATATATTAAATTATTTAATTGATTTAATTAATTAACATACACTATAAGTTTCAGGGGTTGAATTTAATGACTCATCAATTGCATAAAATACATAGTTCTCATTACATCAAATGCCTCCTTAAAGCCCATCACCCAGTTACCCCCACCCCTCCACTGACCTCCCCTCCAGCAAAACCTGTTTGTGTTCTAGAGTTCAGCATCTCTTATGGTTTGCTTCCTTCTCTATTTTAATCTTATTTTATTTTTCCTTCTCTTTCCCTACGTTTATCAGTTTTGTTTCTTAAATTGCACTTATCAGTGAAATCATATGATATTTGTGTTTCTCCTATTCACTTATTTTTTTCTAATTTGTTTTTTTTAATTTTTTAAATTTTTAAATAAATATATAATGTATTATTAGGCCCAGGGGTACACATCTGTGAATTGCCAGGTTTACACACTTCACAGCACTCACCATAGCACATACCCTCCCCAATGCCCATAACCCCACCCACCCCTTCCAACCCCCCTCCCCGCAGCAACCCTCAGTTTGTTTTGTGAGATTAAGACTCTCTTATGGTTTGTCTCCCTCCCAATCCCATCTTGTTTCATTTATTCTTTTCCTACACCCCAAACCCCCCATGTTGCATTTACACTTTCTTATATCAGGGATATCATATAATAGTTGTCTTTCTCCAATTGACTTATTTCACTAAGCATAATACCCTCTAGTTCCATCCACGTTGTCGCAAATGGCAAGATTTCATTTCTTTTGATGGCTGCATAGTATTCCATTGTATATGTATATACCACATCTTCTTGATCCATTCATCTGTTGATGGTCATCTAGGTTCTTTCCATAGTTTGGCTATTGTGGACATTGCTGCTCTAAGCATTCGGGTACACATGCCCCTTCAGATCACTAAATTTGTATCTTAGGGTAAATACCCTCCTACTGACTTATTTTACTTAGCATAATACTCTGTATTTCCGTCCACATCATTGCAAATAACAAGATTTCATTTTTTGGTAGCTGAGTAATATATATATAGATATAGATACACACACACCACATCTTTATCCATTCATCTTTTGATAGATATCTCAGTTTTTTCCATATTTTTGGCTATTGTGGGCATTGCTGTAATAAACACTGGGGCACAGGTGCCCCTTCAAATCACTACTTTTTTATCTTTTGGGTAAATACATAGTTGTGCAATTGCTGGGTCATATGGTAGCTCTATTCAACTTTTTTGAGGAACCTCCATACTATTTTCCAGAGTGGCTGTACCAGTTTGCAATCCCACCACCTGTGTAAAAGGGTTCCCCTTTCACTGCTTCCTTGCCAACATCTGTGAAGACCTACAGTTTTCTAACTGCATACCTTTATGCACCCGTATTTCTTCATATCCTTCAACCAAGTATATCAACATATGTATCATATATTTATCATAACATATTGGATACAGAGACATAAATACCTTCAAGGAAGCCAAAAATTAGAGATTTGCAAAAAATATACAATGCCACTCTCCTTACTTTGTTTTAGAAAGTATAATTTTTCATAAAATAAGGTATTTATGTCAATGTCTTAAGAATATAACATTGTGATTTTAAATAAAATAAATTTTAAAAATCATTTTTAGTTTCTGATATGGCAAGTACTGATAGAAAAAGCCTACACTTAAAGAAAAAGCTATTGGTTGACTTCAATAATTTATAGAATATAAAGGAGTCTTGAAAAAGAAATGTTTGAGAACCAGCAGAATGGGTAATGCCCCAACCACTAAGTGAACATGAACAAGGCATCTGCTTAAGAAAATAAAGTTGGTGACTCTCAACATTCAGTGGACTGAGAAAATAAGATCTACAGCACATTAAATATGATCTGTATGTCAGTCACTAAATTGTGTGGTTTTCTATCTTAACAAACCCCAACAATATCCCCAGGAGTTAAGAAAATGGTATCATCCCTACTGCACAGAGAAGAGAAAGGAAGGTTGTAAAGGTCAAGCAAATTCTCTGAGGGCACTTAGCTTTCTGAAGTTGTCTTAGAATCAGTAGCACTAGAACCAATTCATACTAATTCCTCATATTAATTTCTTCTTAGAAAGTTAAAGTAATTTGGAGTAATTAAAATAACTAGCATTAAAACAAGTCAAAAGAAATAATTTCAGCATCATTGAGAAGCTCTGCAGGCCAAGAAGTAGTCTGATAGTACTATTGCCAAATGAACATGTCCATTTAGTCAAATTTGTTTTTGTTTTTGATTTGTGTTTTGTTTTTCCTACCTTTCTTCTCCACCAGAAGATACAGATTTGATGGCCCTTCATGGGAATACATGTCTGTATTTTCTACCACCTATTATTTTTTTCCCAGCAGAGGGATTGAGTGTGAAGATAGAATCTGTTCTTCACACTGGTCTCTCCCTGCAGTGGGGACCAGAGAATTCCACTTTCATTGCTACTGCCTCCATCTTTATAAATCACAGATTCAGAATATCTAAACCCTCTAGCCCCATCATGCTTTCCAGTATGGCTTTAGAAGAGGCCTTTTATATGATTTCCATTTTAGAAGGTGCTTTTCTAGGGGCACCTGATGGCTCAGCTAGTTAAACATCTGCCTTTGGCTCAGGTCATGATCCCAAGGTCCTGGGATCAAGCCCCATGTTGGGCTCTGTGCTCAATAGGAAGGCTGCTTCTTCCTCTCATTCTGCCCCTCCCCCTCCCACTGCTTGTGCTTTGTCTCCCTACTTCTCTGTCTCTCAAATAAATAAAATCTAAAAAAAAAAAAAAAGTGCTTTTTCTAACATGTGAACCCTTGTATTTTTTGACAGCCCAAAGCCATTCTCCATGAGGTAAGATCCTCTAGTCAACTACAGTTAAGAGGAAATATGTGTTTATCTTATTATCTCAGCTAGGAGAAACATTTAGAAATGGCATAAAAAACATTTTCTGAACATTTTACCTTCTAGGCGTTGCATCTGATTTATTTGTGACTGCTGTCACTCATGTTGATGACTGAGGGATTTCTAAAATGGCAATTCTTCTCTTAGAGTTGGCTGTTCAGTTTTGTAAAGTGTATAATCATTCTTAGACTTTGGCAATGTACTTTCATTCAGGGGAAGCAGGAGGATGTGTGTATATACTTGAAAACTATAAAGCAAGATGACATGGAGTGGCATTTCTATTAATAATAAAAATAATTTAAAGTGGCAAAATAAAAATTGAGTAAAGTCTGTCTTAGAATTGGCAGGCAAATTTGAGATCTTGATCCTGTCAGTCCCAATATTAGTGCTTAAAGCTAGGGCTGAGAATGATTTAATATTAAGAATCTGTGTTGCACAGGGGCACCTGGAAGGCTAAGTCATTGAGGGTCCAACTCTTGATTTAGGTTCAGGGCATGATCTCAGGGCCTTAGGATCAAGCTCTGAGTAGTTGGGCTCCATGCTCAGCAGGCAGTCTGATTGAGGATTCTTTCCCTCTCCCTTTGCCCCCCTCCACAGCTTGCACACATGCATTTTCTCTCTTTCTAAAATAAATAAATTAATTTTAAAAAAATCTATATTGCACAGTGTGTGGGAGCTCAGGCTCTCCAGACAGAGTTTTAAGTCCCAGCTCTGTCACTTATAGCCTCTGCTCTCTATGTAAAATATGATAATAGTACTACTAGTAATAACTCACAGGTTTGTGTATTTTCATGAGGTGAAACACAAAAATGACTTGGATGATTGCATTTTCTTCCTCATACCTCTCACGTTCAAATGAGAACAGAAATTTTAGCAATGATAGCACACTCAAAGAAGGTCATAGTAACTTATGGACAGGAAGAAAGGCACATTGGTGTTTGGGACATGCCACAAGGTCCTACCTAAATAAGGAAAGGGTTAAAAGAGCTATATTAGATCCAGAGAGATACCTGGAATGTTAAGGGACTATGTTCACAGCAGTGAGCTAACCAAACATGAACAAGGCATCTACTTAGGGATAAGAAAGAAAGAAAGACAAATAGACAAACAAGAAAGGAAAATGCTCAGTTCTAGAAACAACAGAATTATTATTAGTAGTATTAGTATTAATATTAGTATTTTAATTTAAAGTACAGATCTGGAAAGCAGCTTTTCTACTGGACCTCTCAATAAGGTGGAGTCCAAGCTTCTTAACATGACATGCAAGGCCCTCCATGACCAGGTGTATACCCTGTCACTCCCCACGTCACTCTTTACATCCCAATAACACAGAAAAACTTGAAGTCCTCCTGATTTTTTCTCCTTAATTATTATTTATTCTACCCTCTGCTAGTCCCTCCCCACCAGCGTGCCACTTATCATTTCTCCTTTCTACCTCACATGTACTTTCTAGATCAATTTCAGATGCCCCTTTCCAAAGGTCATCTCCATTTTGCTCTAGATTGGTGTCCTCTTTCTTTCTAGACTGCCTCCATGTTCACTTCCTGCATTATTTAATAATTACCTGATTATTGCCTTTTTCTCATAATAGACCATGGGTGTTTGAAGAGCAGCATCATGTTTCCCCCAGTTAGATGGCCTGGATCTCTCTCAGTTAGATAGCCCCTTTGGGAAACCTCAAGTTCTATATAGGTGAGCTCTCATTGGCATTTTCTTATATAGGAATGACAGTTTTCATACAAGCATCCTCTCAGTGCCATTCCAGATACATGGTATGAGATAGGGTTGGAGAAGATACCCCATTCCTTAAGATCGCTTCCAGGCTTGGAAATTGCAATTCTGGTTGGGGAAACATTTGTCTAAAATTGGCTTAGGAGGTGCAGTGCCTGTGTGGTTCAGATGGTTAAGCATCTGACTCATGAATTCGGCTCAGTTTATGGTCTCAGAGTTGTAAGATTGAAACTTGTGTTGGGCTCCATGCTGAGCATGGAACCTGCTTAAGATTCTCTCTCTCCCTCTCTGCACCTCCCTGACCCCACTCATGCTCATGGCAGAACAAGACAAATGAATTGTAAAAAACTATCTAGAGCCAGAAGACTTAAGGTCATGGTTCCTTTACTATATGATAACATGGGTCTTTTGGTCAATTCTGCATTCTAATCACAGTCTTTCCAGTGAAGCTACATAACCTCTCAATGGTTTTATGTCCCTGTTCCCCAAATTCAACATCTCGAAAGGGAAGATAGAATAATTGCTTCACAGTATTTGTGAGGTTAAACTAAATGACATTAGGAAGGAGTATAACAGGTATTTAATAACTTATATTGTATTATCATCATTGATTTCTGATTGTTGAGAGAAAATACGTCCTGGGAAGATAATCCCTACCTCTTTGTCCCCAGCTATCTAGTTTCAATATTAACCACCACCTGAAAATTTTTTTTTTGAAGAAACTTTTATTAAAACTAAGGCAAGTTTATTTTTACAATTAATGTCATTTGCAGGTCTATTTTTTTTTTTTTTTTTAGTTCAGTAAGCTCATATTCAGTGTCAGTGTGTTAGCCAAGTGTTCATATTTAATTTATTTATTCTTCACAAGTGTAAAAGCTTAATATTAACACTCTACTTTCATTTTTATAGGTAGCTAGAGCAATATTGAAACCTAAGTTTGAAAGTGTCCAGATGGTTTGAGTTTTATTGAAATCTGAGTTTGAAATGTCCCAGCTGCTTAAGGCAAAATTTTCAAAAAGCATAGAAACCATTCCAGAAAGTGTTAGTATGCTACCCACATAGAACCTTTCCTGGAGTTTCATAACTCCTTATCACAGGTTTGTCTTTACTGAAGCCTTGTGCTCATCTTCTCTGATGGTGCATGGTTTAGATAAGCCAGCCTTGAGGCAGGTACTCCACAAAGATGCCTGCATCTGTCCTCCAAATCCTCATGGCCCACACTTAATCCTGGCAATGTCAGCCAATGCATATTTATTGCATCACTCCTCCATGCAAGATACTAAGCTGTAATTGAAGAAGCTCCCAAAGTTCCTCACTCGTTAGCCTATGTTCTCATCAGCAGCTCATGATTCCAGCCACTAGCACCACCATCACCACCATCACCACCACCACTACCACAAACACCTCTACCACTACCACAACCACCACCACCACCACCATTACCACCACATGAACAATTAACAACATCACCACGACCATCACTATCACCATGATCATCATCACCATCACCACCACCACTGTCATCACAACACCACTACCATCGCCACCACCACCATCACCATCACCACTACAACCATCATTGTCTTTACCACCACCACCATCATTTACCACCTTTACCACCATCCCCACTTCCACCACCACCATCCACCACTACCATCACGACCTTCACCACTACAACCACCACCACCTCCACCACCATCACTACCACCATCACCACCACCACCAGCCCCATTGGCATCTCCAGCACTGCTGTGTCTGCTACCTTCCAGTTGCTCTCTATATATCACTTTTAATATTTTAACTGCTCTTTTGCAAGATATTTCCACTTTACATTTTAGTTGTATTATCTTTCTGAGCTTCCATTTTCTCATTTGAAAATCGAATAATATCATCTACTTCTTAGAGTTGTTTTGAGAATCAAATGACCTTATACTGGTCAAGTATTGGCCTATGACAAGCATGATTAATAAAACATATAAATTATTGAAAAAAAAAACCAGCCAAACCTTAAAGAGATAAAATCATTTTTCCAGTATGGCTCAGAAAGGAGCAGAGATGAAAATTAAGGTTCATTTTGTCTGAGGTCAAACATGGCCTGCCTCCTCTGACTCCCTTTTAGGTTTAGCTGAGATTAGGAAGCTGTTGTCACTAATGTTTATCCAATCTTATATATTACCTTTTCCCCCAAATAGATTAAATTACACACACACATACACACACATATTTGAGGATTTTTTAAGCTTTCAAGGGGGATCTTAGTCCTGAACTAAAGAGAAAACGATCCCTGTTCCTTTCAAAGTGCAGAAGCTATAGATAGCCCAACAGAGTTCTCGTTTGGTAAGGGAACACTATTAGAAATATATTCATTCCTTATTCTATAGTTTTCTCTGTGTTGCCTCACCCCTGGCCAAGACTCATGGCCTTCTCCATTTCTATAGACCATGAATCATCTGCCACCTTTAACCTCAATTGTCTGAGAATTAGTTATTTTACCCAAACTCTGGAAACACACAAGGTTTCAAACACAGACACCATATTTTTCCTTCCAAAACAATAGTGGGACTTTCAGGGATTTGGCAAGGAATCCATAGGGGTTGATTCTAAAATCCTCATGTTCCCTGAGGTTTCTGGAAAACAAAC
This sequence comes from Mustela nivalis, assembly GCF_964662115.1. Taxonomy (NCBI): domain Eukaryota; kingdom Metazoa; phylum Chordata; class Mammalia; order Carnivora; family Mustelidae; genus Mustela; species Mustela nivalis. Next base: position 56,241,246 of record NC_139028.1, read on the forward strand.
AAAAAGTACTTGGTTTAGCAAGCATGCCAAGTGCCTGGTTTATTCATCAAATAGAAAGCTCAGAGCCAACCCTGAAAATAGAAAATTTGGCTTTGAAATGTGAGCTCCTCCCTTAAATCTGCTTTAATTAGAACAGGAGAGAAAGGAAAGGGGAAAACAGAAAAAAAAAAAAAAAAAAAACCTATTTAAGGGAAAACTCATTTCTGAAAAGGGCCTGTGGCTTTTGAACAAAACTCCTTTATGTCACTGCTGTCTCCCTAGTGTGAGAATAAATCTAAAAATAGGAGCTCAAGCTTTTGCTAACTGGACAGATACCATATGTCCTGCTGGGATAGGATTTGTTTTGATTATTGATCCTGAGAGCAGTCTATGTGCTTCTTTCCACTCCAGGGATGTGAAATGACTTGGTGTTCTAAATTACTCACCTAATCTCAGAAGTCCAATGTTAGTTTTTCCTCTTTTTAGAACTTCAAGACTTTTATCTAATATCTCACCCAAACACACATACAAATCTTCTTCCTAAAAAACAAAAGTCAACCCATCGTATTTTAAACAAACTTACCTTATTCTCCAGGATAGATTGTAAAGTCAGGAGCAAGGGAGGACTCATCCCCCAAAGTGACCTTGGTATTGTCCAAAGTATATTGTGGGAATGCAGCACATTCTGGTAGATTTTGCTGTATGTGGCAGGCTGTGTGAGGCTGGGACCCAGACTAGAAAATTAAATAGGTGGAAACATATCACCCCATATATGCTCATGACCAAAATCTGCATGGCACATAAGCAGCCACAAACCTGTTAACTCAATTTTCTTCCTTTCCTTTGAGTGCAGAGACCTGCTCAGATTCATGATCTTATTTGCCTAGTAAATATTACTTGCTCAGTAAATGCCTTGTGGGTTGAATTAACTATAATTTTTAACTAGAATTAAATAGTATTTTAAATTCCAGTATAGTTAACATACAGTTTTATATTAGTTTCAGGTGTACAATATAATGATTCAGCAATTCCTTACATCACCCAGTAGTCATCACAAGTACCCTCCTTAATCCCCATCTCCTATTGTACCCATCCCTCCACCCACCTCCCTTTTGGTAACCATCAGTTTGTTCTCTATAGTTAAGAGTGTCTTTCTTGGTTTGTTTCTCTCTTTTTTTTTCCCCCTTTCCTTGTTTTTTATTTGTTTCTTAGATTCCACATATGAGTGAAATCATGACATTTGTCTTTCTGTAACGGACTTATTTCACTTAGCATTATATTCTCTAGCTCCATCCATGTCATTGCAAATGGCAGGATTTCTTCCTTTTTCATGGCTTAATAATATCCATATATATATATAATATATATATATATATATATATATATATATATATATATATGCACCACCTCTTCTTTATCCATTCATCAGTCGATGGACATTTGGGATTTGGGCTGTTTCCATAAATTGTCTATTATAAATAATGCTGCTGCTACAAACATAAGGGTGAATGATTCCCTTTGAATTAGCTATAATGAAAATGCAAATATTGGCTCTGGGGGAAAATACACACACGAAAAATCCTTAGTCAATTCCAAATCAGCCAATTGCATGGACAGGTTTAAGCAAAGCTTCACATGACTGCATAAAGAATCAGAGCCCCAAAACAGAATCTATTCTGGAATTACAGAAGAGTATTTTATCATTTTTTTGCTTGAGCATTAGTTTGCCTGCCTTCCTTCCTTCCTTCCTTTTTCTCTCTTTTTTTCCTCCTCCTCTCTCTCCTTTTTTCTTTTTAAGAAAAAAATAATAGTAATGAGAATTTCCAACTGCTAATTTCCAATTTCCAATACCTGCTAGACTATAAAATGTAAGAGAAAAGGAATCACATACGTAGGTGATAAGTTATCTAGCATATGGATACAGACTTACAAATTCACCAAGCTCCACTCAATCACAACCTCATTCCTTTCCTCATGGGCCCTTAGATAAGTATTAATAGGCACCTATTATTGGCCAGTCATTTTTGTAGATTTTGATGATTCAGAGGTGAGTGAAGCAAAGCTATTATTCTGAATGAGGAAAATTCTACCCTATAATTTATCACATAAAATGTGATCTAAGTGTGCTGAAAGAGGCATACTGGGGAGGTCTGCCTCACTCAATCTGGAGCCTAAGAGAAAATTCCACAATGAGATGGTGTTTACGTCATGAAAAATAAATGAAGAAGTGCAGGAAGATGGTAGGAAGTGAGGTTGAGTGTTTATATGGGAGAATGAATGGTGTTACAATGGGAAATGCAGCTGACACGGAGTAAGACATCCTGGGGGAAAATCAGTGCAAAATAATGCATTCTTTGTATAATAATAGAAATTCAGGTATTAAAGTCTTTACAGACTGCCCCAAGCCTGTCATATTAATGCCCTACCAGCTTTCCTTGGGCTCCAGAATGCTGTTCACTAAATATTCCATTTGATATGGGTTGCAGTCATTCTGCAAAGTCACATGTCATTTATGCAGATTTAAAATGCTGAAAGAAAATTGAGAAATAATCATTTTGCTTAGGCCTTTTGATGTTCAGTTCCATTATGCTATTATGTCACGGGTCACCCTGCTATTAAGGTGACATCTCCTTTAATACTGGCAACATGGAGAGCATCAGCTTAGTGTGAAGATCTGAAAGACATTCCTTAGAAATTGCACTTGCATCCAAAAATATATAAAGTTTGCTGAATGCCAGGTAATAGACAAACCCAAATAGATTATTTATTTATTTATTTATTTATATAATTTATTTATTTATGATATGTTTATTTATAGACAAACCCAAATAGATTTATGATAGTACTATGATAATATATTACCTGAGTTTGTTAACATCTCCAGTGTACATGCACCTCCAAGGCCAATCTCTTCAGTGGAAATATAGTGCAAAATTAATATATAATTTCCAAAAAATATTATGAAGTAGACTAAGGCCCATAATGATTGAAATTCTTGGACTGAATCACAAGAATGATAAATGAAAAATTGAGATTTGAACTCTGTTGGTGACCCCCAAAAGCCTGTGCCTTTTTCTCCAGGATAGCCTGTTAAAACTTAGTTTACATTTGGGAAAGATAGCCTCTTTAATCATTTCCAATAATTTTTGTGTAAATATTAGTAACTGAAATTATCATAAAAGTATTTATTTATTTATTTATTTGTTTATTTTAAAAAATTATTTGAGAGAAAGAGGGGGAGAGAGGGTGCTCAATGCAATGAGAAAGACAGAGGGAGCATGAGCAGGGGGAAGGACAGAGGAAAGGGGAGAATCTGACCTCCCACTGAGCAAGGACCCTGACATGCAGCTCTATTTCAGGACCCCAGGATCATGCCCTGGGCTGATGGCAGATGCTTAATGAACTGGGCCACCCAGCACCCCCATAAAAATATTTAAAGGAGATTATATACTTGACGTTCATGCCTATCTGCAGACATCTTGGTAAAACTCTTGCATTCCTTCATTTGTTCATAGGCTTTCTTTGCTATCTAGAGCCCATGTTTTGCTTACTTGCAGAAGACCCCAGGTATAAAAGTTGAAGTGAGGAAGCAGAAACTCGTGCTTCAAGAGGTTAAATGCTTTGTTTCAGCTCAAACATTCTCTGGGTGGCAGCAGTGCTTGTGATTTGAACCAAATTTATTTGTCTTACTTGAAAGTCTGTTCTTCTTTCCTACTGTTCTACTGACCCTAAGTTGCATATGTATGGGATACACACACACACATACATATGTATATATATATAAATATATGTATAAATATATATCTATGGTGTATCAATCTATGTATCTATCTATCTATCTATCTATCTATCCAAGTGGTTGTAGGGGAACATTTCACAACTATCACGGTATCTTTCTGGGTTTGCCCCGTCATGAAGAATCGTTGTTCTGGGTGATTTAGGATGAAAGACCTGTTCATGTATGACTTGTGAGATTACTTTCTGCAATGCACAGGTCTTTGAGTGAATTTGCAAAAGTGCCCTTATGGTGTAGATCCAACTGGCACAAGCTTTCCATCTCCATCTGCTGGGGCACCTTTGAGCAAAGCACTTCCTGAGCGTCCCTATGTGACAGCCCTCAGGGAGATCTTTGTTAGACATATAAATTCTCCATCTGCCCTCATTTGTCTATGATTATGTGAATTTTACCACGGATTGTTGGTAGAGCAGTAAATATGTAACCTGTCTGGCTGCCAGATAAACAGAAGTTTCAGATGGTAACTCCTCATAGAAGAATATTTAAATTTGTCCCATAAGTAGCGTATTACAGAAATATCTAATGTGCTATATCACATAGTGCTTTCATTACACCAAGGATGACATACTGCAAATTCTGTTAACACACCAATACCTAGTGTCATTATATCACAAACTGGCTATAAAGATGATAACAATAAAATCTTCCATCTTGATCATAGTGGTTGATAGTATGGGGAAGCCTGCTTGCTTTCTCCCTTTCTCTCTCTCTCTTTTTAAGATTTTATTTATTTATTTGACAGACAGAAAACACAAGCAGGCAGAGAGACAGGCAGAGAGAGATAGGAGGAAGCAGGATCCCTGCTGAGCAGAGAGCCAGACGCGGGGCTCCATCCCAGGATTCTAGGATCATCTCAATCCCAGGACCCTGGGATCATGACCTGAGCTGAAGGCAGAGGCTTTAACCCACTGAGACACCCAGGTGCCCCCCTCTCTCTCTTTCTTCCTTTCTTTCTCTTCTTCTTCAGTGAACATCTACAATAGACTCTACTTGTTGCTTCAGCTCTAATAGGATGCAGTAAAATGATGGAAATTCTAGTCTCCAATGCAACCACATGGGCCTGTCCTGAATCCTGCAAAATACAGGGAGAGTCACTGAAAGTAAAAAAGGAGGTCACCAAAAATTCCTCAGTCCTTTTCCCTTCACATTTTCCTTGCAGGCTTGCATCACTGACATCCTTTTCTCTAGAGTTTTGTTTTGTTTTGTTTTGTTTTTAATTTAGGAGTCACAGCTTATTCTGATTTCTGGGGTTGAGGGAAGGGGCATTCCTATCCATCCTTCAATACACCTTCTTTTCTGATGCTATGTCTGAGTCATATTGGGTTCTCTGCTTAGCTGTCAGCTCTGTAGGCCATGCCTAATTACCTAGATGGTACATGTGTTTTGTGGGTAAACACAATTTCCAGTTTAGTTGGATAATCTAATTGTGTCAAACACAAGTTTCTAAATAGCCAATTACTTAGAAATGAAATAACACTGATTTACTTTTGTTCAGGGACTCCCTAAGTATCTAAAGTCTTTCATTTTCTGCCTGTCATCTTACTACACTGTTTGGTATTTTGGAGTAATTAGAGGACCATACTCAGGAACAAAACTACAGCATGCACTCCCATCTGTGTTGACTCAGAAATGGTGACAAGCAACCCATCCATGAAGAGTTAATTTGGAAAACCTTTGCTCCTGGGTTGAACAGAGATTTATTCAGTCCATGCAGATGGAAGTTTAGGCTTTTCTCTTAATATCAAATCCTACGCAGATAAATTGTGGCTGATTTGTGAAGGGGCTACAAACAGCAATTTTGAGATTTTGTTTTCTTGATATTTCTCAGCAAAGCAGATAAAATGAACTTCACAGAGCCGCCCCTGAGCAATTAGCGCCATTAACGCCTTCAGCAAACATATGGTCACAGTGGAAAGGAAATTAGCCCCATGCCACATTTCCATTGCTGTTTGTATACTTCTGGACACAGTTCATTAGCGTGCCTTTCCTTCAGATCTATCTCTCTTAAAGAGGTTGTGTTCTGTGTTATCTTAATAGTCAATTATTTAGTATCCCCCAGTGACTGCCTTTGCAAGGATGACTGCCTTCCTGTCTCCTTCCCCTCTAATATCGCCAGTCTACAATCATCGTGTGCTGGATATTTCTCCCTAGATGTGCTACTGGCCTCTCATCCTCAACCGATCTAGAGAAGAACTCCTATTTTATAAGAAGTATCACAAAATGTGTTTTATTATTCTTTTTCAGGGACAGTATTACCACCATACTAGTGAAATATATGTTTCTAGGCACCTCACTTGCACAGGTTCCTTTCAAGGCCTTGATGTTCATGTAGCCATATATGTAATAAAATTTACGGAAGTAAGATAGTTCAACTATAATCTCTTGGGTCAGCTTTCCTTTTCCACACCACATTGTTTTCCGTCATACTTCCTTTCTTGGCAGATGGTGGTAGAATGGTCAAGGGCGTTTTGGGGATCTAAGGTGGAGTTGGGGGTACATTTAGTTTGTGTATATTTATGTAGTTCATAGTAGTTTATGTAGCCTATGTAGTTCATAGTCACATCCATGTAGAGGTACAATTATTTGGAGCCATCTTAGTGTCAGAAGAGCTACCAGGAATACTCCTGCTGTCTACTGGGCTGACTCAGAAGCAGAGACCAATGTTATTTGCTCAGATTATCCTATACAACCAAGAATCAGAAATATGCAGATAGTAGGGGAGACACAAGGTTTGGGATTATAGAGCTAGAAGCTGGGCTGTGAAAAATTCTTTCAGATCTTGCAAATCATATATGATAAAGAAATTGACATTTTCCCAGTTTGATAGACCTCTTGAAAATTTACATAACAATTCAAAAACAACTTGTAAAATGATTTTTTAAAAACTGAACTACATTATTAGTAATTAAAAAATAGAATAATCTATTTTCCATAGAAAATAATTTTATATGAAGAGTTGACATAAATAAACTAAAACTAAAAGAAAGTATGATAGAGCTTTTTGTTATATTTTGTGATATTTGTGAATCATTAATCATGAAACCTAGTTATAAAATATATTTCTCTCAAAAACATAAATATTTGTATTTGTTAGTTTTATTGTGTTCCTTAAAGAGGGCCAGATCCCTAAAAGCTTGAGCTTTAAGATCTATAAACCTGGAAGCATCTGTATTGTAAAATGATGGTTCTTTATTTTGTGTGTGTGTGTGTGTGTGTATGTGTGTGTGTTTAATATCATTTAAAAAGTCTCAGTGTTCTCCTATGGACAAAACACTCTTATTAATAATAGTAATATAGATAGATAATCACTTTGCACTTTGTTAATATTTTCATTTTTAATTTTTAAATCATATGCCCAGTTTTCACAGTTTTACCTGCTAAGAAATTTCCCAATATATACCCCTCTCTCTGCCATACCACTATCTCATATCCATAGCTCATTTGCTCACCTTCGGATTATTTCAATGACCTGCTAATGGGATTCCCAATCAGTGTGTGTGTGTGTGTGTGTGTGTGTGTGTGTGTTTAATTCTGATCGCATCACTTTTCTGTTTAAAATCCTTCTGTGTTGTTGGTTTTTGGTTTTTGGTTTTTGGTTTTCACATTGCCTACTGGTCACAGTTAACACCTTTTAGTGTGACATTTAAGACTTCAGTTCATCCAAACTTTAATTTACCCATAATCACTGAGTCCCCAGCCATGAAATTTTTCTTTGAACCCCTTTAGGAGACTTGTCATTTCTTAATGTAGCCTGTGTTCTGTTAGATTTATAACTGTGTTCCATTTTTCCTTCTGCACATGCCCTTCTTCACGTATTCTCCCAGACACATATTAAAGTGATTCTTCTGTAACAAATCCCCCTGTGTGCCACCCTCATCTCCATATACTGCTGTATAAGGTAAAATTGTCTTCCTCTCCACTCCCATAGCATTTTTCTTGACCTTGGCTCGCAAAGATTAGCATACTCTGCCATTTATTATTCTTATTTGCATTCACGATTGGTTTCTCTTCTTGAATTTTAAATTTCTCTGTGGTAGGGTTTGTAATCATTTTATTGTCTAGTTTTGTGCAAATTGTGGATGTCTAGCAATCTTCTTCAGAGAGAATGTACACTACTTAACCAATTGGATATGTATAAAAATTTAGTGTGGAAATAAGCAAAAAATAGTATCTTCCTTAAATCCCATAGGCAGGGACGTTTTCCCTCCCAGCTTTATTCAGGTGAAATTGACAAATAAAAATTTTATATATTTAGAATTTAAAACACAGTGACTTAATATATATTTACATTATGAAATCACTGCCCAGTCAAGTTAATGAATACATCCTTCACCTCATATAGTTACCTCTTGTGTGTGTGTGTGTATGAATACTTGCGAAGAAATGTTTTATCAAATTTAATGTATACAATAGTATTATTAACTATAATCATCATGTCTACATTAAGATCCCTGAAGTTACTTGTCTTATAATATATTGCCCATTATCTTCCCAACTTTTTCCACCACCCTCTTCCCGCCCTCAGTCTCTGGCGGCCAGTATCCCACTTTCAGCTTTTATGAGTTTGACTTTTTTAGATTTCACATATCAATGAGATCATACAATGTTTGTCATTCTGTATCTGGCTTATTTCACTTAACATATGGCTTCTAGCTTCATCCATGTTGTTGCAAATGATAGGATTTCCTTCTTTTTTTAAGACAAAATAGTATTCCAGTGTATGTGCATGTGTCACATTTTCTTTATGCATTCATCTGTTGACAGACACAAGTTATTTCCATGTCTTGGCTATTGTGAATAGTACTTAAATG